>NC_041384.1:268418130-268517774 GCF_002162155.2 Triticum dicoccoides
GAAGCTATAAGCCCCTATCTTTCTCTATTTCTCATTAAAACTTTGAACCCTTAAATATCATGTGAGTGTTAGCAATTGTGAAAGACTAAATGATAGTTGAGTATGTGAAGTTTGCTAAATCAAAGCTCTGACATAGACCCTTCCTGAAAATAAGATGAATTGTAATTGTTTGATGACTAATAACACGGTTTGTTAGTTTTCAAGAAAGTTTATGATCTATACTTTAACATGTGAATAGCTTGTTACTTGATCATGAGAAGTCCTATGAGTTGAGCTACTGTTATGATATATAATGATGCTAGAAAAGGTGATTGAAATTACCATTGACAAAACTTGTGCACCTGCTAGCATTCACACTTCATAAGTTCTTTCCTTTATCATTTACCTACACGAGGACGAGCAAGAATTAAGCTTGGGGATGCTGATACGTCTCCAACGTATCTATAATTTATGAAGTATTCATGCTATTATATTATCTATTTTAGATGTTTATGGGCTTTACTAAACATTTTTATATTATTTTTGGGACTAACCTATTAACCGGAGGCCCAACCCAAATTGTTGTTTTCTTGCCTATTTCAGTGTTTCGAAGATAAGGAATATCAAACGGAGTCCAAACAGAATGAAACCTTCGGGAGAGTTATTTTTGGAATGGAAGCAATCCAGGAGCCTTTGGGTAGACGTCGGGGAAGCTTCGAGGAAGCCATGAAGCAGGGAGGCGTGCCCTACCCCCCTGGGTGCGCCCCCACCCTCATGGGCCCCTCGTGGCTCCCCTGACCGACTTCTTTCACCTATATATATATATATATATATATATATCCATATATCCTAAAAACATCGGGGAACATAAATAGATCGGGAGTTCCACCGCCAGAAGCCTCCGTAGCCACTGAAAACCAATCTAGACCCGTTCTGGTACCCTGTCGGAGGGGGGAATCCCTCTTCGGTGGCCATCTTCATCATCTCGGCGCTCTCCATGTCGAGGAGGGAGTAGTTCACCCTCAGGGCTGACGGTATGTACCAGTAGCTATGTGTTTGATCTCTCTCCCTCTCTCTCTCTCTCTCTCTCTCTCGTGTTCTTGAGTTAGCACAATCTTGATGTGTCACGAGCTTTGCTATTATAGTTGGATCTTATGATGTTTCTCCCCCTCTACTCTCTTGTAATGGATTGAGTTTTCCCTTTGAAGTTATCTTATCGGATTGAGTCTTTAAGGATTTGAGAACACTTGATGTATGTCTTGCACGTGCTTATCTGTGGTGACAATGGGATATCATGTGATCCACTTGATGTATGTTTTGGTGATCAACTTGCAAGTTCCATGAACTTATGCATAGGGGTTGGCACATGTTTTCGTCTTGACTCTCTGGTAGAAACTTTGGGGCACTATTTGAAGTTCTTTGTGTTGGTTGAATAGATGAATATGATATTGTGTGATGCATATCGTATAATCATACCCACGGATACTTGAGGTGACATTGGAGTATATAGGTGACATTAGGGTTTTGGTTGATTTGTGTCTTAAGGTGTTATTCTAGTACAAACTCTATGATAGATTGAACGGAAAGAATAGCTTCGTGTTATTTTACTACGGACTCTTGAATAGATCGATCAGAAAGGATAACTTTGAGGTGGTTTCGTACCCTACCATAATCTCTTCGTTTGTTCTCCGCTATTAGTGACTTTGGAGTGACTCTTTGTTGCATGTTGAGGGATAGTTATATGATCCAATTATGTTATTATTGTTGAGAGAACTTGCACTAGTGAAAGTATGAACCCTAGGCCTTGTTTCAACGCATTGCAATACCGTTTTCGCTCACTTTTATCATTAGTTACCTTGCTGTTTTTATATTTTCAGATTACAAAACCCTATATCTATCATCCATATTGCACTTGTATCACCATCTCTTCGCCGAACTAGTGCACCTATACAATTTAACATTATATTGGGTGTGTTGGGGACATAAGAGACTCTTTGTTATTTGGTTGCAGGGTTGTTTGAGAGAGACCATCTTCATCCTATGCCTCCCACGGATTGATAAACCTTAAGTCATCCACTTGAGGGAAATTTGCTACTGTCCTACAAACCTCTGCACTTGGAGGCCCAACAACATCTACAAGAAGAAGGTTGTGTAGTAGACATCAGCATCTCCTCCCGGCAATGTGATTTGCCGGGGAGTTGGATGTAGAGGTGTGGATAGTGCTGCCGGGCACCTCCAGCAGCCTTCCAGCTGGACCCTGGCAGGCTTCCTCTCGGGCTGCAACTTATTTAGCCCTTTCGAGTCCTGCTGGCCCTAGTGACGGTGGTCGACGGGGTCGCCTTCCGCCATGCTCTCCATCGAGGCGTTCCCTCGCGCTTCCGCTCCCCCCGGGCTTCCTCTCCTCGAGCCCGATGAGAGCGGGCTGGGCCTTCTCCTTGGCGCTCCTTCTGCCCTCCTCGCCTTCGACATCTACACCTAGGAGGAGAGGGACAAGAAAGGGCATCACAGAGCACTTATCTTTTTCCAATCTTAAATCTGCAGGCAATCGCCAAATTTTTATTCAAATAATGTAATCTCTCACGTCCATCTTTGTATTTTGTAATGCTTGTACTTGTAACTGCATATGAATGAAAAAGATGAGTCTTGTCGGGAACTCGTGCATGTGTATGTCCATGTAGAGGCAAAGTGCCTCTTTAATAGAATAAACGAGTTTTCGCCGGCAGGATATCCTGCCGCACCCTCTTTGTCTGTTGGAGAACTTCATCTGCCAGGGAACAAACAGAGGGGCCAGCCCCCCGCCAACTCCTTTTACCCAAAGGACACTGCAACCATCCTAACTGAAGCAGTGTTCGAGTCATGGATGGGACCACCTAAGTTTCAAAGATGTAAGCGAGGTTTTCTCATGCAAAGTTGTAGCTTTATAGAATACTCATGGACAAGAGGTAAACATATCTGTTTGGCTTGCTTGGGATCGCAGTACTGTGCAATCCTCTCATCCTTTGTCGAAGCCAGGTTGACGGCAAGAACCTGCAACTCCATGTAGATGAGAATGAATGTAGGATGCAATCCTATCAATATGCATATGCAAATGCTCATGAAGTGCTTATGCAATGATCTGGGTGTGCTTGTGCATGCCTGATATCTTAGTTGGGGCCCCCCTACAGCGCTTATTTATTTTCTCTTGCATGGGGTCATCGCCCCGGCTTGTACAAGGGGTTACATGCAACTTTAGCAATGTCATGTACAATGGGTGGCTGCTGGGCAGGGCCCGGCAGCCGCTGCGTCTTACGGGTAGAACTTACAGAGATGATCAATGTTCTATGAGTTTTGCAATGGTGTGCCATCTCTGGTCTCCAGACAGACCGCGCCGGGTCTGGATACTCGTACCACCCGGTAAGGGCCTTCCCACTTCGGTGATAACTTGCATGTATCCTTGGCGGACTGAACGCGCCTAAGGACAAGGTCACTTTCCTCAAGACACCGGGACGAACCCTGCGGTTGTGATAGCGATGTAGGGCTTGCTGATAGCGTGCAGCATGCGTAGCGGCCCGGAGACGGTTCTAGTCGAGTAGCACAGCGTCATGACACCGGTGCTGATCTTGCGCTACTTCATCGTAGGCAAGCACCCAAGGAGACCCCGTAAATGAGTTATGTGGGGGAAAACTGCTTCTGCCCCATAGACCATGGAGAAGGAGTCTGCCCGGTGGCTCAATTAGGGGTCGTTCTGAGGGACTAGAGAACTACCAGCAGCTCCTTGATCCACCACCTACTGTGCTTCTATAGCGTATCGAAAGTTCTTGTCTTGAGTCCACAAAGCACTTCAGCGTTCGCCCTCTCTGCTTGTCCATTGCTCAGGGGTATGCCACAGAGGCAAATGAGATCTGGCATCCGAGGGTTCGAACATATTGCATGAAGGCGTGGCTCATGAATTGGGTGCCGTTATCTGTGATGATCCTTGCCGGAACTCCAAAATGACACACCAATTCTTTCAAGAACTTGATAGCTCACTGAGCAGTCAACTTCCTCATGGCAGTCACTTTTGGCCACTTTGTAAACTTGTCCATGGCAATGAACAAGAATTCAAAGCCCCTGATTTCTCAGGGGAAGGGGCGAGGATATCGAGCCCCCAGACCGAAAATGGCCATGACAGAGGGATTGTATGAAGAGCTTGGGCAGGCAGGTTTGTTTTATTGGAATGGAACTAACGGGCTACATGTCGTGAAAAGCTCAACTGCGTCTTGGAGGGATGTGGGCCAATAGAATCCTTGCCAGAATGGTTTCCCAACTAATGACCTTGATCCAATGTGTGAGACGCACATTCCTCTATGAATCTCAGCCAGCAGTTGCTTTCCTTCATCGCGTCAGACACACTTCAATTTCACACCATTGGACCTTCTTCTGTACAGAGTGTCATCGACAAATGATACATACTGGCCCTCCGGGCTACTTTCTCAGCATCATCTGGGTCACCGAGGAGTTCTCCGGTTTGGAGGAAGCGGATGATCTGCCTTGCCCAAGTTGGAGCCTGAGGCTCGGCAATGAGGACTAGCGGCACCTCCTCGGCTGCGGGAGCACCAGCCTCGTTCGCGAGTTCCATTGTGTCACACCCTAGCTAGTTCATGCATTAGAGTGTTGCATCATGTCTACTTTTCCAGAAAACTGAAATGGGGATAGCAGAACCCCCAGCACCCCCTGGAAACAACTAGGATTTACTAAAATTATTTTCAATGAACCTGAAATGCCCTTCTAAAAAGTCCACCCTTTTTGTTTTGGGTTAGAACCTCTGACAAAATGGGTTCACATTTTTCTAGGACACCTAAGGTCATTGGATTAAATCATTACCTATTTGCATTTGGGCATTGAAATGCTATAAAATATTTTAAATGCCCAAATAATTCTGGAAATAAGTTTGGGCTGTTGGAAATAATCTAAACAGAGCCCCTGATTATTTTCAGGATTTTTGAAGATGCCTAAGTATTTTTAATAAAGCCACACAGTTGCAAAAAAGTAGAAAACAGAAATTAAAAGAGAGGGAGGGAACTTACCTGGCCGTAGCCCACCAGCCGGCCCACCTGGCGGCCCAACGCTGGGCTGGCCCATGCCAGCCAACTGCTTCATCCCCGCCAGGCAGGCACAGAGGAGACGCTGACGAGCGCGAGCTCGCCACGGCACCACCTGCTTGCCGCCCATGCCCCTGGACACCTGGGCAAGCCCCACATCACCGTCCCGACCCCGTGGACACCTCACTTGCTCCCCTGCCTCTCTCCCTCGCTCTCCCGCACCATGGCTGATGCTGCCGCGCTCGCGCCACCGTGAAACTCGCGTCCGCCGTCATCCCCATGCCACGCTGCCGTGCCCAATAGCTTCGCTATCATCGTCTCTGTCGAGCAGCCCGAGCCCGGAGCGCTCGCGCGCCCTGCTTCGTCCTCTTCGAGCTCGACTTCACCGAGCACCGCCGCAGATCCCCTTCGCTGTCACTGCCGTAACAGCTCGTCCCCAGCCGCGCCGTCTGCTCCTACATGATTGCCGTGAGCTCCTGCACCTCACCATCCTCTCTGTTCTATCTCTCGAGCACCGTAGCGACTGCATGAAGCATCACCGCACGCGCCGCTGCTGAGCTTGTCGCTGACGTGACTCCGGCCACCCTCTGGCCACACCACCGTGTCCATCACACTCAACGCACTCGCAGGAACCCGTAGCACCACTCCACGTGCCTCGCCGTGTCCCGTAGCCTCAGGTTCGACCTCACCCGAGCTCCGGCAGCCACACAGCTCATCGCTGGCGATGTTTCCGGCCACCCCGAGCTCCACCACTGCCACCAAACGACGCGGTTCGTTCCCAGCTACGTGTAGATGGTCTCCGCCATCCATTCGGTCGCCGGAGCACGAAACCCGCACTGCCCCGCCGCGTCTGGCCTTGCCGGAGGCTAAACACCGGCGAGTTTGACCCCGTTTGACCCTGGTTGACCCCGTGTGGGCCGAGGTTGACTCCCCCCTGAGTCTATGACAAGTGGGGCCGCTCTGCTAATCAACTTAGATTAGTACTATCTAAATTTAGTTAGTTTAAATAACTACTGACAAGGGGGTCCCACTGGTCAGGTTTGACCTGGACCGGCTCCGTTGACCGCTGACGTCACCATGACGCAATGCTGACGCGGTAATTCTATTATTGGAATTATTCTTATACAAGAAATTCCAGAAAATACTACAAACTTCAAAAATTCATAACTTTTAATCTGTAACTCCGAATGCAAAGATTTATATATGAAATTTGATCAGAAAAATTCAATCTTTCCATCAGTAAAGGTTTCATGCATGACAGAACACTTTAACCTTGCTGTTTAGGTGAAACAAGCTAATGCACTTATATGACTTAATAACATAAGCTTCCATTTGAACCTTTGATTCGAATAGACTCAAACCAACTTGTTTCACGATGCATTAGCCAGGACACCTCATATTGCCATGTCATAGCATGCATCATATTGTTGCATATTGCCATGTGATGATTGTGTTCTGTGGTGTCTTTGGTGGTAGGTTCTGCCTCCGAGGATATTCACGAGTATCCAACTGAAGGGCAGTACCCTACTACTACTCCATCAGGCAAGCAGCCCCATTGATCATATCGATACAATCCCATGTTCTCGCTCCTGCTCTCATTTGTTGCATTTAAGACAACAACGTTTCAAACCGCTGTGTGTTGCGGTAGTTGAACCCTTATCCTCTGCATGACCTGTCATTGCCACAGTAACTAGATGAAACCCACTAGCATGTGTAGGAGTTGATTGAGCCATGTATGTGTTTCCTACCTTTGTATGTCTGCTATGCTTAGCGTTGTGTTAGGTCTGGTTCATCTAGGTGATGGGCTAGAGTGAAATGATTACGTCGGTAATGTGAGGGTGTGTTGAACATGTTTGGTACATAAAGGTATCGATGAGAGGCCATGTAGGAGTACATGGTGGGTTGTTTCATTGAGGCCATCCCTAAGAACTGAGATCTGTATGCGTGATTTAAGATTCAGCTACTACCACACATTGGGCCCTGAAATATGACCTCACTCGATTTACTGACCCCTCTCGTCCTCTGTCCAGGAGTTGCAACTAGTTTCTGGTGTTTATAGGTTATGTGTTGGGGTCGTGCGTAGCGCTGACCCCATGGGTGGGCTATGATGCGGTTGATACACCGTGGCACGGTGTACCGAGTCGCCCATTTGGTGTCTCGAGAACCCTGCACACATTGTTTGGGGCCGTTGAGGACACCCCGGCCTGATTTCCTTGCGGATGGAACCCGAATAGGCGATAAACCTGGACTAGAGACTTGTGCAGTTAGTCAGGTCGTGGTCTACACCCACGTCGGCTTTCGCTTGAAGTCTGCCGATCACATGTCGTGTGCAGATGCTAAGTGGTGGAAACATATGTGACGAAGTACACCCCTGCAGGGTATAAAACTACTCGAATAGCCGCGTCCACGGTAAAGGACTACTTGGTCGCTTGTACAGTTCATAGACCAGTTAATGGTTACTACTAAAAGACTCAAGATCAGTGTGAGTACCGAGGATGGCCCTCTTGTAGGATGACGAGGGAGGATCCACGGTGGAGTATTGTGTTGGTGTTTAGTGGATTCATGTGCGAAATCTATTTTACAAGTGGTGTCTCATAGGATAGCTTAGCCAAGAGTCAAAGCTGGCTTGCTACAATAACTCCACCACCTTCTTAAGAATGAGCATGTATAGTAGGATCTATTGTAAGACTTGATGAGTACCTTTGTACTCATGTTGCTTTAATTACTATTATCAAACGACAACACCGCCCCTTCCGACGGGTTTTACATAGACCTCGACGTCAATGAGTGACTTGCCAACCAGGTGGTGATTCTGGCCATGGAGGGGCCTATGTAGATAGACATGCTTCGTCAAGCCTTCTTTCTTTCTAGTGTCTGTACTCAGACTAGTTTGCTTCCGCATGTGCTTGTATGCTTGTATGACTTGAGTGTCGGGTCATGTGACCCCTACCTGTATGAACATGTTATGTATGGCTCTCCGGAGCCTTTAAATAAAGTACTTGAGTTGTAGAGTTTTGTTGTGATGCCATGTTGTATTTACACATATCGAGCATATTGTGTGTATGATTGAAATGCTTGGTATGTGTGGGATCCGACAATCTAGTTGTTTATCCTTGGCAGCCTCTCTTATGGGGAAATGTAGTCTAGTGCTTCCATGAGCCATAGTAGTCCGCTACAGCCCGGTTCACCGGAGTCCTGCTAGCCCAGCACTACTGCTCAGGACACTTGACTGGCCGGCATGTGTTTCACTTCATTCATGTGTCTGTCCCTTCGGGGAAATGTCACGCGGTGACATCCGGAGTCCTGCCTAGCCTGCTACAGCCCGGGTTCCCGGAGTCCTGCTAGTCCAGTGCTATAGCCCGGATTCACACGCTGCTGACCGACATGCTCGATGTGATTCATGTATGCTTGTCCCCATAGGTTAGTGCCGCTTTGGATTCACGACTATCCATGTCGGCCCGGGGTCTCTGTCATATGGATGCTAGCGACACTATCATATACATGAGCCAAAAGGCGCAAATGGTCCCGGGTCATGGTAAGGCGACACCCGTGGGAATACCGTGCGTGAGGCCGCAAAGTGATATGAGGTGTTACTGGCTAGATCGATGTGACTTGGAATCCGGGTCCTGACACATTGGCCCGGCTGGAGGGGGTGGTCCGGCAGGCTGTGAGGAGTAGTTTCCGGTAGGGTCTCTTCCAGGAGCATATGGCTCAATCGGGAGAGGCTTACCGTAGTCCAACTTTCTCCATTTCCGGGCCATTGTGGTTGGTGATACGGAGGGTTGAGAGAGGTGGAGAACAAAAGTTCCTAGTTCCACAGGAAGCTTCTGCGCAGCACACTTTGACGGGTGATCAGCTATGTTATTTTCCGCACGGGGTTCGTGCTCTGTTTGCAACCCCTCAAAGCGCTCCTCTAACCTCCTCACTTCATCAACGTATGCTTCCATCAATGGGCTTTGATAATCCTTGTTGACTTGTCTCACCACTAACTATTAATCTTCTCAAATAATCAGCTTCTTGATTCCCAGTTCTGCTGTAATTCTGAGCCCGGAAAGGAGCCATTCATACTCAGACGTATTGTTGGTGGCTTCTTCCCAGGCAAAGTGCATTTGGATGACGTACTTCAGGTGCTCCGGAGGGGGCAACAAGAAGCACGCCAGCTCCTGCACCTTGTAGGGAAAAAGCACCATCAAAATACATAATCCATTCTTGGGGTGATTCCTTGCCGCGGAGAGTTGTTTCTGTTGCTCCTCATCACGGGTTGGCGTACATTCTACAATAAACTCTGCCAGCGCCCTTCTTTGAATGGTTGAAGTGCTCTCAAACTTCAAACCAAAGCTAGATAACTACAAAGCCGACACCACTATTCTGCTAGTAGCCTTAGGGTTTCGGAGTATCCTCTGCAACGGAAAATGAGTAACAACCATGATCTCATGGGATTGGAAGTAGTTGCGCAGTTTCCTTGAGGCCATGACAAGGCCAAAGATCAACTTGTGCACACCACAGTACCTCGATCTTGCCCCTTGCAACAAGGAGCTGACGAAGTACACTGGGCGTTGCACCAATTTCTTCCTTGCCGCATCCTTGGGCTTGCTCTAGTTGTCATGCTTACTGTTTTTCTGATCCTCTTCTGACTCTGCCGCGTTCTGGCCGCTCTCTGCTTCATCCACTTCTAGCCGTGCTACCAAGGCTGCATTGACCACATGGTTGGTTGCTGCATAGTAAAGCAGTAACGGCTCTCGAGGTTTGGGTGCAACCTAGGTAGGCACAGATGACATGTAAGCCTTCAACTCTTGCAAGGTTGTATCTACTTTCGGGGTCCACTTCATAGGCCCTGCCTTCTTCAAAATTTTGAAGAACGGCAGGGCACGCTCGGCAGACTTGGAAATGAATCTTCCTAGTGTGGCAACGCATCCCGTGAAGCGCCTCACACCCTTAACTGTCCTTGGCGCTTGGATCTGCTCAATGGCCTTGATCTTGTCAGGGTTGGCTTCAATCCCCCGATGGGGCACGAAGAATCCAAGTAGCTTGCCGGAAGGAACACCAAACACACACTTCTCCGGGTTAAGCTTCAAGTTGATCTTGCACAAATTAGAAAATGTCTCCTCCAAATCAGGATAAGTGTGGCCTTATCCTTGGTCTTGACCACAATGTCACCCATATAGGCTTCTATTTTTCGGTGTAGTTGTGGCTCAAAACTGACCTGGACTACTCTTGCAAAAGTAGACCCGACACTCTTTAATCTGGAAGGCATGCGGACAAAACAGTATGTACCACATGGAGTGATGAATGATGTTTTCTCCTCATCTTCTCTGGACATGAAGATCTGGTGATATCCAGAGTAAGCATAAAAAAAGGAGAGCAGATCGCCCCTTGAAGTAGAATCCACGATCCGATTGATGCGCGGCAAGGGGAATGGGTCCTTAGGGCAAGCCTTATTGGGATCTGTGAAATCAGTGCAAAGCCTCCATTTCCCATTCGCCTTCCGAACTACCACTGGGTTTGCTAACCATGTAGGGTGCAGTACTCCTTCGACCAATCTAGCTACCTCTAACATCTTGATTTCCACGGCAATGAACTATTGCCGCTCCAAGGCTTGCTTCCTAACTCTCTGCTTGACGGGTCGGGCATGTGGGCAGACAGCAAGGTGGTGCTCGATTACCTCCCTGGAAACACCAGGGATATCAGATGGTTGTCAGTTAAACACATCAATATTCTCCCACAGGAAGGCAATGAGCGTGCTTTCCTAGTTGTCGTCAAGGGTGGCGCTGATGGTGAAAGTACCATCAACACCAGCCAGCCCTGCCAGGACCTCTTCACTTGGGGTGCTGCAACCTTGGATCTCTTGCCGTTGGACCACTCCAGCACATCGTGAACGGGTGCCGTGCACTCGGAGGGGGCACGCTTCTCAGACTCCTCGCCGGAGGTCCTACAATCCCTCTTCTTTTCTTTGCTTTCCTTGGCAGGGACCGTTGATGTTGCAGCCTCTGCTACGACGGCATCCCGATACATCCTGCCCACATAGATGATTGCATCCTTCTCATCTGATGGGATGGTGATGACTCCCAACGGCCCAGGCATCTTCAAGGTGTTGTAAGCATAATGGGATGCTGCCATGAACTTGGTCAAGGCTGGTCATCCCAGAATCCCATTATACGGTAGGGGGAGCTCAACCACATCAAACACAATCTTCTCAGTCCTATAGTTCAGCTCTCCCCAAACGTCACCAACAATGTAATCTTTCCCTTGGGACGGCTCCTGTCGGGATTGACTCCTTGAAACGTGCTGGTAACCTCCAGCTCTTCCTCTCCTATCTGAAGCTTGTTAATAACTACTGGGGAAATCAGATTCAACCCGGCCCCGCCATCCACTAACATCTTTCCGACCTTGAGGTTGCGAATTGATGGGGAAACCAACAAAGGCAGACACCCTACCGCAGTGGTGTGGCAAGGGTGGTCCTCCTCATCAAAGACGATGGGCGTGCGGTACCATTTGAGCAGCTTCCGGGCCTCTGGCGCTGGCTCCACAGCATTGACCTTTCGTGCCCAT
Source organism: Triticum dicoccoides (assembly GCF_002162155.2). NCBI lineage: Eukaryota > Viridiplantae > Streptophyta > Magnoliopsida > Poales > Poaceae > Triticum > Triticum dicoccoides. Next base: position 268,429,719 of record NC_041384.1, read on the forward strand.
CGCTTGAGCTGGCGATCTGCAAGGACGCACCCCCATCAATGCATAAGGCGTCAGTGGCCCTCTGAAATTCCTTCTCACTGGTTTCCTCTTCATCCCCTCCATCACTCAAATCATCACAGGTTTCCTTCTCTTGGCCCCTGGCAGGTTTTCCTTGGTTCCGAAAGGGATTGCCGGGACGGTTTGCTTCACCGCCTCGGCCCTTTCCGCCAGCAGCATTCTGCCCTTTCTCCTTATCATGCTTATCATACTCTGCTCTCTATCTCTTGACAAGCTGCTCAACTTGATAACATTCATGGAGGTCGTGGCCCTTGGTCCGGTGGATCTTGTAGTACGGCCCTTCACCTTTCCCGGCTTTCTCCCTGGCAGCGGTTTCCCAGCAGGCAGTGCACGTGGCAACTTCCTTGCCGGGAGCCTCAGCTTTGGCCTTCTTGCCGGTACTAGGAGCGCCAGAACCTTCCACAGTCATCACTGTTAGGATAAAGGATCATCCTAAAGCTTCAACTATAGTTCATAAAGGCAATATTTAAACATATACACCTCCTGAGCAAGTTAAAGTTGAACCTAATATTGCTATTGTTAAAGATCTCTTGTCTGATAATATAGATGGGCATGTTATTTATTTCTGTGATGAAACTGCTAGAATTGCTAAACCCCGTGATAAAGATAAACCTAGACCTGTGGTAGGCATGCCTCTTATTTCTGTTAAAATAGGAGATCATTGTTATCATGGCTTATGTGATATGGGTGCTAGTGCTAGTGCAATACCTTATTCCTTATACCAAGAAGTTATGCATGATATTGCACCTGCTGAGATGGAAGAAATTGATGTTACAATTAAACTTGCCAATAGAGATAGCATTTCACCGATGGGAATTGTTAGAGATGTTGAAGTCTTGTGTGGGAAAACTAAATATCCTGCTGATTTTCTTGTTCTTGGTTCCCCACAAGATAGCTTTTGTCCCATTATATTTGGTAGACCCTTCCTGAACACTGTAATGCTACCATAGATTGCAAAAGGGATGTTGTTACTATCGGTTTAGATGTTATGACTCATGAATTTAATTTTTCTAAATTTAGTAGACAACACCGCGAAGAAGAATTACCTAGTAAGGATGAAATTATTGGTCTTGCTTCTATTGCCATACCTCCTAGTGATCCTTTAGAACAATATTTGCTAGACCATGAAAATGATATGTTTATGAATGAAAGAAGGGAATTAGATGTAGTATTCTTTAAACAGGAACCTATTCTGAAAAACAATTTGCCTGTTGAAATCCTAGGGGATCCTCCTCCACCCAAGGGTGATCCCGTGTTTGAGCTTAAACCGTTACTTGATACTCTTAAATATGCTTATCTTGACGAGAAAAAAGATATATCCTGTTATTATTAGTGCTAACCTTTCAGAACATGAAGAAGAGAGATTATTGAAAACTTTGAAGAAGCACCGTGTTGCTATTGGGTATACTCTTGATGATCTTAAGGGCATTAGTCCCTCTCTATGTCAACATAAAATTCATTTGGAAGAAGATGCTAAACCAGTTCGTGATCATCAACGCCGGCTGAATCCTAAAATGAAAGAAGTGGTAAGAAAGGAAATACTAAAGCTCCTTGAGGCAGGTATAATTTATCCCGTTGCTGATAGTCAATGGGTAAGCCCTGTCCATTGTGTCCCTAAGAAGGGAGGTATTACTGTTGTTCCTAATGATAAAGATGAATTGATTCCTCAAAGAATTATCACAGGTTATAGGATGGTAATTGATTTCCGCAAATTAAATAAGGCTACTAAAAAGGATCACTACCCCTTACCTTTTATTGATCAAATGCTAGAAAGATTGTCCAAACATACACATTTTTGCTTTCTAGATGGTTATTCTGGTTTCTCTCAAATACCTGTGTCAGCCAAAGATCAATCAAAGACTACTTTTACATGCCCTTTTGGTACTTTTGCTTATAGACGTATGGCTTTTGGTTTATGTAATGCACCTGCTACCTTTCAAAGATGCATGATGGCTATATTCTCTGATTTTTGTGAAAAGATTTGTGAGGTTTTCATGGATGACTTTTTCGTCTATAGATCTTCTTTTGATGATTGCTTGAGCAACCTTGATCGAGTTTTGCAGAGATGTGAAGAAACTAATCTTGTCTTGAATTGGTAAAAGTGCCACTTTATGGTTAATGAAGGTATTGTCTTGGGGCACAAAGTTTCTGAAAGAGGTATCGAAGTTGATAAAGCCAATGTTGATGCTGTTGAAAAGATGCCATGTCCCAAGGACATCAAAGGTATAAGAAGTTTCCTTGGTTATGCCGGTTTTTATAGGAGGTTCATTAAGGACTTCTCGAAAATTTCTCAGCGTCTGACTAATTTATTACAAAAAAATATACCATTTGTTTTTGATGATGATTGTGTACAAGCATTTGAAGTACTTAAGAAAGCATTTATCTCTGCACCTATTGTCCAGCTAACTGATTGGAATTTACCGTTTGAAATTATGTGTGATGCTAGTGATTATGCTGTAGGTGTTGTTCTAGGACAAAGAGTTGATAAGAAATTAAATGTTATTCAATATGCTAGTAAAACCCTAGACAATGCTCAAACAAATTATGCTACTACTGAAAAAGAATTCTTAGCGGTTGTATTTGCTTGTGATAAGTTCAGACCTTATATTGTTGATTCTAAAGTAACTATTCACACTGATCATGGTGCTATTAAATATCTTATGGAAAAGAAAGATGCTAAACCTAGACTTATTAGATGGGTTCTCTTTCTACAAGAATTTGACTTACATATTGTTGATAGAAAGGGAGCTGAGAACCCCATTGCAGACAACTTGTCTAGGTTAGAAAATGTGCTTGATGACCCACTTCCTATTGATGATAGCTTTCCTGATGAGCAATTAAATGTCATAAATGCTTCTCGTACTGCTCCATGGTATGCTGATTATGCTATACATTGTTGCTAAGTTTATACCACCTAGTTTCACATACCAGCAAAAGAAAAATTTCTATATGATTTGAGGCATTATTTTTGGGATGACCCACATCTTTATAAAAGAGTAGATGGTGTTATTAGACGTTGTGTACCTGAGCATGAATAGGAACAGATCCTACGCAAGTGTCACTCCGAAGCTTATGGAGGACACCATGCTAGAGATAGAACTGCACATAAGGTACTGCAATCTGGTTTTTATTGGCCTATTCTATTCAAGGATGCCCGTAAGTTTGTCTTATCTTGTGATGAATGTCAAAGAATTGGTAATATTAGTAGACGTCAAGAAATGCCTATGAATTATTCACTTGTTATTGAACCATTTGATGTTTGGGGCTTTGACTATATGGGACCTTTTCCTTCCTCTAATGGATATACACATATTTTAGTTGCCGTTGATTACGTTACTAAGTGGGTAGAAGCTATTCCAACTAGTAGTGATGATCATAACACTTCTATTAAAATGCTTAAAGAAGTTATTTTTCCAAGATTTGGAGTCCCTAGATATTTAATGACTGATGGTGGTTCACATTTTATTCATGGTGCTTTCCGTCAAATGCTTGCTAAATATGATGTTAATCATTGAATTGCATCTCCTTATCACCCTCAGTCTAGTGGTCAAGTAGAATTGAGTAATAGAGAACTCAAATTAGTTTTGCAAAAGACTGTTAATAGGTCTAGAAAGAATTGGTCCAAGAAACTTGATGATGCATTATGGGCCTATAGAACTGCATATAAAAATCCTATGGGTATGTCTCCGTATAAAATGGTCTATGGAAAACCATGTCACTTACCTCTCGAACTAGAACACAAGGCTTATTGGGCTATTAAAGAACTTAATTATGATTTTAAACTTGCCGGTGAGAAGAGGTTATTTGATATTAGCTCACTTGATGAATGGAGAACCCAAGCCTACGAAAATGCCAAGTTGTTTAAAGAAAAAGTTAAAAGATGGCATGACTAAAGGATACAAAAGCGTGAGTTTAATGTAGGTGATTATGTATTGCTATACAACTCTCTTATAAGATTATTTGCAGGAAAACTTCTCTCTAAATGGGAAGGTCCTTACGTTATCGAGGAGGTCTACTGTTCCGGTGCCATAAAAATCAACAACTTCGAAGGCACAAATCCGAAGGTGGTGAACGGTCAAAGAATCAAACACTATATCTCAGTTAATCCCATAAATGTTGAAACCAATGTTATTGAAACTGTAACCCGGAGGAATACATAAGGGACACTTTCCGGAACGTTTCAGACTCCGAAAGGAATAGGTATGTGGTACGGTAAGTAAACCAACTCCAAAACAGTTTTTAAGGCAATATTTCTCCGTTTTGGAATATTTAGAAAAATAGAAAATTAAGCAGCGGTCCGGGAAGGACATGAGGGCTCCACGAGGGTGGAGAGCGCGCCCTACCCTACTGGGCGCGCCCCCCTACCTCGTGGGCACCTCGTGTGCTCTCCGGACTCCGTTTTCGTACACGACATGTATTTTGGTCGGTAAAAATTCATTATATAATCTCCCGGGGGTTTTAACTCCTGTATCACGCAAATATCTCTTGTCTTTGTTTTGAGTTGTCCTGCTGCAGACAGAGCAACATCTCGTCCCAGGATTCGGAAGGAGAAAGCTACGTGGCTGATTACCTTGCAGATCCTAAGGTTTATGGGGATGTGCAGCATTGCGGTTGGACTACGAAAGAAGAAGACGACTATGAACCCAAGGGAAAGGGGGAGATGAGCTCAGATGAAGATGAAGTCCCACTACCTCAACCTGGGGACATGCATGTGGAGTTCAAAAAGTCAAGCCTCCCGAATAGGGTAAAGAAACCTAAGATCGAGTTTATCCCTTTTCGCCTCTTGCAAGAGAACAAATAGGAACTATGCAAAAAGATACTGAGCTTGGAGCAGGAGATCGAGGACCTATGGGACCAAAATTCTGTCCTCAAGCGCAAATTAAGGAAGAAGCCTACGCCATCAACAAAATCACCACCGTCTCCACCAACAAAGAAGAATTGAGTATCTGGTATGGGCACTCCACTTGGCAACTGCCAAGCTTGGGGGAGTGCCCCGGTATCGTATCACCATCACTTTTATCTTTACTGTTTTTCTTAGTTCGACCTTTTGGTAATATCTTGATCTAGTAGAATAAAAGTTCTTAGTATGATCTAGTTGTGAGTTTTGCTTTATCATCCTTCTATGTAATCGAGTCCGTGAGCTATATAATAAAGATTAGTGTTGAGTTAAGGGCTTGATTATTTTGCCATGATCCTAAGTGAATAAAAGAAAAGAGAAAGAAATAAAAAGAAACAAAGAGATCATGTGAGTCTTATGGAGAGTAATGAGCTCACATAGAAAGAGTATGATGAATAAAAGTTGTTGAGGGTTGACAAACACAGTTTTGGTCATCGTTGCAATTAATAAGAAGTAATAAAGAAAGAGAGGTCTTCACATATAAATATACTATCTTAGACATATTTTATGATTGTGAGCACTCATTAAAATATGGCATGCTAAAGAGTTGACATTGGACAAGAAATACAATGCAATGGGTTATGTTTTCTTACGTCTGAGATGAATTATATTGTATTGGACCTTCCAACATGATGAGCTTGCCTTTCCCCCTCATGCTAGCCAAATTCATTGCACCAAGTAGAGATACTACTTGTGCTTCCAAATACCCTTAAACCAGTCTTGCCATAAGAGTCCACCATATCTACCTATAGATTGAGTAAGATCCATCAAGTAAGATGTCATCGGTGCAAGCAATAAAAATTGCTCTTTAAATAAGTATGATTGATTGGTGTGGAGAAAATAAGCTTTATATGATCATGTGATATGGAGGTAATAAAAGCGACGGACTGCATAATAAAGGTCCATATCACAAGAGGCAATATAAAGTGATGTTCTTTCGCATTAAGATTTTGTGGATCCAACCATAAAAGCGCATGACAACCTCTGCTTCCCTCTGCGAAGCGCCTATCTTTTACTTTTGTCTCCTACATTGCATAAGAGTCATGGTGATTTTCACCCTTCCTTTTCACACTTTATACTTTGGCAAGCACAACATGTTGGAAAGATCTTGGTATATATGGCTAATTGGATGTGAGTTTTCATGAATTATTACTGTTGACATTACCCTTGAGGTAAAACGTTGGGAGGCAAAACTATAAGCCCCTATCTTTCTCTGTGTCCGATTAGAACTCCATACCCATAAGTATTGCGTGAGTGTCAGCAATTGTGAAAGATTATCTGATAGTTGAGTATGTGGACTTGCTGAAAAGCTCTCATACTTGATAAATTGTAATTGCTTCAATGACTGAGATTGTAGTTTGCTAGTTTTCAATGAAGTTTAAGATTCATACTTGATATTGTGATTGAATTATTACTCTAGCATTAGAGATCATATGACAAGAATTATATAAGTTGTTGTTCTAATAATGATCATGATGCCCTCATGTCCGTATTTTATATTTATCGAAACCTCTATCTCTAAACTTGTGGACATATTTTTTGATTTCAGCTTTTCGCTTGAGGACAAGCGAGGTCTAAGCTTGGGGGAGTTGATACGTCCATTTTGCATCATGCTTTTATATCGATATTTATTGCATTATGGGCTGTTATTACACATTATGTCACAATACTTATGCCTATTCTCTCTTATTTTACAAGGTTTGCATAAAGAGGGAGAATGCTGATAGCTGGGATTCTGGGCTGGAAAAGGAGCAAATATTAGAGACCTATTCTGCACAACTCCAAAAGTCCTAAAACTTCACGAAAGATGTTTTCCAAATATATAAAAAATACTTAGAGAAAGAACTTCACCATGGGGGCCACACCCTGCCCACGAGGGTGGGGGGCGCGCCCTACCCCCTGGGCGCGCCCCCTACCTCGTGGGCCCCCTGGTGGCCCACCGGTGACCATCTTCTTCTATATGGAGTCTTTTGATGGGAAAAAAATCATAAGCCATTTTCTCGGACGAAACTCCGCCGCCACGAGGTGGAACCTTGGCGGAACCAATCTAGGGCTCTAGCGGAGCTGTTCTGCCGGGGAAACTTCCCTCCCGGAGGGGGAATTCATCGCCATCGTCATCACCAACGCTCCTCTCACTTGGAGAGGGCCATCTCCATCAACATCTTCATCAACACCATCTCATCTCAAAACCCTAGTTCATCTCTTGTATTCAATTCTTGTCTCCAAGTCCGGGATTGGTGCTAGTAGGTTGCTAGTAGTGTTAATTACTCCTTGTAGTTGATGCTAGTTGTTTTATTTGGTGGAAGGTCATATGTTCAGATCCTATATGCATATTAATACCCCTCTGATTATGAACATGTTTATGCTTTGTGAGTAGTTACTTTTGTTCCTGAGGACATGGGAGAAGTCTTGCTATTATTAGTCATGTGAATTTTTTATTCGTCGATATTTTGATGAGATGTATGTTGTCTCTCCTCTAGTGGTGTTATGTGAACGTCGACTACATGACACTTCACCATTATTTGGGCCTAGAGGAAGGCATTGGGAAGTAATAAGTAGATGATGGGTTGCTAGAGTGACAGAAGCTTAAACCCTAGTTAATGCGTTGCTTCGTAAGGGGCTGATTTGGATCCATATGTTTCATGCTATGGTTAGGTTTACCTTAATACTTTTGTTGTAGTTGCGGATGCTTGCAATAGAGGTTAATCATAAGTGGGATACTTGTCCAATTAAGGGCAGTACCCAAGCACCGGTCCATCCACATACCAAATTATCAAACTACCGAACACGAATCATATGAACGTGATGAAAACTAGCTTGACGATATTCCCATGTGTCCTCGGGAGCGCTTTACATCTTATAAGAGTTTGTCCAGGATTGTCCTTTGCTACAAAAAGGATTGGGCCACCTTGCTGCACCTTATTTACTTTTGTTACTTGTTGCTCGTTACAAATTATCTTATCACAAAACTATCTGTTACCACTTATTTCAGTACTTGCAGAGAATACCTTGCTAGAAACCGCTTATCATTTCCTTCTGCTCCTCGTTGGGTTCGACACTCTTACTTATCGAAAGGACTACGATAGATCCCCTATACTTGTGGGTCATCAGATGGCTAGCCCGAAGGGCCGGACTTCTTCTTCTTGGGTGCCATGGTCGATGGCGTCGTTGAAGATGAAGATGGTGATGAAGATGATGTGATGCGCATGATTTCAGGTTCGCACAAGCGGGCCCCCTACCTGGCGTGCCAAAGATGTCGCGGGATATCTGCGGCAACCTATGGGACCAGGCGACCCCTTGCTGGTTTGGCGGGGGACGTCGTGTTGCACAAAGAGCAGACCAGCATGCCGCAGCACGGCAGAGAGCACATAAGCAATTTACCCAGGTTCGGGCCGCCTCAAGGCGTAAGACCCTACTCCAGCTTTGGTGAACTGATGGTGGAAATGAACGTGGTGTTGCGTGGTAAACTTGCCCGTCAAGGCCTGCCTCAGGGCTACGGTGACCACAATCGTATGGTGTCTTGGGTTTGTCAAGTTTCCAACCCTCTAATCCCTCCTACGATTGTCATGAGCCTCCTTTTATAGATTAAGGGGTTACCACAATGGCAAAATAGTCATTGCCCACTGACATGATAGAAAACAGTGCTATCATACGTAACTCTGCGGGCTGGCAGGGCGCATTAAATGCACCGCTCAATCTCACATCACTAGCTACCCGGTAAGGCCTGCCTGGCTTATCTTGCCAGCTGCGCATCTGTTCTCTTGATACATCGCTGGACGGGTGTCACCTGTGGGTTTCTTCTATAGGAGTTGGCTGCCATGTGGCGAATGCTGCCACTTAATCACCTTGCAGCTTGGCACTGCACTGATTGATGACGTGGGTCACACTTGTGCGGTTGGCGGGGTGGTTCAGGCCCCGCAAGCCCCCGCAGGCACTGTCGGGGAGTATTGGTTGCTTGTTTTAGGTGGTGGCCTGGCCCATTTCCGGGCTCGCCTCCCCAGCGAGGGAGGCCCTTCTCTTGCCGATGTCATGTTCCTTTGGCTCGATCTTGATCTCTCGGAGCTGCATGCTGGTTCTTCAAGTCTCTTGGTTCTTCAACCTCTGACTAAAGCTGTTGCTCCAATCTTGATCTGGTGCCTGTGCATAGTTGGGAAACATACTCGGGGTCTGTTGCACCGACACGTTGCGATTGTGAAGATTCGTTCAACTACGTTGGTTCGTCTACTTCATGGATTCGATCTTCTTCCTTGTGAGATTTCAGGCAAGATGATTTTCACCTTGGATACCATTACTATCTTTGCCTTGCTAGCTGTCTCAATGATATCACTATGTCGCGCTACCTACCACTTGTTTTTCAAGCCTCCCAACTTGCCATGATATCCTCTAACCTTTTCACCATCCCAGCAAACCGTTGTTTGGCTATGTTACCACTTTGTTCAGCCCCTCTTATAGCGTCGCTAGTTGTAGGTGCAGTTGTAGGTTGTTCCATGTTGGGACATGGATATCATGGGATATCACAATATCTCTTATTTAATTAATGCATCTATATACTTGGTAAAGGATGGAAGGCTTGGCCTTTTGCTCGGTGTTTTGTTCCACTCTTACCGCCCTTGTTTTCATCATACCAGTTGAGGGAGTCCTGGATTAGGGGTTCTCCGGACAGCCGGACTATATCCTTTGGCCGGACTGTTGGACTGTGAAGATACGAGATTGAAGACTTCGTCTCGTGTCCGGATGGGACTCTACTTGGCGTGGAAGGCAAGCTAGGCAATACGGATATGGATATCTCCTCCTTTATAACCGACCTTGTGTAACCCTAGCCCCCTCCGGTGTCTATATAAACCGAAGGGTTTTAGTCTGTATGACAACATACAATCATACCATAGGCTAGCTTCTAGGGTTTAGCCTCTTTGATCTCGTGGTAGATCTACTCTTGTAATACTCATATCATCAAGAACAATCAAGCAGGACGTAGGATTTTACCTCTATCAAGAGGGCCCGAACCTGGGTAAAACATCGTGTCCCTTGCCTCCTGTTACCATCCGCCTTAGACGCACAGTTCGGGACCCCCTACCCGAGATCCGCTGGTTTGACACCGACATTGGTGCTTTCATTGAGAGTTCCACTATGTCAACACCATAAGGCTTGATGGCTCCTTCGATCATCGCTAGCGATGCGGTCCACGGTGAGGCTTTCCTCCCCGGACATATCTTCATATTCGGCGGCTTCGCACTGCGGGCCAATTCGCTTGGCCATCTGGAGCGGATTGAGAGCTACGCCCCTGGCCATCAGGTCAGATTTGGAAACTTGAACTACACGGCCGACACCCGCGGAGACTTGATCTTCGACGGATTCGATCCCATGTTGGATGTGCCGTACAGTCTTGATGAGCATGACGTAACTCTACCATCAGACAGTATTCGGGGGATCGCATCCGCAGCTACTCCGTCCATCAATCCGGAGCAAGTCGTGCCATCCGAGAGCGGAGGGATGGACCCCGCCATGGAAGCCGCACTCTCAGTGGCGATAGAGCCGGATACTGACTTCACCCCTTACGAGAGCCGTGTCGCCAAACCACTGGATTCATCTACGACCACGGACTCCGAGCCGCTCATATCCGTGCCCGTCGAATCCGACTAGGTGCCGATCATGGAGTTCACCTCCGCGGACATCTTTCAGCACTCACCCTTCGGGGATGTGGTAAATTCTTTAAGGTCTCTCTCCCTGTCAGGAGAACCTTGGCCAAACTATGTCTAGCTAGAATGGGATGCGGGCGACGGGAAATTCGCTACCCACCCACCACCCACTTAGTAGCCACTGTCGACGACTTAACCGACATGCTCGACTTTGGCTCCGAAGACTTCGACGGTATGGACGACGAAGCCGGAGATGAATAGGATCCACCACCCTTAGGGCACTGGACTGCCACCTCATCATATGATATATACATGGTGGACACCCCCAAGGAAGAAAATGGCGATGAGAAGACGGAGGATGACCCCTCCAAGAAGCAACCCAAGCGGCGACATCAGCGGTGCCGCTCTAAGCCCCGCCATAGCAAGAACAACGATAATAATATTCCACGCGACTCTGGAAGAGACGACAACTGCACCACCCCGGTGGCAGAAAGTGATCAAGTTGCAAACTGCAAACATAGTGCGGATCCGACATCCGAACACGATGACGCCAAAGATAAGCCTCATCAATCCCCATCTAGGGAAGAAAGCAGTCCGGACGAAGATGCACCCGTCATCCCGAAAACATACTTGGAGCAAGAGAACCTCCGCAGAAGGCTTACGGCCACAGCGAGAAGCCTGAAGAAACAAAAGAAAAGCCTGAAGGTCGCACAAGATACGCTTAACAGCAATTGGAACAAAGTAACAAAGTATGGTGGAAGTTACCATCCAAAAAGCTACCCAAAGCGCAAGCTATTATCGGAATTCGACGATGAGGTCTTAGAGCCCATACAGCCGAAAAGTGATATGACCAACCGGCCGGATCCACCACCCTGTGAATGCGATAGAGCGGCTAACAAAGTCACACATAAGTCAACACATGATCTACGTGAGAACTTGCGTCAAAAATCCGGCACGACCATATCTATCTACGGATCTAGGAAGCGCGCTACGGTACACAACCAACACCGAATACTACAACCGTCCGAACACCATGGCACATCCCAATACAGGGGTGCCGCACACCCCTTATGTTTCCCTAATGAGGTGTTGGATCATGAATTCCAGAGGGATTCAAACCGGTGAACATAGAGGCGGACGACGGAACCACAGACCCTGGAGTCTGGATAGATAACTTCATCCTCCACATCCATATGGCTCGTGGAGATGATCTCCATGCCATTAAATACTTGCCCCTCAAGCTCAAAGGGCCAGCTAGGCACTGGCTGAAAAGCCTCCCAGAAAACTCAATTGGAAGTTGGGAGGAGCTCGAGGACGCTTTCCGGGCCAATTTTCAAGGGACTTATGTCCAACCTCCGGATGCAGACGATTTAGGTCATATAATCCAACAGTCCAGAGAGTCCGCCCGAAAGCTTTGGAACAAGTTTCTCACCAAGAAGAACCAAACTGTTGACTGTCCGGACGCCGAAGCCTTAGCAGCTTTCAAACACAGCGTCCGAGACGAATGGCTCGCCAGACACCTCATTCAAGAAAAGCCGAGAACAATGGCAGCCTTAACAAGCCTCATGACCCGCTTTTGTGCGGGCGAGGACAGCTGGTTCGCCCGTAGTAGCACCAGCGACCCAAGCACATCCGAAGTCAGGGATGGCAATGGTAAACCACGACACAACAAAAACAAACATCGAATTAAAGAAGGTAGCCCAGATAACACGGCGGTAAACGCCGGATTCAGGGGCTCTTGACCAGGTCAGCGGAAAAAGCCTTTTAAGGGCAGCATAGAAGGACAATCTGGCCTAAACAAAATTCTTGATAAACTCTGTCAGATTCACGGCACCCCAGACAAACCTGCAAACCATACCCACAGAGAATGTTGGGTCTTCATGCAGGCCGGTAAGCTAAACACCGAACACAAAGGAGAATAAACACCAAGCAAAGACGAGGATGAACCTCGCCAGCAAAGCGCCGGAGGACAGAAAAAGTTCCCACCAGAGGTTAAAACAGTAAACATGATCTAGGGGACAAAGGGGAGAAGCAATCACGTGACCCGATGCACACGCACCATAAAGCCCGTCACCACTAGGCTCAACCCCTGGTTGGCCTGCCCGATCACTTTTGATCGTAGGGATCACAATACAAATATCCGGCGCGAAGGACTGACGGCCTTGGTGTTAGACCCAATAATTAATGGGTACCATTTCAGAAGGGTCCTAATGGACGGCGGCAGTGATCTAAATTTGATATATCAGGACACAGTCCACAAAATGGTGATAGACCCGACACAAATAAGCCACAGTAATACTACCTTCAAGGGAGTAATACCAGGCCAGGAGGCCCACTGCACGGGCTCTCTACTACTAGAGGTGGTATTCGGTTCTCCCGATAACTTCCGAAGTGAAACGTTAACTTTTCACATCGCTCCATTCTGAAGTGATTTTCACTCGTTTTAACGCAATACCGCATTATGCTTTTCTCAAGCACAAGATGCCCGGCCCACGAGGCATAATTACAGTTAGCAGACATACCAACCGTTCTTCACGTACGAATGAGGACGCGGCGGCTTTAACAGCCCCACACTAGACGGCCTCACCAACCAAAAAAAATGGCAGGTTGTCAAGACCACGGACACGGTTAGACGAGTCCGGCGTCCCATCATACATGCATGAGATCGGTTTTTGAACCCTCATAACACGATACCAGGGGCTTTCCATGTGTATTCAGGGCTAGCCCAGCTCAACTAGGCTTCTCTGGAATTCTGATAACTCATTCTTCTTTTTTGGCACGACAACTTTCATCTAAGTTCTTTCTTTTTACAGGTTACAATCGTGCTACACCCGTCCAGGACACGGCACAACAGAGACGCAGGCGCAGACGTGCAGCAGGGCCCCGCCTAAAGGTTTCTTTTTAGATTAAGGCCATGCGTAAACCTTTTTTACTGTCTCTTGTTGCCCTCATCCTCTGGATACTCCACAACCGAGAAGGATGCCGGCGTTATTGGCATGTGGCCACGCCAGGATTTTGCACATACCCGGGCACATGGGGTTTCTTATAAAGGGCATTGTTTAGCCCGGTATATGTTTTGAAGACCAAACATCTTAGGGAGTGTTCGGCGTCGCGAGTTTGGCTTTATATGCATCAGCTCCGAATCATGTCCTTGGTCAAATGTTGGGTTTGCCCGGCTCTCACGTTTTGGTACCTTACGTTCCATTATATCGCCTAAGGTAGCACTGGGAGAACTATTGCGATTGTGCCCTAGTTCATCCGGATGAGCACCTCAGTAGAGAAAGCCGAAAACTGACTGTCATGATATAGCGAGAGACTAGTTAACCACTTGATGACTAATTGGAATCTTCAGGATTCCTCCACATTAACGAAGGGCCATTTCCCGGTCATGTATGTAGGCGCACCGTATTTGGACGAGCGCAGAAGTACCAGGGGCTATATAGTAGCCCCACTGTCAAACTCCTATGGCTAAGTGAAAGTGTTAAAGCAATATAGTCCGATTGCCTTGTTCGCTACGCTATCACCTCCTTAACGGACCAAGACGTTGGATCAAGTGTGGATATGCATTTTTTGCGAACACCCCCGCGTTTTATGCGTGCGGGCGGAAGCCGACGACTGCGAACTTTCAGGTTATATACATATATACATACACGGCCACACAGGAGGCGTCATAGTACTTCTGGGCAAAATTATTAATACAACCTTGATTAATTCAGAAAAACATTGTTTGTACAATGGGACTACATGTCACTGGAAAATAATATTCTTCGAGCACTGAGCCTCTATCGAACGAGCGCCTTCAAGGACTTTTTCAAAGTAGTGCTCGGCAGCAACTCGGCCTATGGCCGAACCCTGTGCCGCAATAGTGGTGGCCTCCATCTCCGCCCAGTATGTTTTGACACGGGCAAGGGCCATCCGTGCACCTTCTATGCACGCTGATCTCTTTACAGCATCGATGCGTGGCACAGCTTCAAGGAATTGTTGCACTAAGCTAAAGTAGCTACTCGGCCTTGGCCCTCCCGGCCACATGTGATCCACAACGGACCTCATGGCAAGTCCGGACAACCTATGGAGCTCGGCCCAATCGGTCAATCGCTCATTCAGCAGCAGCGGACAGACTGGCGTGTGAAACTGTGACCAGAACAGCTTTTCCACTCCGGGACCTTTCTGATCCTTGAAGTACTCGACTGCGTCAGCCGCACTCGCAGCCAAATCCATGTACTCGTCCGCACAACTCCATAGCCGGTCCAGAGGAGCATATTTCGGATGTCCAAACTTAGTCCGCAACAAGAAGGGCTTCCCAGACACGATATCTGCAGCCTCATTCAGCTCCTCCTTCGTCGCTCTAATTTTGGAGCGGGCTTCCTTGGCGGCCACCCGGGCCTTCTCTAGGTCCGTCGCCTTTGCCCGGTCTTCTTCTTCAAGAAGCCGGTAATGGTCAGCAGCATCTTTTAACTCTATAGCCATCTTGGCTAGTTTTTCCATGCTCTCACAATGCGCGGCCCATTCGGCTCTTAATTCCTCGACCGCCTTTAAAGCGGCCGCATTGCTACTCCTTGCTTGCTCCTTGGCTCGGGCAAGCTCCGCCCGAAGGGTCTCCATGGTGGCAGCTCCATCTGTAGTCACAACATATTAATAATACTGGCACCATGCTGCTCTTATTACGTGACGATCACCAGAAAAACCACTCACCCTGTGCCTCGTCAAGCCGCTTGTTGACAAGCATGATGTCGGCATCTGCCGCATCCAGTTGCCGCTTTAGTTCGGCAAAACCATCAGTCCGGCTAACCACCGGAGCTTCAACCACCTGCACATAAAGGCAATCTGGTTATTACCTGGGACTATGATCCTCTGTTTGTCGCCGTTCCCGACGACAACCAGAGTCTCAGGGGCTACTATCTGCATGGGCATACCTAACGTATGCGGTACTGTTAAAGGCATATATTGTTTCACGTACCTCGAAGCCTTTCAGCAGACTCATAAAAGCTTCGTGCAAACCGCTTTCAGCAGAAAAATCCTTTCAATCACCGTACCCATTAGCGTACGATGCGCTTCCGAGACGACAGCTTGCCCCAGAAGATCCTTCAGCGCGTCTGACCGCACACTGTACAGACCCTTTGTTGTCGCTCCCCTCAGGAGCCGGATACTGGGGATGTCGGGCAGCCAAAGGGTTATCCTCTGGCCCTAGTGGATCCGGAGATACCCTTCGCGTCGACACTTCAAGGTCGCCCGCTTCTTGAGTTGGGGAGTCCGGGGGAGGCGTTTCTCTCTCCATCATCTCCGGAAGAAGATCCCCCGAAGATGAACTCTGTCGAGAAGGGCTACGATCCGGACTACAGTTTATAAGCATCGATTATTGTCTTCGGAAGTAAGATAGGATATCTTCACTATTAAGTACTTTTTGATTACTTACAGATCGGTAGAGGGCTGATCCCCGCGTGGACGTTGTGCGGCCAGAATTACCCTCCGAGGCAGGACCCTCTGGCGGAGACTTCTTCTCCCGTTTGGAAACCTTAGCTTCCGGATCTTCAGAGGTAGTCCTCTTCCTCCCCCGGGGAGGAAGAATGTCAGATTCTTCCCCTTGGTTATCCTCCCTCGCGGAGGCGCTCATTCCCTCGATTGGAATAGATAGCGATGGAGGCCCGTTTTCGCCCTCTTTATTCCCCCCTTCATCTTCCTTCCAGCACCAGATTGTCCAACCCCTCTGGAAGGGGAGCCGAACACCGGATCAGCTTCGCCTTTGTTATCCAGTCCTAGTTAAAGAGCGATTTCTCAGAATGATTTCATGATAGATAAAAGGACAGTGTGTTCAGCCATGGGATTACTTACTTGCGCAGCGGGGCGGTTGCAGCTTAGGCCCACGTCCTCGATGGTGTCCGGACACTCTATTTGGGGTCCGAAGAATGATTTGTACATCTCCTTGTGCGTCATGCCGAGGAAATGCTGAATAGCGCGTGGTCCTTCTGGGTTGAATTCCCACATACGGAGGGGTCGGCGTTTGCAAGGCTGGACTCGACGAACCAGCATAACTTGCATTACCATAACCAGACTCAAATCTCCCTCGAAGAGATCTCGGATACGGCTCTGCAGTATTGGCACGTCCTTGGCTGGACTCCAGCTCAGCCCCCTGCTGATCCATGACATCAGTTGTGGTAGGGGGCCCGAGCGAAAGGCGGGGCCAGCTACCCATTTGGCACTTCGGGGAGCTGTGATGTAGACCGCTCCCGCTGCCACAATCCGGACACCTCTGGAAAGGAACCCTTTGGCCATGGAGCGTTAGCAATTTTGCTTATTAAAGCACCTCCGCACGCTGCGTACTGCCCCTCGACCATCTTCGGCTTCACATCGAAGGTCTTGAGCCATAGACCGAAGTGAGGGGTAATGCGGAGGAAGGCCTCACATACAATGATAAATGATGAGATGTGAAGAAGGGAATCCGGGGCTAGATCATGAAAATATAGCCCGTAATAGAACATAAGACCCCTAACAAAGGGATCCAGAGAGAGGCCTAGTCCTCGGAGGAAGTGGGAGACGAACACGACACTCTCGTTGGGTTTGGGAGTAGGGATGACCTGCCCTCGGGCAGGCATCCTATGCGAAATTTTGGCGGTCAGATATCTGGGCTCCCTCAACTTCTTGATGTCCTCCTCTGTGACGGAGGAAGGCATCCACCGGCCTTGCTGGCTGGATCCGGACATGATTGAAGGTCTGAAGCGCCTGACCTGAGCTTTGGGTGTTAGAACTCGAGGCGGGGGAAGGATTCGATTGAGCGCGGGAGGGGAAAAAGAAAAGGCCCTGTCCCTTTATAAAGAGGGTGAATATCAGGCGTCCCCCTCATGGCCGTTTGAGACTTACTTAAGATCTAGGAGTCATACCAACAAGCACGGTTGGGTTACCCATGTTTGTATTGATGAGAATCACGTGATAAGGGGAACACGATCTCTTCTTTGACAAGGCGTGTCAAGAAACCGCCTCGCGTTATGTGCGGGGTTGGTTAAAGAAAAACGGTTCAAATAATGACCGGGCCGTGGCGTGATGTCATGCTATCAAAACGTGCCAGCAGATTAGATTTGTGGAAATATTATTCTCTCTACGGTGGTGTGTGAAACTTATTTTGCAGGGTCGGACACTATCCTTGTATTCAAACTCTTCTGTGGTGTATTCGGAGGAGGAACCCACCTTGCAATGACGAAGACAACACTACGCGCCGGACTCGTCGTCATTGAAGCATGGTTCAGGGGCTACCGAGGGAGTCCTAGATTAGGGGGTCTCCGGACAACTGGACTATATCCGTTGGCCGGACTGTTGGACTGTGAAGATACGAGATTGAAGACTTCTCCCGTGTCCGGATGGGACTCTACTTGGCGTGGAAGGCAAGTTAGGCAATACGGATATGGATATCTCCTCCTTTGTAACCGACCTTGTGTAACCCTAGCCCCCTCTGGTGTCTATATAAATCGAAGGGTTTTAGTCCGTAGGACAACATACAATCATACCATATGCTAGCTTCTAGGGTTTAGCCTCTCTGATCTCATGGTAGATCTACTCTTGTAATACTCATATCATCAAGAACAATCAAGCAGGACGTAGGGTTTTACCTCTATCAAGAGGGCCCGAACCTGGGTAAAACATCGTGTCCCCTGCCTCCTGTTACCATCCGCCTTAGACGCATAGTTCAGGACCCCCTACCCGAGATCCGCCGGTTTTGACACCGACACTAGTATTATGTTCCTTGAATTTTGCGTTCCTAACATGGTCGGGGTTTATGCCCCCCTGTTTCTTCGTCTAAAGTAAAGCTTTCCTGAGGAGATCCAATATTGGTTTTACCATTTGCCTAATAACAACTAAAATTGCATAGCGATCGGCTAGCACCCGAGGACTCTTAATCAACCCCCGGGCCAATGATCCTCATGAGTGTTGGTCCACCTACCTAGCAGTCGGCGATGCCGCCTTAGGGCAACTCGATGGTTTTTGGCTATCGTCCACTTTGCATAGACAGATGAGTTCGTAGATAGAGAGCGTGTGGCTCTGGACAGGGATCTCACTCACCGGAAGATCTCCTTGGGATAGTTTTCCTTTCTTCAAAGATCTTGTGCACCGGGATTCCGAGGTTACTCGGGGTGTCTCGAGATGGCGGATTGTCTCCGCAGATCGTAAGAGCTTATCATGGGCTAAGTTGGGACACCCTTGCAGGGTTTAAACTTTCGAGAGCCATGCTCGCGGTTGTGGTAGATGGGAATTTTTAATATCCAGTTGTATAAAGCTTGACACCACATTTGAATTAAAATACGCCAACTGTGTGCGTAACCGTTACCGTCTCTTTTCAAGTGAGGTTAGAGAAGAGAACATTGTGGGGTTATGTTTGATTCGTAAGTAGTTCAGGATCACTTCTTGATCATTACTAGTTTGCGACCGTTTGCGTAGCTTCTCACCTTACTCTTGTATTCGTAAGTTAGCCACCATACGATACTTAGTGTTGCTGCAACCTCACCACTCATCCATTCCATTCCCATTAAGCTTTGCTAGCCTTGATACCCATGGTAATGGGATTGCTGAGTCCTCATGGCTCACAGATTACTACAGCAACAGTTGCAGGTATAGGTAATGCAATGATCTGACGTGAGAGCGATGCTTGCTTGCTTTTGGAGTTCTTCTTCTTCGATCAAGGGTTAGGTTCCAGGTCAGAAGCCTGGGATTAGCAGGGTGGATGTCGTTCTTCTTTTTTGTTTGATTTCATCCTTAGTCGGATCCTGCTCTTCTGTATGATGATTGCTATGTATTGATGTATTCATGTTGTAGCTTGTGGCGAGTGTAAGCCTTTATATTGTATTCTCATCTATTTAGTACATGGTATGTTGTAATGATATCCACCTTGCTATGCGCTCGAAATGCGGTTTTGCCCCAATCATGAATTCATCACATGATTGGGATAGAATCGCATCTTGTGTGCTACATCCGTGGTGTCTCGTGGATGTCTACAACCAGCGAGAGATCACCCTTCCATCGTTGGATACCCCCACCATGGAGCCAAGCGGCCCGCCGGACACTCCTGCCTAGTACGCACGAGACGCGTCGAGCTTTTGGTGCGACGTCCGTTTGCTAAGGATTGTAATCTGCAAAGTGCCCACACCATCAGAAGACTACATGGATTACAAGCTCATTAACTTGTTCGACATGGGATTAGTCTATCTGGAATCTGGTCGCCATACATGGTTATGGCTCATCGCCAATCCTGTTGATCCTTCATTTCTCTCTGATGCTATAGTGCACGATGGCATTGTTTACATGGTCGACGCATAGATTGGCTGCCTATACTAGTGGATTCTATCGTCGTGTATTTGTTCTATCTCATCTCATCTTTACCTTATGAATACGAATGCCTATTGATTGTTAGAAATTTAGAATAGATAGTATGGCTATAACCACATCATTGATATATTTCCTCTCATTTCCTAGATTTTTATGACCACACATGTTATTGTTAGAGTTGATATGTGAACAATTGGAATGTAATAATTGTTATAATATATATTATGAGTATAACCTCATGATTGCTATATGTTACTCTCATTTCCAATATTTTTATAACCACGCATGTTATTGTATAGAGTTGATATGAGAACAGTAGTAAGTGGTATGGTAGAATATGAGTAGGCCCTGCCGTAGATGTTTTCCTCTCATTGTTACATGATGTTTGAACCATGCCATATTGCTAGAATACGAAAGCCATTGGCTTAATTTTTTAACTTGGGGTATGATTATGACCATGGCATTGCAATTCTCTGTCTATGATATGTGTCACTGTTATAATAATCTTAATCCACACATACTCCAAAACATGGTTGTATATTTTTGTCCTTTTGCTCTCCAATTTGATTTGTTGCAGCAGACGCAAATGCACTGGCCTTCATGATTCTAGGACCTGGAAGTATATGAGTCAATGGGTTGTGGTGTATCGCTCGTTCAACTGAAGACAGTCATTTGATGCTCATTTGCACGTTAAAAATTGACCAAACCATTTCATTTAACCACATGCAGTACAATGCCTAGGGC
The DNA here is from genome assembly GCF_002162155.2 of Triticum dicoccoides. Taxonomy (NCBI): domain Eukaryota; kingdom Viridiplantae; phylum Streptophyta; class Magnoliopsida; order Poales; family Poaceae; genus Triticum; species Triticum dicoccoides. Next base: position 268,450,362 of record NC_041384.1, read on the forward strand.
GTTCATGACTATGATGGCTATGGTTGCTTCATGTTCGAGAAAGATCCCTGCTCTGTTGGGCCAGGCATATTCAACTGGAGGTGGGTTTACAGCCTTGGCAACCACTTCATGTTCCTCGGGCTCAATTATCCGATCATCGAACCAATCATCGATCATATCACCGGCGATGATTACCGTGTTATGCAACTTCCATTCTCCAGGGGGACTGTGTTTACACATCGTACCATGGGTTTCAAGAATCACCATATCCAGAGATTCGTCGACATAGCTTGTTGATAGATAATCTTCAGTGTGTGAAAGGCATCAAGCTTCCATGCGATGAATTGCTTTTGTGAACCCAACATGTGGCGATGTGGTTCATGCCAATAGCAAATATGCACAACTTGATTCGTACTGATATCTAGATTGAGCCATGTATCCTGCTGCTGTAGCATGACCTCTTTTGTTCGATATTATGTACTATAGTTAGTTTGAAGGATAGATACCTTTCTGGGATCAAGTGCATCCTAACTCACCTGTGTAGGTTGTACTGATAATGATGATGGAGATGTTTTGCAGAAGCCATGGCAATTAGGCTTCAATTATGTACTTGTTGGTGAAAGTGTTGTCTAATGGGAATTATATTTTGTATTACTCATGTAGCCTACAAAGTCTGTCGCACAGCCATGTAACTTCTTACTCCATTTCTAAATTTGTAATAGTCCTCTATATCGTATATTGCGCTACTCATACAACTACCTTCCTCCTGGTTTAATGGTCCCCTTCGTACTTTGTGTCAAATTTTGACCATAAATTTAACTAACTAAATGTTAATGCATGTCATAAAAAATTATATCATTTGATTCGTATTTGAACATAGTTTCCAATGGTATAATTTTTGGTGACATGCATTGAGAGTTTGTTAGTTAAACCTATGGTTAAAATGTGACACTAAATACGACTAGTAAGTAGTATAGTGGTAGTACTAGTATACGTCGGTCAAATTATTCATCATGTCCTCACATTGAATTGACGTGACAACACGCTACGCGCCTGGTGACACAAGAGTCCCGGTGGCGTGTTCGGCTCACCCCTCTCGTACTACAATGGCACTCTCGCATTCTCTACAAAATCACTCTCACATTCTCTCCCGGTCTCTTCGCCTCCCAGCCGCCGCCCTGTTTCGATCCGTTTGGTATGATGAGCGATGAGCTACTGGAGTTGCTATACTTCATCGAAAGTAGTCAAAAGGAAGACGCTGAAAAAATCAATCTGAACAAGGATGCTCTTCAAGCTAGCTGGATGAAGGAAGGAACCAACGAGGCCGCTCCTGTGAGTATTCGTCCCGTTGCTCTGTATTATGATTTTGATCTTTACGGGGTTTTCAAGTCTTTAGAGTCTACATGTAGTAATGAAGCCGTGACCCCAGTTTATTCATGTATTGTGGACTTCACATTTGGACTACCACTGATTTGTCGAAATCTTTCATCATTCACATAAAACAGTCAATTGATCATACATTCAGTACTGTATAACTAGAATTAACCGATGCAAGTCCAAGAAGGATTGGTCGGTGCTGCTGGCTGGCATCTGGTTTGATCCCATGGATCAGGAGCTGATCGAGCACCTTGAGGCCAAAGTGAGTGCTGACAGTGTGAGATCTCACCCTATCATCAATTTTTCATACCAACCACTGACACCGAGCACGGCATATGCTACACCCATCCTGAGAAACTTCCAGGTGAGACACCGATCGGCCGTCTACTTGCACAAACATATTCTTTTGTTTATTGGTCTATTTTTATTTTTAGATGCAGACCTAGTGAAGCAATTACAATTTGACAGTTAATAAAAAGTGAAACAAGTGACTGCAACATGCCAAAGATGTTATGAAATTGCGAAGTACGTAGACTAAAACCTGTATTAGACAATACTTCAGGTATCACACTGAGTGGAATAAGCAAGCATTTTCTTCCCGCAAGTCCAGGTCGTTCAAGAGGGACATGTGGATGCGTCACAAGATATAGTCAGAGTGTGGCATGCACGCGATGTGGCATAAGACTGGCAATACCTTGCCGGTGATGGTCAACGGCTGGCAGACGTGCAGCAAAAAGGTTCTGGTGCTGCACACCAACAGGAACTTCAACCTACAGAGGACCAACTGGGTGATGCACCAGTACCACCTCGGGGACCTAGAGCAAGAGAAGGAGCGGAAGCTGGTCCTCTACAAAATTTTCTAACAGACCAACACTAGGGCCAGGACTAAAAAGATTATAAGTTAGTTTGGTATTGGTACTTGTACTACCTGGTCGTCTGCAAGTTGATATTATTGTTAACGATCTTTCGGTATGAACTTGGCATTTGCTTCCAACCATCATGTAGAGGGTCAATGTGGATATAGAGCTGAATCATTTGTTTCGAAATGAATTTTTAGGCACCTGAGTTTTTATTTGATGGGTAGCATAAGCACCTGTCGTTCGAGTTCCCAGTTCTCCAAAAACTTTACATCTTCGAAGTACGCAGGGGATCCATCCGGTTTCACAATTTGATAGTTGGATGAAACACGTTGGAACTGGGTTGTGGCACGTCAAGCCCAGCTAAAAATTGTTAAAAGAGAAGAGCGATGGATTTGGGCCTTCCAGAGCAGTTATGTGTCGCGACCTCAATCGTGAAGTGCCTCCCATGGACTAAAAAAAGGCCTAGTCCGTTATTATTAGTTGAAATATGAAAAATATTCCATAATGAAAATAAATATGTAAAATTCAATGAATTTAGTCCGGTTTCACTGAAAACCATCAGATTTGCATGAAATTCGTCCATGGAACCACAAGACGGTTGTCCATACAGAGCCTAACCGTAGGGAACTAGTAGGTCCATGGCCGTACGCAAGCAAGTGCACTCACTAATTATCACGATGGTAAAATAGTGCTTACATCTGACACGATGAAACCCATGAAGTCTTCAACGTAGTCAATAAACGAGAGAATTTTGCAAGTACAGACTGATAACTGGGATCCAGCAGGTATATTGTTTTTTAGGTCAAGCAAGTTTCATCTAGGCTGTAGACTGCCCATGCTTGGTTTTGTTTTTAACAGGCCCAGCCCATGACGATGACGAGGCACAAAGATCCAGCAGGTATCAACTGGCCTCTGGCCCGCCAGGCTTAGTTATATTTTGTCTTAGAACATCCGCAGGCAGTTTTTTACTAAATCAAACACACAACCCAGTTCTATCTTCCTCTAGAAACACCATGTCCTACTTCTGTTTTCTAATCTCTACCTATAGTTTTACTAGTTCATATACACGTATTATTATATTGAAAATACATAAAGTTCCCTTCTCATCTTTACATCCTTATTTTTTTGTTGATGTTTTCCCTCCCATCGCTGATTTTATACCACTGGTTTTCGCTAAAACCAACTAAATTATCCCACGTCTTATTAGCTTACAAAAACAAAACGATATTTTATTTGGAAAATCAGTAAGTTCTTAAAAATTAATGTTTATCATTTCTGGATTAAAACAGTTCGGACTCCATCGAAATATGCAAAATAAGGTCAGACTTTTTGACCGTGATCCTGGGCAGAAAATGGGCTGTAATAAATTCCTTAAGAATTAGCAAATGGGCTGCAAATTATTAAAAAAATAGCAAATGGGCTCTATGTTGTCTGCCACAGATTTGCCTAATAAGTTCATGTGTACACAACTTTTCTCACAAAAAGAAACTTAGTCAACAATCGACTCTACCAACGTCAGACTGTTATATGTCAGTCTAACGACAATCGTGCTTCTTCAGTCTCTGATCTTCCTACTCCAGCCGCCCAAACCAGTGCTAGCAGAACTGCCTGCTCCCGCCTCCCATGGTCGGCTGTGCTGCCGGGCAGGCCTCACGGCCCCACCATCCTCGCATCCATGGTATCGCTATTCCTCTACTCACCCACACCTCCTGTGATGTAGGGTGGAACCCTATACGGCTGATCTTTCATGTAAGGAGCGGATCCCACGATGAACACGAGGAGAAATCACGAGGGGAAACACGAGAGAAACACTCAAACCAACAAGATTACGTCACACATATGCTAGATCCTCGAAACACAAAGAGATACACAATCCAAATCCAACAAAGGACGATACATAGGGTAACCGGTTCTTCTCCGTGAGGAGGCCTTGAATCCACGAGGGATCTTCCCGTGAAAGGGTCTTGTATCCAAGGTGGATCCTCTCCGAAGAGGTGGCAGTCCCTCACAATGGAGTAGATCCGGATGGATGAGCGAAACTCTATCTCACATATGAGCTAACATAACACTGACCCTAACTAGGAGGAGGAGGAGGTCTATTTATAGTCTTAGTGCAAATGGGGGCGAAGTGAAGGGGTACATGGGCCTCGGGCCCGAAATTATGCGCAGACAGGTACCAGACATCTGGTGGGTAACGGTCGTCTGGTGGCTCATGGGCGTCCGGACATCCGGTAGTCTCCGGACTTCTGCTTGTTCTGGCTCGGTGGAGGTGGCACATTGAATGTACAGGTAAGATCACTGTCAGAAAAATAGATGATAAAACTATACTGGATGCAATATGACTTTGTGGCTTTGTATCTGATTTTTTTGCATAAAAGATGGTTTTATTTTCCCTACATCGAAGGAATATTAGGATTCTGTACTATTGAGTTTGCTATCATGACATGGTTCCGCCAACTGATTTCTCATAGCCCAAAATCATCATAAGTTGCCCACAATTATATTATCAGTCCGCCGTTGAGAGTTCCGAGATAGATCCAAGTCCAGCGGCTCAAATTGTCCGTAATCAGGGACACATCTAATCGATTAGGTTTAAACCCTCTGCAGAGGTTTGTACACTTTACCCACAAGATTTGATCCCTCGCTTTTCGTACTTGCACTACATGATGTTTGAGAACATGATGATCGAAACATGGTCTTCCGAAGATTTCCTCTGACCACTGTCCGGTGCTCATCCAATCCTACCGTAGTTCTACATCTGCTAGCACCATCCCAGCCAGAGTCACAACTAAGGTCAACCAAGACAGAGCCCATAATGACTTGCGGTTGCATAGTTAAGCTTCCAGTCATGAAGTATTCTTCCATCTCTTTGAGTCTGGGTGAAACTTTCCGCAAGATATCATGGCGCTTCTCCATGCATCCTGGGTCATCCACTGGTGTAACACCCCAAAAATTTAACCATGATTTATTAATTAAAAATTTTCCATGGTAAATTAAAATTTTATTTTCTAGATTTCTTTTAATTCAGAACCACTCTTTTCTCCTGAATTGTGGAGTTTTCACCCCAAGTGAAAACCTTTCAAAAATATTGTTGGACTTGTATATCTTCCCAAGAGCATTTCTTTTTATCAGTGGAATTATTTCTACAATTATTTTCCCTGAGTTTTATTTCTTTAAAAATGATTTTTCATAAGTTTTAGGGTTCCATTTGCACTACAACCCTTTCAAATACTTCTTTAAAATCCCCACCAAAATTTTGGGATGTCATGTGATGTTCCCACATCACTTTTATGCAAAAATCTGTTTTAGTCATTTGGAAATTTTTAGCCCTATCCCAAGTTTTCAAATCTGGTCCAGTTTGTAATTTGCACTACAACTTACTTAAATATTTCTTTATAAATTCCACCCAAAGTTGGGAGATGTTAGTAGGAGTATATAATTCAACTTTATGCAAAAGGCCATTGGTGTTCTTTGAAAACTTTGAGCAAATCATCCTCTTTTGCTCTCTGATCCAGTTTGGTATTTTCTACTGCAACTCTATTTTGTTTTGCTCTAGTGCCCATAATATTTCTCCTGCTTATAGACCACTCTACCAAACCCTTAAGTCCAGGAGATTGGACCCATTGGAGTATTTTTGGTCCATGCAATAATGCCCTTTACTTTCTGTCTAGATTTGGTTTTCTCAAAAACTTGCACTAGGGAGTTTTTATTTTTGTCAAACTAACCTTGCCACTCTCTTTATCATCTAAAGAGACTCTGATTTGGAGTTTTTGGCCACCCCAAGAGATGCCTAGATGACCATAGCATTCTGTCGAACACCTTGAGTTCATGAACAGAATTGGCATGAAACCTAGTTTGCATTTCGAACCTGCTTGCTTTGTCTAAACAACATGTCTCATGGCTCTACCTTAGCCTATAGCACCACCCTGCTAAACCTCATCTGGATTAGAGCCCCCTGGCAGGCATTGGCATTTTGCCGAGCACCTCGCGTGCGTGCTCTGGGCGCGGCCAGAACGCGCGTGTTGCACGTGCTTGCGCCCGAGTCGCCCGCTCACAGCCATCGCGCCCCGACCCCTCCCTCGTCGCAGAGACCCCCTGGCCACCTCCTGGAGCCCCGCAGAGCAGCCGCCAGAATGGCCATGGCAGCTAGCTGATGGCCGCAGCAGGCCCCGGCCTTGGCAGCGCCGCCCAAGTCATACGCGCGCGTCAGCTCGCCCCTTGAGCAGTGGGGAATTCGTCGGAATGCGCCAACCAGCTCCAATCGCCTCCACGTCGCCCTGCTAGCAACAGAACGGTGGTTCGCCGGTGCTCTTATCCGTGGCCGCGGGAACCGACCTCTCCGAGCTATAAATAGCCCTCCTGATCATGCCTAAGCTCGTCAGCAGCCTTGTTCGAGTAGTAGGAAGCCCCCCTCCTCCCCAGTTGTCCAAAGGCCATCCTCTATCCCATCTCCCGCAGGTTCGGCCGCCGCCACGTTCCGGTAAAATCCGGCCAAGATGATGGTCCCAGCCTCTATCCGTGACCGCCACGTTCCGCCGCCACGTTCCGGTAAAACCCCTCCCGTGATCCCAGCCTCTTCCCCTCGACCTTGCGAAGCCACCCCACCTCTCAAACCCGATCGGGAGCCACCGTAGCTCGAGACCCCAAATCCTCCCAAAGCCACCGTCCGCCGTGGAGCTCGCCGCCAGCGACTCCCTTCATCCCCGCCAGCCTTTCGACCACTAGGAAGACCGCCCTGGACCAGTGGATCCATCCCTGCCCTCGGAACCCCGCGGGGAGCCGTCGTTCGTTGGCGGCAATGGCCGGAGCCCCGCCTCCGCTCGGACAGAGGAGGAAGGAGGCGCGGTTGACTGGTCAAACCTGACCAGTGGGCCCGATGGACCCACTGTCAGTGACCCAGCCCTGCCGAAGCGTGTTTTAAGTGGAAGCGCATTCCACCAAATACGCCTTCGCTAGGGGAAAAGGTAAGTGCTGCCGAACCGTTTTCTTTTTTTTGATTTTTATTAAAAACAGATTTCGACTAAACTTTGACTAGCTATAACTTTTTAAATATAAGTTCAATTGATTTGATTCTTTTTTTTTGTGTCTCAAATTTTGTCTAGTTTATTTTCATATCTATTTTAAAAAAATCAAACAACTTTTTTGTACTGTTTTGAAACTATGTGTTAATTTGAATTTGTCTTAAATAGGATTTTGGGAGGGAGGCAACTTTCAAAAAAAAATGCACCCCCACTTGCATACTCTTGAAGGCAAGCATTTTAAACCCTGGCATAATATTGTTGTGTGTTGTTTGATACGGTTACAACACCATCTTGACTCGGAGTATTCGTTATTTTATGTGATGATATGATCATACTCATGAGAGCATATTGATGATTCCATGCTGTTGGAATTTGATATGTTTGTGATAGTAATCACCCTCGTATACCTTTCATGCCTACCGGAAGGAATCCGGGAAAGCCTCTGTCTTGGGTAGACACAAGCTTGTCTCTAGTTCTTCGTCGAGACGGTTGTGTCCGGTAAGGAATGGTGAGGTATGATGAGTGGTGATTCTATCTGATTGGTGTGAAATATATTTCTTATGCTAATCATGCAGGAAATGCTTTAACCTCCTAAGTCGACCATAGATCGAGTCTTGTTCCAGTAACCCCCATACTTGTTTTGTACTACCACTTGTCCCTGCCATAGGTAGGGTACAGTTCAGTAAGTTGTTAACCCCTTCCTAGCACACACCGTACAGAGAGGCCATGGTGGAAGATACCGGCTGCATCCGGTAGGCATGTCACCTGGTACGGGGGCATGGGTGTTTCCGGTTGGAGCCGAGGGGGTAGCTCCCCTAGTTTGCGCGCGTTATAAATTTTGTGATCCCATGCTAGTCGAGGTTGTAGCCTCCCCACTTAGAGTTTTGCTTAACGGGTGTCGTGGGTGATTCCATACACCGGTAAGTTAGGCTGGTGTGTGCGGTCAGGTGTGTTTTCAATTAAAAGACCGTAGATGAAATTAGTCCCGATGGACTAATGGAATCCGTTGCTCCTGGGTAAATAGTACACCCTCTGCAGAGATTATATCTATTCGAATAGCCTTGTCCATGGTTAAGGACTACAGTCTGGGATGGGTCAAGTGTCAGTCTTCAGAGAAAAAATTGCTAAACCAGAACATGGATCATAACTTGTGACTTATGATGATTATGATTACTATTATTATGGACTAACCATTTACATTATTTGAATTATTGAGTATCCCTGGGACGGTTCTATCTCCTGGATATTCACTGTGACAACTCTCATATAAGCCCTTTATGTGGTGTCGCAGAGACGCCTTACTATGGCATGCTCATTATTCATTTACTTTATAAGCCCTTTATGTGGTGTCACGGAGACGCTCGACTGTGGCATGCTCATTATTCATTTACTTTATAAGCCCTTTATGTGGTGTCGCTGAGACGCTAGACTGTGGCATGCTTATTATTCATTTACATTATAAGCCCTTTATGTGGTGTCGCACAGACGCCTGACTGTGGCATGTTTGCTACTTATTTCCTTTATAAGCCCTTTATGTGACGTCGCTCAGACGCCCGACTGAGGCATGCTTTATATTATTATCCTTTCGAGGCGTCGCTTCAGACACCCGATCGGTGCATTCTATTTCTACTCCCTTATTGCATATTCATGTTGTATATGAATAACCTGCTTGCGTGCATCATGGATTCTTATTTTGTGACTGATGTTGTGATCATAAAATATATCAGAGCATGATTATCAACTGATATGTTATACCTGTGTTCATAATGTTTGCGAGTACATTCAAAGTACTCACTGGCTTGTCCCTAGCTATTGTCTTGGCCAGATTTCTTGCATGGAGACGAGCGTTGCGATGACAGCCCCGGAACCTACGCAGTGGTGATAGTAGCCTCGCGAAGATAGGAGTTATCCAGGTCAGCTGTTCCTGTGGGAAATGGAGTCCCATAGACGCTGATGAACCACAAACCGCTTCCGCCATCAACCACTAGAAACCATTTGTTGTACTCATAGGCCAGAATGGTCTCGTACTACATTCTTTTGTATTTTACTTGGAGTTTCTGTATCAAGTTGGTGTCTCGTCAGCTAACAGTAATCCTGGGGCTGGTGAGCACAAGGGCCTTTTTCTGGGAAATTAATATCCTGAAAATCCAATCCTGACAACTGGTTGCTCCAGGGGGGCCATCTAAACCATCCTTCACCCAGTAGGGTGTATTGAATTCTTGTCTTGAGTCTTGAATTCTTGAGGTCCTGAAGATGCAGTCCCTTGCTGATGTCGTCATGAAGTTGTTGTCATTGACGTAGAGTCCTCCATTCTCACACCACTCCCAAACAATCAAACCAACCCTATCTACTATAGCGTAGAATTAAAATAAATAATGTCCCGGGCTTGGTAACAGGGTGATGGGTTCCTACCTCATGCATACTACTCAACTACAAGGATTCAATATCACTACTGGAGGGATTGTTGCAAAGATGACACTAAATGCAATAAAAACATATGTATGAAAAGAATGGTCAAACTGAACTTGCCTGGTATTACTTGGTGAAGATGTAACGCTCTCGGAATAATCCAGATAATGCTATTCATCACTCTCCAAAGAAAATCTATATAACCAAACAGTGCATTTACATAAGCAATCGTTCTAGCAAGCAATTCTAACACTCATAATAAAATCAACAAATAAAATGAAAATCAACAAGGGACACCAAATAAAAATCAAGGAAAACTACACAATAAAACTACTAAAGAAAACTCTAAGACATAACACAAAATAGTTTTGTCCTAAGTAAAAACTTAACAACAATTATAACACTAAACTAATAAATTAATAGAAAATAAAATGTAAAATAACTAATTTAACAGAAAGTATTTTTCATAAACTTTTAGTAGCAAAAAGAAACAAATAAAAAGATTTTATAAAACTCTAACTATGTCCTATACAAGTTTTCATTACAAAACCAACGAAAATAAGTTTTAAAAATAAGAATAAAATTGTCTACTATTAAATAACGGAAACAAAACAAAATTTGTCAAAAGTGACAAAAATAAATAATTTAAAAACAATTAAAACTATAAATAGAAGACTAAAAAACTAGAACCAAAACAATACTATTTTTCCTAAAACCCTAATTTAAATAAACTAAAAATAAAATACTCAACACTACTAGATAGGCAAAGGTCCCAGTGACCTGGTGAAAAAAAGAATTAATGAAAACCTATTTTTAAACTTAAGTTATTCACAAAATAATGTTTGAAGCAAATTCATGCAAATTGAAATTGAAATTTTCAAACGTGGCAAAACTTGGTACGTTCAGAAACTAGAAGAAATTTCTAATCTAAAGCAAAAAGAGTCAAATTAAAATAATAAAAATCCTAAGAGATGTGGAATTTATAAGATTGGAACTTTGTCTGTTTTTAAAACAGAAATGAAAACAATAAAAAGAAAAACAGACGAGTGCTACTTGTCGGGCTGTAACTAGGCTAAATAGGTGGGCGATCCAACATTATATGGTGCTCGGCCAAAGTTTAACAGAAACGCGTGCGTACATTTTATTGATAGAAGACCAGCGAACCGGTTCAAGCTAAACCGTTATAAATCGTATCTAAACAAAACCGATCTACTTAAATAAATAAAAACTTAACCGATTTGTTTTCAATGAGGACTAATAAGGGCGCATGAATAGCTTACAGTGAGGTTTGTGCACGCAGGGAAGCAATGCGCCGATGGGGTTGTGGCTCCGGCGATCTTAGGCGGCGGTGGACGAATCTAGGGGATGCAACGGAGTTTGGCTTGTCCGGTGGTGGAGCTGGAGATGGTCAGCGACGACGAACAACGACGGAACGAAGTGGTGAAGCTCGGTGCTCTGGGTGCTCCGGCAAAGACAACAAGGTTGGTACCGCTGCTATAGATAAAGAGGGATCCCCAGACTTTGTCAAAACGAATCTAGGGATCGAAATAAGCCGGATTGTACAAGAGGGAGGCTCGGGATAGCTCACCAGCGTAGGAATCCGGTGATGAGCTGCAGCTTATGCGGCGAGATCCAAACGGCGAGGGCCGTGCTATACGATGCGTTTTGGCGAGGGATTTGAAGGAGAATCGGTCGAGTGGAGTCATGCCTATTTATAGGACATGAAGCTTGGGGAAGGAGTGGACTCGGGGTAAGGTTCCTAAAGAAATCGGATGTGGCGGCGGCGGCGTGCGCGAGCTCAGATTCTATTTGGTTTGGTGCAGAAAAAGAAGAAGGAAAGAGGTGGGGTCCAGCGCCGTGTGAGAGAGAGTCGATGAGAGAGAGACACGGGCGCGCGAATGGAGGCAGCAGACGAGGGAAATATGCGTTGGGCGCTCGGTCTCCTTTTCGTTTTTTAAGCACGTGGGGCGCCGCCTAGCTGCTGTGTGCGCTGGCCACGGGCATGCCTGGCGCTGCGGTCGCTGGTTGGGGCTAGCGCTAGCTGGGCCGGTTCGCTGGCCTACTGAGCGCGTCTCTTTTTATTTTGAAAATTCGATTTTTTTTGTTTTTTTAAAACAGCGAGGAAAAAACAATAACAGAAAATAAAAACATTTTATATAGGCATATTATATACCAAATATTTTAGATTTAAAAGTCCTAAAACATGAACATATTTTCGTGACCAAATAAAATACAAAAAAACATTTTTGCAATATCTCCGAAATTAAATAGGATTTGACTTTCAAATAAATTGTCAAACCTTGTCTCTGATTTTTGGAGTGTCATATTCCTCCTCTCGTATTTTTTTCCAGAGAATTTTTGACAAGATTCAAACTTAAAATTAAATAGAGAGTCAAATGAAAAAAAATCTGAAAGTCCTTTTATTCCCTCTCGTTTGACTTTTAGAAGATTCAAATTTCACTCACTTTCAGTCAATAAATCAAACAAACAAACAATCAAATTAATTTAATTAATATAACATTCCAAAATTTAGAATTTTAGGATTTTACAGGTCTGGTTGTTTTTTATAAATGTGTTATGTAGAAAATTTAATGAACGTGCTCCGGTTTCTATGAAAAGAATCTGTTTTACATGTAGTAATTCATTTATTTATTTATTCTTCTGCGGGGGGTTTACATGTAATTCGTGAGGCCTAAAGTGTAAAGTACCTCGGCATGGTTGCAGATGCTCCGAGTCATGCATGCACTATGACCCAGATGCTCTATGTCCCACATCTCAGCGAAAGGAAGCACGTGGAAATAGCCTAGAAGTACATATAGGAGGATAAATGCGTGAACAAATATGTACTACGAAGCGTAGCTGCGGTTCGAAATGGAGACCTAAAGTGATGACAGGTATAGGTCGCACACACCCAACTAGTGGTACTAGATGTACGAGTACTTTTTCCCTCAAAAAAAGATGTAGGTGTACTCAGTACTCCTATTCTATCAACACGAGATCCATCTGACAAGAGCATCCGTGCTATAGCTAGCTCTCCTCCCTGGTTTCTCTCTTCTAATTCTAACTCAGTTGACGTGCAATGGGCAGGGTGGGGATTTGCTAATAGTCGGTTTGCTCAACTACGGCCCCACCTCACAGTGAAAATGCTAAGACAACAAGAGTTCCCTAGCTTGAGCGGCGTGCTGGACAGACCATGTGGGGGTGTGACGCGAAGGGCACAAGCATGCTGTACTTGTTCCACTTTCTCGTTTTGAACTCGTGACATGTAGTAATGCTCAGTTTAGAATATATATAAGTTTGGTTGTCGCTCCAATATATACAGTACTCCCTTCATGCAGGTTGGGTCGCTGAAGTCACAATTGACACAAAACACGATGGTGACAGGCCAGTCTACCTTAGTCCTGGTTTATTGCTCCCCATTGTAAGTTGTGCCAAATTTTGACCATAAATTTGACTAACAAAAGGTTCATGCATGTCACCAAAATAATATCATTGAAAAATATGTTCAAATACAAATCAAACGATATAATTTTTGTTGACATGCACTAACATTTTGTCAGTTAAATCTTTGGTCAAAATTTAGCACAAATTACAAAAGGGACTAATAAACCAGGACCTAGGTAGTACACCAGGGTGAATATAGTGATACTACATATAATTAACACCAAATAAGAGCAAGGGATCACACATGTCATTTACGACTGAATAAAAATGCCATACAATAATAAAACTTTAAGGCCACAAGGCGATGCAGTGCTAGTTACAGGAGGAACGAAGAAAGATGCATCCATCGTCGACCTCCTCCTCCTCGACTGAGGGTGCCGACCCACCAAACTAGCAGCGTCTTTTGTGGCCAGTACAACATGCTTCTGAACAACGGCATCCAAAGATTCTAGTCAGTGGAAGAAGGCCAATGTCTTTCTATCCTCGTTGGCCTTGTAGTGGCCTGTGTAGACGATTGCCTTGTAGACGTGGATGTGCAGGTCGATGGTTTCTTGCATGGCGAGGCGCTGCGCGGCGAGCACGGTCTCGAGGTGCACATTCTTCGTCGCGACCTCCGGTAGCTACATGGCGACCAGTGCTTCAAAGAGTTCGTCACCTTGGAGGCCGATGAGGGTGGCAGGCAATGAGGAGCCCGGGTGCGCAGGCTGGAGTAGTACGGCAAGGTCGTCTGCGCGCTTCTTGACGACAGTGAACTTTCGGATGGAGCGGACCATCATCTCATCCATGTGAGAGGCCAAGCCGGCATCGATGAGGGCTATGATGCCGGCGGTTGCCAGCATCATCTGGAAATGCTGCACGGAGCAGGGCCGACATCTTGGATGATCTGGCACAACCGACTGTCGCTCGCGTCCATCGCCTCCATAGGTGCTTGTGTCTTCTGGTCACTTGGTCCTGGGTCTTGGATTGGAGTGAGTAGTGGTGCGTTCGATTTTGTAGATGGATTGGAGTGGTCTGGCGCCTTTTTATGAGAGTCCAAACTGTGTTGCATTCACATCATGCTGGCTCCATTCTGCTTCTCCAATTAATTCCCTCTGCATGCTAATTGAGGATGCATCATTGACCATTCAATGTCTCGGGAATGGCTACCCTCTCCCTTCTTGGCATTCAAGCCGTATCAATGTAAATGCGGGTCAAGAAGAGACTAGTCATTACTGCATTGTGCACCGCGACCAAGGCGGAGGGGAAAATGAGAGAACTTAATATTTACTATAGTACGATCATTGCATGTAATGAACTGACTGCAGCATGTCATGCTAGGTAGTCTCATGGCATTAAAAACATACGCGGCCCACGTCTCTTATCGATTGATTCCTTTCTTCATGTCAGCAAACAAGAAACGAGGTCGAGTTAATCCACTGCGCCTAAGTGTTTTGGGATTATAAGGATTTCATAAGAGATTGACACAATAATCGTAAGAACTGCATCCGATGGTGGCACCTATTGGACCCAAACAACAATAGAAAATAAATGCCACAAAACTGCGACACCACGCCCCTCCCCGACACATAAGACTGGCATGCGAGCGTATGCAACTCCCACGTTCGGGTTGCGCTTGGCTCTTCGCCTCTTCGAGAAGTTGAACAACGATGTCATTTACGACTGGAATAAAAATGACATACACTAATAAAACATTAAGGCCACAAGGCGATGCAGTGCTGGTTACAGGAGGCAAGAAGAAATATGCATCCATCGACGGTGTCCTCCTCCTTGAATCCGGGCCCCGGCCCACCGAACGGCGGCTAAGTAGCAGCAGCTTTCTTGGCCAAGTCAACGTGCTTCTGGACAATGGCGTCCAAAGATTCTAGCCACTGGAAGAAGGCCAATGTCTTTCTGTCCTCGCTGGCCTTGTAGTAGCCTAAGTGGACGATTTCCTCGTAGACATGGATGTGCAGGTCGACGGTTTCTTGCATGGAGACGCACTGCGCGGTGAGCGTGGCCTTGAGGTGAACATTCTTTGTCGCGACCTCCGGCAGTTGCAGGGCCACCACTGCTTCAAAGAGCTTGTCACCTTGGAGGCCGACGAGGGTAGCAGGCAACAAGGAGCCTGGGCGCTCGGGCTAGAGCAGCACGGTAAGGTCGTCCGCGCGCTTCTTGACAGCAGTGAACTTGCGGATGGTGCGGACCATCATCTCGCACATGCGAGAGGTGAATCCAACGTCGATGAGGGCTATGACGCTGGCGGTTGACAGCACCTTCTGGAAACATTGTGTGGTGCGGGGCTGTAGGCCAGCGTCTTGGATGATCTGGCAGAGCCGATTATCGCTCGCACCCATCCACGCCATGGGTACTTGTGGCTTTTGGTCACTTGGTCTTGGTCTTGTATTAGAGTGTGCAGTGTTGCATCGATACTAGGAGGAGTAGATGGATTAGAGTGGTGGGCGGCCTTTTTATGAGAGTCCAAACTGCGTTGCAGTCACATCGTGTTGGCTCCATTTTGTTTCTCCAATTACTTACCTCTGCATGCGAATTGAATGAGGAGGCATCATTGACCGTTCAATGTTTTGGGAACCGCCACCCTCTCCCTCATTGGCATTCAAGCCGTATCAACATAAATGTGTGTCAAAAAGAGACTAGTTAGTAGTAGTCCTCAATATTGTGCATGGCGACCAAGGCCGGGAGGAAAACGAGAGAAGTTAATACTCCCTCTGTTTCTAAATATTTACGGTGTAGATTCACTCATTTCGCTCTATATGTACTCATTTATGACGTAGTCACTTATTGAAATCTCTAGAAAGACAAATATTTAGGAATAGAGGGAGTATTTGCTAATTAGTAATACCATTGCATGCAATGAACTGACCGCTGCATGTCTGAAGGAAATATGCCCTAGAGGCAATAATAAAGTTATTATTTATTTCCTTATATCAGGATAAATGTTTATTATTCATGTTAGAATTGTATTAACCGGAAACATAATACTTGTGTGAATACATAGATAAACAGAGTGTCACTAGTATGCCTCTACTTGACTAGCTTGTTGATCAAAGATGGTTATGTTTCCTAGCCATTGACATGAGTTGTCATTTGATTAAAGGGATCACATCATTAGGAGAATGATGTGATTGACTTGACCCATTCCGTTAGCTTAGCACTTGATCGTTTAGTTTGTTGCTATTGCTTTCTTCATGACTTATTCATGTTCCTATGACTATGAGATTATGCAACTCCCGTTTACCGGAGGAACACTTTGTGTGCCACCAAACGTCACAACATAACTGGGTGACTATAAAGGTGCTCAACAGGTGTCTCCGAAGGTACTTGTTGGGTTAGCGTATTTCGAGATTAGGATTTGTCACTCCGATTGTCGGAGAGGTATCTCTGGGCCCACTCGGTAATGCACATCACTATAAGCCTTGCAAGCATTGCAACTAATGAGTTAGTTGCGGGATGATGTATTACGGAACGAGTAAAGAGACTTGCCGGTAACGAGATTGAACTAGGTATTGAGATACCGACGATCGAATCTTGGGCAAGTAACATGCCGATGACAAAGGGAACAACGTAGTTGTTATGCGGTCTGACCGATAAAGATCTTCGTAGAATATGTAGGAGCCAATATGGGCATCCAGGTCCCGCTATTGGTTATTGACCAGAGAGGTGTCTCGGCCATGTCTACATAGTTCTCGAACCCGTAGGGTCCGCACGCTTAACGTTCATTGACGATATAGTACTATGAGTTATGTTGTTGGTGACCAAATGTTGTTTGGAGTCAGGGATGAGATCACGGACATGACGAGGAACTCCGGAATGGTCCGGAGATAAAGTTTGATATATGGGACAATAGTGTTTGGTCACCGGAAGGGTTCTGGAATTCACAGAAAGGGTTCCAGATGTTTCCCGAAATGTTTTGGTATGAGAACACTTTATTTGGGCCAAAGGGGAAATCCCACAAGGTTTTTAGAAAGCGGAAAAGGAAATTTTGCGGAGTCCACGGGCCAGACGCCAGGGTCCCTGGCGTCTGGGTCTAGACGTCGGGAACCTTGGCGTCTGGCCCTGGAGTCCGAGAAGTATTCTTGCCTTTCGGGTGAAACCGACTTTGTGGTGGCTTTTACTCCAAGTTTCGACCCCAAGACTCAACATATAAATAGAGGGGTAGGGCTAGCACCCAAGACACATAAAAAAACACCAAGCTGTGTGCCAGCAACCCCGTCCCCTCTAGTTTATCCTCCGTCATAGTTTTCGTAGTGCTTAGGCGAAGCCCTGTGAAGATTGTTCTTCACCAACACCGTCACCACGCCGTCGTGCTGCCGGAACTCATCTACTACTTCACCCATCTTCCTGGATCGAGAAGGCGAGGACGTCACCGAGCCGAACGTGTGCATAACTCAGAGGTGCCATGCTTTCGGTACTTGGATCGGTCAGATCATGAAGACGTACAACTACATCAACCGCGTTGATATAACGCTTCCAGGAACGGTCTACGAGGGTACGTAGACAACACTGTCCCCTCTCGTTGCTATGCATCACCATGATCCTGCGTGTGCGTAGGAAAATTTTGAAATTACTACGTTCCCCAACAGTGGCATCCGAGACAGGTTTTATGCGTAGATGTCATATGCACGAGTAGAAAAAAAAGTGAGTTGTGGGCGATACAAGTCATACTGCTTACCAGCATGTCATACTTTGGTTTGGCGGTATTGTTGGATGAAGCGGCCCGAACCGACATTACGCGCACGCTTACGCGAGACTGGTTCTACCGATGTGCTTTGCACACAGGTGGCTGGCGGGTGTCAGTTTCTCCAACTTTAGTTGAACTGAGTGTGGCGACGCCTGGTCCTTGAGAAGGTTAAAACAGCACTAACTTGACGAACTATCGTTGTGGTTTTGATGCGTAGGTAAGAACGGTTCTTGCTAAGCCCAGTAGCAGCCACGTAAAAACTTGCAACAACAAAGTAGAGGACGTTTAACTTGTTTTTGCAGGGCATGTTGTGATGTGATATGGTCAAGACATGATGCTAAATTTTATTATATGAGATGATCATGTTTTGTAACGGAGTTATCGGCAACTGGTAGGAGCCATATGGTTGTCGCTTTATTGTATGCAATGCAATCGCCCTGTAATTCTTTACTTTATCACTAAGTGGTAGCAATAGTCGTAGAAGCATAATGTAACGCCCCGAGACCGATGTGCCAGGTGTCTTCCAGTTATTCGCTGCTGTTGCCAGGTCATTTGCTTGCGTGTTGCATTTCATCATGCCATCATGTGCATCGCATCATCATGTTTTCAAAACCTGCATCCGTCCGGGTTCCCCTAGTTCCCTCTGTTGTCCGTTCTGAGCCCAGACACACTTGCACGCGCCCAGCGACATGTCCGAAATAGTATTTTATAAGTGACCGGAAAATGTTCTCGGAATGGGATGAGAGTTGACGTGTGGTCTTATTATAGTGTAGGTAGGCCGCCTGCCAAGTTTCATCGCATTCGGAGTCCGTTTGATGCCCCAACGAATAACTATAGCGGCAATATAGCCGGTCTTTTTGTCGGACGTTTTCGGTCTCCGGAAACCCGTGTCGGGTTGCAGATCTTTTCTCTCCTCTCAGTCCATGGCCCTCTAGACAACCCTTCTAGGCCATCTACCTAACCCCCTCCACTCTGGAACGTCCGATTGCGATCGAACGGCTCCGAAACGGGTTAAAACCCCCTCTCCTAACCCCCTGCCTATAAATGGACACCCTACCCTTCCACTTTTGAAACCCTAGCCCCTCCTTCTCATTTTTCCTCAGCCACCCTCTCCACCGCCGCCACTTGTCGCGCCCCCATCAGCCAACCCACCGCCAGCGATGCGCGCAGCCAATCAGGCGCTGCCACGTCGCGCCCAGCGCCTCCACCAGCCCCACGGCCCGCCTGGCCCAACCGAGGCCCGCCCGGGCCAGAGCCCCTTCGCTCGCAGCCGCCAAGGCTGTTCCTCCTTGATCCCACCTAGATCGAGAGGGAGCTGGAGCGCTGCTCTTCCCCGCCGCGCCGGCGAATCCGCCTGCCTGCGGCCGTCATCGGAGTCGTCGACCGCCGCCGCCCCAGGTCATCAATGCCGCCGCCCGGCCCTCGATTCCTCTCTGCTCCTTCTCCTCCCAGCTCTCTCTCTCCCCCCTCGCAGCAAGGCACCGCCACTGGTGCCCGCCGTCGGCCTCGTCGTCATAGCCCAAGTCCCGAACACCACCGGATCCGGCCGGTCCCCGCCTCGCCTCGCCGCTGCTCTGCCTCGTCGTCGCCGGAGCCCAGTCGTCGCCATGTCCCTATGCTGTTTCTGCCCCGTCCTCGTTCGAGCGGAGGACGAGCGCTTCCTCATCGTGTGCCTGGGCTGCAGCGCGCGTTGACTGGCCCAGCCTCCTCCCGTTCCAGATCGCGAGGCCCGACCTCCTTTGATCCAGCCGACCTGCTTGGCCTCTCATCAGTTTCGGGTCAAGGCCCATGGTGAGGCCACCACCAGCGCCTCCTTTTTTCTGTTCTGTTGGACCTCTGCTCAGTTTTGACCCATGTAGTGTTTTTTCCCCGCTGCGAATTTGTCTATTATCCCAGGTTTTGCAGTTTTATAGAAAACCCCTTTGGGATCATGCATTTAATAACTTCTAAACCGTGCATCACATGTAAATAACTTATATATGAAAGTTGCTTAGAATTTTGTCTAGTTTCATAATATGTCATTTTCATCCATGTTTAAAATGTTTAAAATGCTGTTTGGTTAAATTTGCTCCTATGCCATGTAAAAATGATTTATTTCATAACTAAATAACCGTAGCTCGGTTTCTAATAAACTTTATATGCAAATGTGGTGGAACTTTGCCTAGTTTAACATGGTCTACTTGTTTTGCATGTTTAACAACTCTAAAATTGCATTTAGGGCAGAACCGCACCAAATCTAAAATATGCTATGGGGATTTACCGGAATTGTTGTTCGTTGCTTCCGGCCTCATTTAAACTTGACTAGGTAGGTAGTTTTACTTTGCTTCACCCTCTTGCCATGCTAACAACATTTGATCTTGTTGGGTACCTAAACGAGAGAGAACTAAATAAGTCATGTGGTGTTTTCTTCAATATGCAACTCCGTTGCATATTGTGCTCCACTTAATTTGTAGGATTGTTTGTGCACTTTGCCATGCCATGCTTCATTAAACCGGACATGCATCATACTTGATTGTGCATCATGCCATGTTGATGTGTTGGTTGTTTACTATGTTGTTTGCTCCTTTCCGGTGTTGCTTCTTTGGGTTGGTTCCGATAACGTCGCGTTTGTGAGGACCCGTTTGACTACGCCCATTTGTCTTCTTCATGGACTCGTTCTTCTTCCTTGTGGGGTTTCAGGCAAGATGATCATACCCTCGAAATCACTACTATCTTTGCTTTGCTAGATGCTCGCTCTTTTGTTATGCCTATGCTACAATGCCTACCACTTGCTTTAAAGCCTCCCAAATTGCCATGTCAAACCTCTAACCCACCATGTCCTAGAAAACCGTTGATTGGCTATGTTACCGCTTTGCTCAGCCCCTTTTATAGCGTTGTTAGTTGCAGGTGAATTTTGAAGTTTGTTCCTTGTTGGAACATGGAGATGTTGTTCCTTGTTGGAACATGTTTACTTGTTGGGATATCACAATATATCTTATTTAATTAATGCATCTATATACTTGGTAAAGGGTGGAAGGCTCGGCCTTATGCCTGGTGTTTTGTTCCACTCTTGCCGCCCTAGTTTCCTTCATATCGGTGTTATGTTCCCGGATTTTGCGTTCCTTACGTGGTTGGGCTATTATGGGAACCCCTTGACAGTTCGCGTTAAGTAAAGCTCTTCCAGCAATGCCCAACATTGGTTTTACCATTTGCCACCTAGCCTTTTATTTTCCTTGGGAGTCGCGCTCCTAAGGGTCATCATTATTTTAACCCGCCCCCCCGGGCCAGTGCTCCTCCGAGTGTTGGTCCAACTGAGCGATGTTCGGGGCTACCAAGGGAAACTCTGGGCTGGCCTACCCGACGTCTCGCTCATCTGAGTGTGCCCTGAGAAAGAGATATGTGCAGCTCCTATCGGGATTTGTCGGGACATTCGGGCGGTGTTGCTGGTTTAGTTTTACCCTGTCGAAATGTCTTGTAGAACCGGGATATCTAGTCTGATCGGAATGTCTCGGGAGGAGGTCTATTCCTTCGTTGACCGTGAGAGCTTGTGATGGGCTAAGTTGGGACACCCCTGCAGGGATTTGAACTTTCGAAAGCCGTGTCCGCGGTTATGGGCAGATGGGAATTTGTTAACGTCCGGTTGTAGAAAACCTGAAGTTGACCTTAATTAAAATGCATCAACCGCGTGTGTAACCGTGATGGTCTCTTCTCGGCGGAGTCCGGGAAGTGAACACGATGTTGGAGTTATGCTTGACGTAGGTTATTCTAGGATCACTTCTTGATCATAGTTTCTCGACCGTGCTTTTCCTTCTCTTCTCGCTCTATTTTGCGTATGTTAGCCACCATATATGCTAGTCGCTTGCTGCAGCTCCATCTCATACCTTTACCTTACCCATAAGCTTAAATAGTCTTGATCGCGAGGGTGCGAGATTGCTGAGTCCCCGTGGCTCACAGATACTTCCAAAACCATCTTGCAAGTGCCGATGAGTCCGTGCAGTCGACGCAACCAAGCTCAAGGAGGAGCTTGATGAAGATCTTGTCCTTCGTGTTGTTTCGTTCTAGTTGATCAGTAGTGGAGCCCAGTTGGGGTCGATCGGGGACCGTGTCGCATTTGGGGTTCTTCTTTTATTTTGGTTCCGTAGTCGGACCTTGTTTGTATCTGGATGATGTAATGTTTTATTCATGTATTGTGTGAAGTGGCGATTGTAAGCCAACTATGTTTCTTTTTTCCCTTATGTATTACATGGGTTTGTGTGAAGATTACCTCACTTGCGACATTGCTTTGAATGCAGTTATGCCTCTAAGTCGTGCTTCGACACGTGGGAGATATAGCCGCATCGAGGGCGTTACAAGTTGGTAATCAGAGCCTTCCCCGACCTTAGGAGCCCCCACTACTTGATCGTTTTTAGCAGCCATTGTTGAGTTTAGAAAAATGTTTTGAGTCAATTAGGAATTATATATCGGAGAGTTTAGGAATTCTTTTTACTCCCCAGTCCCTTCATCGCTCTGGTGAGGCTTCCTGACGTAGAGTTTTGACTATTCTCTTCTCAAATTTCACTAATTTTTTTTAGGATCACGCGGGTATCTTGGAATCGTTCCGATGGTTTTGTGACGAGAACATTTTCTTGGTGCCTCCTGTCAGGGGTTTTGTGGCAGTGTCCCGGGGAGTTGAGCTCCGAGGTGTTGTCGTCACAATTTTATGGTTGCAGTTCTGGAATACCTGAGTTTAGTACGCCGACATCGAAAATCTCTTTTATGCAGTTCGTTGGTGAGATAACCTCGACGCCACCCAGTACTGGGGCGGGAGTTCGGGAGTATTGCCATAACTTGTATAACGGATGCTTTTCGAAGGTTGAGGTAGATGATTTCCGAAGGTCTCTTGATTATGTGTTGAAGGATGGATACAGCTGGATGTAGGATTTGCTAGTTTGGGTAAGATATTATGCTTCCCCTGTATCCCCAACACCTGATTGCATAACCGGAAAATTTCGGGAGTTTATAAGTGGGAATTCAAGTAGCTACTAGGATTTCTTTCCGACAGATGGATGATTTGAAATTGGGGTTCGATGTCTAGTGGTCCACCTATTCACGGTTGGTTTTACAGTGGTCTCATTGTGTCTTAAAGAGTCCTTGGCTATGCCGACTCGGGGATGCTTCGTATGTCATGTGCACTGCCTTGTACATGATGGTGCTGTACGATCGAGCCCGTGTAGGCCCCACCACGAAAACTTCGGACGAAATCTCTATCATATGTTTGTTCCGGCTTATTTCTCAAGCCAATCCTTTGTTTTGTTTTGAGTTGTGGTATTCGAGTTGCTTCGAAGTCAAATGTTGATTCCATACCTTTTATAAGTGGTGTTCTCGTATTCCTACGGGAGTACTAATCCTTCATGATAATCGACATTGTCATGTCAATCCTTTTCAACCGGTGTGTTTCTCTTCAAGCGGGTCCGTTCATTTTCAATATCCGCAAGATTCAATCTCAGCTTTCTCAACGGTGTTTGTTTCATCCATTCCAGGTTGCCTTTGTTTTCCCGCCCTCCCTCCCTTGTTTTCTTCAAGGACTCAGATTTCTTAATCGAGTATCCATCTTATTGATGTGAAGTCTCTCCATCATTTTCCTTCAATGTTCTTATCCAGTGATTCTCAAGAATATACTAACGGAACCTCAAGTTCATCATTCTCCATTCTTTTCATCTCCGGTGGAACCAAGTCAAGCTTTGTTGATCTTACCCCTTTCCTCATTTCAATGCATTTTCTTACCGGTGCACCTCTTTATCATTCCACTTCTCGCTATTTATTGTTCCGGAGTGTTCAAGATATCTCGAAGATTTGTGTTTCCACTCTACATTCGTTCAAGCTCTTTCGAGGATGTTATCTCATTCAAGTCTCTTAATTTCAACCGGTGCAATCTCTCCTCTTTAAATCATCTCAACGGTGTTTCTTTTGAGTGGGACCTAATCCACAGGTCTTTTCCCAGGATCTTACCTGACTCTTCTTATTTTCCCGGAGCTATCCTCAAATTTCTTTTTGAAGTTTGACGTAAGAATGAGTATCATCAGTCAAATGTATTTCTCCAAGATCTTTCAAATTCTTTTCATAGTTGGCTCAACCTCTTCGCTTTTGATTCTCCCGGAGTGTCTAAATTATTCATGGTGTTAGCTTGTTGCCATCCTCTCATAATTATTTTCGATTGTGAGAATCCTTTTCACCTGTCAGGAGATATTCAAGGGTATTTTCAGTTCGATTATCTGGAGCCCATCATTTCAGAAGACTTGTTCATTCTCCACTTTCAGCTCTCGTTCTCCAATTTTACGGGTGCATCATTCAAGCATATCCTCTAATCAATTCTTGATCTCTTCTTCTGATGTATCTAAATCTCCTCAAGCTTCTTCGTTCATTTGCTAATTCTTCCTGGTGATTCACCCCTTTACTTCGTTCTTTTCCAATTCTTACGGTGGTTACTCAGGATTTTTCTTCCTTGCTATCATATCTATTTATTCGTTGTCAATCCTAACGGTGGTTCGTGCAAGAGCTCTTGTCATTCGTTTTCTTATCAATTATTCGTCGTTTTCAATTCTACCGGTGGATCGTTGAAGACTTTCTCAAGTTTGCACTATATCTCGCTTATCCTTTCTACGAGAATAAGTAGTATGCCAATTCCATTGATTGTCATCAATTTAATTGGTGAAGGATAAGCATAATGTAATTCTTATTCTTGTTTCATCCAAGTGATTAATTCCTTATTCCGGAGGCTCACAAAATTCTTGATCTCAATTGTTTCATCTTCTATTTTCCCGGAGTTCCTACCTCTCGCAATTATATCACCACGGAGATCCATCTAATCATTGCAAGGCTTCAACCTTATTCTTTTCATCCTTCATTTTGTTTGATCATTCTTTTATTACCGGAGTTCTTTATGGAGGCTACATGATGGTTCATCTATGATTTAATTCATTCTTGAAGTGTTCATCGAGATTCTTTTCCAAGACGCTCAAGCTTTCTTCATATTGTAATCCGGAGTGCATTTCTGTCTACCGTATCATTGGAGGTGGTATTATGTCATTCTTGATAATTTGAGTTCATGTTTTCATGATTCACATGTTGTCAAGATTGGGACATTTTAAATCCATCAATCTCGTCATTGGAGATATCTTGGGTTATATTTCACCTAAAGCTTTCCTTTAAGGATTGTCGCTCTCATGGTGTTTATCAATGATCCAATTTCTTCATTTATCCTTTCCGGTGCGATATACTTTCTCGTCCTTGTTCTTATCAATACAATTCTTTTACCGTGAGTGGCAGTTTGTCACCTCATAATTCGAGATGTATTCCATAAGACCATATCAAACTTATTCTTTTCATTGCTGGTTTTTCAACAACTCCATTCTAGCATTTGTTATAACCGTGCTCTCTCAAGATATTGTTTCCCTTCGTTCCGGAGGCAGTGTTTTGTAATGTCATCAAGTATCTTCTCATCTTACCATGTTCTTATTCAATTTTTTTCTTTTCAACCGGAGTGCTTCCCGAATTTGGTCTTCCTTGATCCCCTTCTTTAACAGGAGTGTTTTCAATATATATCTTCCCTTCAACCTCAAGGTTGTCGCAAGGTTCGTTGTTCCTCTTTTCTAACGGAATGTTTTCAACTTCATTCATCTCCGTCGTATTCTTTTTCTAGAAATGGCTTAACCTCTTCAAGGTTCTTTGGTTTCACTCATTGGTCAAAGAAGCAACTTAGTTTTACCTCTTCTCTTTCTCTTCCGTTGTTCCTCCGGTGCCATCCTAGATCTCGGGACGAGATCCTCTCGTAGTGGTGGAGTGTAGTAACGCACCGAGACCGATGTGCCATGTGTCTTCCAGTTATTCACTGCTGTTGCCAGGTCATTTGCTTGCGTGTTGCATTTCATCATGTCATCATGTGCATCGCATCATCATGTTTTCAAAACCTGTATCTGTCCGGGTTCCCCCAGTTCCCTTTGTTGTCCGTTTTGAGCCCAAACACACTTGCATGCGCCCGCGGCATGTCCGAAATAGTATTTTATAAGTGGCCGGAAAATGTTCTCGGAATGGGATGAGAGTTGACGTGTGGTCTTATTATAGTGTAGGTAGGCCGCCTGCCAAGTTTCCTCGCATTCGGAGTCCGTTTGATGCCCCAACGGATAACTATAGCGGCAATATAGCCGGTCTTTTTGTCGGACGTTTTCGGTCTCCGGAAACCCGTGTCGGGCTGCAGATCTTTTCTCTCCTCTTAGTCCATGGCCCTCTACACAGCCCTTCTAGCCCATCTACCTAACCCCCTCCACTCCGGAACGTCCGATTACGATCGAACGGCTCCGAAACGGGTTAAAACCCCCTCTCCTAGCCCCTGCCTATAAATGGACACCCTACCCTTCCACTTTTGAAACCCTAGGCCCCTCCTTCTCATTTTTCCGCAGCCACCCTCTCCACCGCCGCCACTTGTCGCGCCCCCATTAGCCAGCCCACCGCCGGCGATGCGCGCAGCCAATCAGGCGCTGCCACGTCGCGCCCAGCGCCTCCACCAGCCCCACGGCCCGCCTGGCCCAACCGAGGCCCGCCCGGGCCAGAGCCCCTTCGCTCGCAGCCGCCAAGGCTGTTCCTCCTCGATCCCACCTAGATCGGGAGGGAGCCGGAGCGCTGCTCTTCCCCGCCGCGCCGGCGAATCCGCCTGCCTGCGGCCTTCATCGGAGTCGTCGACCGCTGCCGCCCCAGGTCATCAATGCCGCCGCCCGGCCCTCGATTCCTCTCTGCTCCTTCTCCTCACCAACTCTCTCTCCCCCTCGCAGCAAGGCACCGCCACTGGTGCCCGCCGTCGGCCTCGTCGTCATAGCCCAAGTCCCGAACACCGCCGGATCCGGCCGGTCCCCGCCTCGCCTCGCCGCTGCTCTGCCTCGTCATCGCCGGAGCCCAGCTGTCGCCATGTCCCTGCGCTGTTTCTGCCCCGTCCTCGTTCGAGCGGAGGACGAGCGCTTCCTCGTCGTGTGCCTGGGCTGCAACGCGCGTTGACTGGCCCAGCCTCCTCCCATTCCAGATCGCGAGGCCCGGCCTCCTTTGATCCAGCCGGCCTGCTTGGCCTCTCATCAGTTTCGGGCCAAGGCCCATGGTGAGGCCACCACCAGCGCCTCCTTTTTTTCTGTTCTGTTGGACCTCTGCTCAATTTCAGCCCATGTAGTGTTTTTTCCCCGCTGCGAATTTTTCTATTATCCCAGGTTTTGTAGTTTTATAGAAAACCCCTTTGGGATCATGCATTTAATAACTTCTAAACCGTGCATCACATGTAAATAACTTATATATGAAAGTTGCTTAGAATTTTGTCTAGTTTCATAATATGTCATTTTCATCCATGTTTAAAATGTTTAAAATGCTATTTGGTTAAATTTGCTCCTATGCCATGTAAAAATGATTTATTTCATAACTAAATAACCGTAGCTCGGTTTCTAATAAACTTTATATGCAAATGTGGTGGAACTTTGCCTAGTTTAACATGGTCTACTTGTTTTGCATGTTTAACAACTCTAAAATTGCATTTAGGGCAGAACCGCACCAAATCTAAAATATGCTATGGGGATTTACCGAAATTGTTGTTCGTTGCTTCCGGCCTCATTTAAACTTGACTAGATAGGTAGTTTTACTTTGCTTCACCCTCTTGCCATGCTAACAACATTTGATCTTGTTGGCTACCTAAACGAGAGAGAACTAAATAAGTCATGTGGTGTTTTCTTCAATATGCAACTCCGTTGCATATTGTGCTCCACTTAATTTGTAGGATTGTTTGTGCACTTTGCCATGCCATGCTTCATTAAACCGGACATGCATCATACTTGATTGTGCATCATGCCATGTTGATGTGTTGGTTGTTTACTATGTTGTTTGCTCCTTTCCGGTGTTGCTTCTTCGGGTTGGTTCCGATAACGTCGCGTTTGTGAGGACCCGTTTGACTACGCCCATTTGTCTTCTTCATGGACTCGTTCTTCTTCCTTGTGGGATTTCAGGCAAGATGATCATACCCTCGAAATCACTACTATCTTTGCTTTGCTAGATGCTCGCTCTTTTGTTATGCCTATGCTACGATGCCTACCACTTACTTTAAAGCCTCCCAAATTGCCATGTCAAACCTCTAACCCACCATGTCCTAGCAAACCATTGATTGGCTATGTTACAGCTTTGCTCAGCCCCTTTTATAGCGTTGTTAGTTGCAGGTGAAGTTTGAAGTTTGTTCCTTGTTGGAACATGGAGATGTTGTTCCTTGTTGGAACATGTTTACTTGTTGGGATATCACAATATATCTTATTTAATTAATGCATCTATATACTTGGTAAATGGTGGAAGGCTCGGCCTTATGCTTGGTGTTTTGTTCCACTCTTGCCGCCCTAGTTTCCGTCATATCGGTGTTATGTTCCCGGATTTTGCGTTCCTTACGCGGTTGGGTTATTATGGGAACCCCTTGACAGTTCGCCTTAAGTAATGCTCTTCCAGCAATGCCCAACATTGGTTTTACCATTTGCCACCTAGCCTTTTATTTTCCTTGGGAGTCGCGCTCCTGAGGGTCATCATTATTTTAACCCCCCCAGGCCAGTGCTCCTCTGAGTGTTGGTCCAACTGAGCGATGTCCGGGGCTACCAGGGGCAACTCTGGGATGGCCTACCCGACGTCTGGCTCATCTGAGTGTGCCCTGAGAAAGAGATATGTGCAGCTCCTATCGGGATTTGTCGGGACATTCGGGCGGTGTTGCTGGTTTAGTTTTACCCTGTCGAAATGTCTTGTAGAACCGGGATACCGAGTCTGATCGGAATGTCTCGGGAGGAGGTCTATTCCTTCGTTGACCGTGAGAGCTTGTGATGGGCTAAGTTGGGACACCCCTGCAGGGATTTGAACTTTCGAAAGCCGTGCCCGCGGTTATGGGCAGATGGGAATTTGTTAACGTCCGGTTGTAGAAAACCTGAAGTTGACCTTAATTAAAATGCATCAACCGCGTGTGTAACCGTGATGGTCTCTTCTCGGCGGAGTCCGGGAAGTGAACACGGTGTTGGAGTTATGCTTGACGTAGGTTGTTCTAGGATCACTTCTTGATCATAGTTTCTCGACCGTGCTTTGCCTTCTCTTCTCGCTCTCTTTTGCGTATGTTAGCCACCATATATGCTAGTCGCTTGCTGCAGCTCCATCTCATACCTTTACCTTACACATAAGCTTAAATTGTCTTGATCGCGAGGGTGCGAGATTGCTGAGTCCCCATGGCTCACAGATACTTCCAAAACCAGCTTGTAGGTGCCAATGAGTCAGTGCAGTTGACGCAACCAAGCTCAAGGAGGAGCTCGATGAAGATCTTGTCCTTTGTGTTGTTTCGTTCTAGTTGATCAGTAGTGGAGCCCAGATGGGGTCGATCGGGGACCGTGTCGCATTTGGGGTTCTTCTTTTATTTTGGTTCCGTAGTTGGACCTTGTCTGTATCTGGATGATGTAATGTTTTATTCATGTATTGTGTGAAGTGGCGATTGTAAGCCAACTATGTATCTCTTTTCCCTTATGTATTACATGGGTTTGTGTGAAGATTACCTCACTTGCGACATTGCTTTCAATGCGGTTATGTCTCTAAGTCGTGCTTCGACACGTGGGAGATATAGCCGCATCGAGGGCGTTACACATAAGATTGGCGAGACGACAACGATGCTACGATGGAGATCAAGGTGTCGCGCCAGTGATGATGGTGATCATGACGGTGCTTCGGAGATGGAGATCACAAGCACGAGATGATGATGACCATATCATATCACTTATATTGATTGCATGTGATGTTTATCTTTTATGCATCTTATCTTGCTTTGATTGATGGTAGCATTATAAGATGATCTCTCACTAAATTTCAAGATAAAAGTGTTCTCCCTGAGTATGCACCGTTGCCAAATTTCGTCATGCCCAGACACCACGTGATGATCGGGTGTGATAAGCTCTACGTCCATCTACAATGGGTGCAAGCCAGTGTTGCACACGCAGAATACTGAGGTTAAACTTGACAATTCTAGCATATGCAGATTTGGCCTTGGAACACTGAGACCGAAAGGTCTAGCGTGAATCATATAGTAGATATGATCAACATAGTGATGTTCACCATTGAAAGCTACTCCATTTCATGTGATGATCGGTTATGGTTTAGTTGATTTGGATCACGTGATCACTTAGAGGATTAGAGGTATGTCTATCTAAGTGGGAGTTCTTAAGTAATATGATTAATTGAACTTAAATTTATCATGAACTTAGTACCTGATAGTATCTTGCTTGTCTATGTTAATTGTAGATAGATGGCCCGTGTTGTTGTTCTGTTGAATTTTAATGCGTTCCTTGAGAAACCAAAGTTGAAAGATGATGGTAGCAATTACACGGACTGGGTCCATAACTTGAGGATTATCCTCATTGCTGCACAAAAAAGTTACATCCTGGAAGCACCGCTAGGTGTACCACCTGCGCCAGCAACTGCAGACATTGTGAATGCCTGGCAGTCACGTGTTGATGACTACTCGATAGTTCAGTGTGCCATGCTTTAAGGCTTAGAACCGGGACTTCAACAACGTTTTGAACGTCATGGAGCATATGAGATGTTCCAGGAATTGAAGTTAATATTTCAAAAGAATGCCTGGATTGAGAGATATGAAGTCTCCAATAAGTTCTACAATTGCAAGATGGAGGAGAATAGTTCTGTCAGTGAGCATATACTCAAGATGTCTGGGTACTGCAATCACTTGATTCAACTGGGAGTTAATCTTCCGGATGATAGCGTCATTGACAGAATTCTTCAATCACTGCCACCAAGCTACAAAGCTTCATGATGAACTATAATATGCAAGGGATGGATAAGACAATTCCCGAGCTCTTCGCAATGCTAAAGGCTGGGGAGGTAGAAATCAAGAAGGAGCATCAAGTGTTTATGGTCAATAAGACCACCAGCTTCAAGAAAAATGGCAAAGGGAAGAAGAAGGGGAATTTCAAGAAGAACAGCAAGCAAGTTGCTGCTCAAGAGAAGAAACCCAAGTCTGGACCTAAGCCTGAGACTGAGTGCTTCTACCGCAAAGCGGAACTGTTGCGGAACGTAGCACAATTTTAAAATTTTCTATGCATCACCAAGATCAATCTATGGAGTCATCTAGCAACGAGGGAAAGGGGAGTGCATCTACATACCCTTGTAGATCGCGAGCGGAAGCGTTCAAGTGAACGGGGTTGATGGAGTCGTACTCGTCGTGATCCAAATCACCGATTACCAAGTGCCGCACGGACGGCACCTCCGCGTTCAACACACGTATGGTTGGGAAGACGTCTCCTCCTTCTTGATCCAGCAAGGGGAAGGGGAGGTTGATTGAGATCCAGCAGCACGACGGCGTGGTGGTGGAAGTAGCGGTGATCTCGGCAGGGCTTCGCCAAGCTCCAACGAGAGAGAGAGAGGTGTTACGAGGGGAGAGGGAGGCGCCAGGGACTTGGTTGTGGCTGCCCTCCCTCCCCCACTATATATAGGGCCCCTAGGGGGGGCATCGGCCCTAGGAGATGGGATCTCCAAGGGGGGCGCTGGCCAAGGGGGACATGCCCCCCAAGCCAAGTGGGGCGCCCCCCAACCCTAGGGTTTCCCACCCTAGGCGTAGGGGGAGGCCCATGGGGGGCGCACCAGCCCACCAGGGGCTAGTTCCCCTCCCACTTCAGCCCATGGGTCCCTCCGGGATAGGTGGACCCACCCGGTGGACCCCCGGGACCCTTCCGGTGGTCCCGGTACAATACCGATTACCCCTGAAACTTTCCCGATGGCCGAAACTGGACTCCCTATATATAAATCTTCACCTCCGGACCATTCCGGAACTCCTCGTGACGTCCGGGATCTCATCCGGGACTCCAAACAACTTTCGGATTACCGCATACTAATATCTCTACAACCCTAGCATCACCGAACCTTAAGTGTATAGACCCTACGGGTTCGGGAGACACGCAGACATGACCGAGATGACTCTCCGGTCAATAACCAACAGCGGGATCTGGATACCCATGTTGGCTCCCACATGTTCCACGATGATCTCATCGGATGAACCACGATGTCGAGGATTCAATCAATCCTGTATTCAATTCCCTTTGTCAATCGGTACGTTACTTGCCCGAGATTCGATCATCGGTATCCCAATACCTCGTTCAATCTCGTTACCGGCAAGTCACTTTACTCATACCGTAATGCATGATCCCGTGACCAAACACTTGGTCACATTGAGCTCATTATGATTATGCATTACCGAGTGGGCCTAGAGATACCTCTCTGTCATATGGAGTGACAAATCCCAGTCTCGATCCGTGTCAACCCAACAGATACTTTCGGGGATACCTGTAGTATACCTTTATAGTCACCCAGTTACATTGTGACGTTTGGTACACCCAAAGCACTCCTACGGCATCCGAGAGTTACACAATCTCATGGTCTAAGGAAATGATACGTGACATTGGAAAAGCTCTAGCAAACGAACTACACGATCTTGTGCTATGCTTAGGATTGAGTCTTGTCCATCACATCATTCTCCTAATGATGTGATCCCGTTATCAATGACATCCAATGTCCATAGTCAAGAAATCATGACTATCTATTGATCAACGAGCTAGTTAACTAGAGGCTCACTAGGGACATGTTGTGGTCTATGTATTCACACATGTACTACGATTTCCGGATAACACAATTATAGCATGAACAATAGACAATTACCATGAACAAGGAAATATAATAATAACCATTTTATTATTTCCTCTAGGGCATATTTCCAACAGTCTCCCACTTGCGCTAGAGTCAATAATATAGTTACATTGTGATGAATCGAACACCCATAGAGTTCTGGTGTTGATCATGTTTTGCTCATGGAAGAGGTTTAGTCAACGGATCTGCGACATTCAGATCCGTATGTACTTTGCAAATATCTATGTCTCCATCTTGAACATTTTCACGAATGGAGTTGAAGCGACACTTGATGTGCCTGGTCTTCTTGTGAAACCTGGGCTCCTTGGCAAGGGCAATAGCTCCAGTGTCGTCACAGAAGAGAGTGATCGGCCCCGACGCATTGGGTATGACTCCTAGGTCGGTGATGAACTCCTTCATCCAGATTGCTTCATGCGCTGCCTCCGAGGCTGCCATGTACTCCGCTTCACATGTAGATCCCGCCACGACGCTTTGCTTGCAACTGCACCAGCTTACTGCCCCACCATTCAAAATATACATGTATCCGGTTTGTGACTTAGAGTCATCCAGATCTGTGTCGAAGCTAGCGTCGACGTAACCCTTTACGACGAGCTCCTCGTCACCTCCATATACGAGAAACATATCCTTAGTCCTTTTCAGGTACTATAGGATATTCTTGACCGCTGTCCAGTGTTCCGTGCCGGGATTACTTTGGTACCTTCCTACCAAACTCATGACAAGGTTTACATCAGGTCTGGTACACAGCATGGCATACATGATAGACCCTATGGCTGAGGCATAGGGGACGACACTCATCTTTTCTCTATCTTCTGCCGTGGCCGGACATTGAGCTGAGCTCAATTTCACACCTTGCAACACAGGCAAGAACCCCTTCTTGGACTGATCCATATTGAACTTCTTCAATATCTTATCAAGGTATGTGCTTTGTGGAAGACCTATGAGGCGTCTCGATCTATCTCTATAGATCTTGATGCCTAATATGTAAGCATCTTCTCCAAGGTCCTTCATTGAAAAATACTTATTCAAGTAGGCCTTAATACTGTCCAAAAGTTCTATATCATTTCCCATCAAAAGTATGTCATCCACATATAATATGAGAAATGCTACAGAGCTGCCACTCACTTTCACCATAAGTCTTGTAAATGCAGGCTTCTCCATAAGTCTTCATAAACCCAAACGCTTTGATCATTTTATTAAAGTGAATGTTCCAACTCCGAGATGCTTTCACCAGCCCATAGATGGAGCGCTGGAGCTTGCAAACCTTGTTAGCATTCTTAGGATCGACAAAACCTTCCGGCTGCATCATATACAATTCTTCCTTAATAAAGCCGTTAAGGAATGCCGTTTTGACGTCCATTTGCCATATCTCATAATCATAGTATGCGGCAATTGCTAACATGATTAGGACAGACTTCAGCTTCGCTACGGGTGAGAAGGTCTCATCGTAGTCAGCCCCGTGAACTTGTCGATAACCCTTAGCGACAAGTCAAGCCTTATAGATGGTAATATTACCATCCGCATCCGTCTTCTTCTTAAAGATCCATTTATTCTCTATCGCTCGCCGATCATCGGGCAAGTCTGTCAAAGTCCATTCTTTGTTTTCATACATGGATCCTATCTCGGATTGCATGGCTTCAAGCCATTTGTTGGAATCTGGGTCCGCCATTGCTTCTTCAAAGCTCGAAGGTTCACCGTTGTCTAACAACATGATTTCCAGGACAGGGTTGCCATACCATTCTGGTGTGGAACGTGTCCTTGTGGACCTTCGAAGTTCAGTAGCAACTTGATCCGAAGTACCTTGATCATCATCATTAACTTCCTCTCTAGTCGGTGCAGGCACCACAGGAACATCTTCCTGAGCTGCGCTACTTTCCGGTTCAAGAGGCAGTACTTCATCGAGTTCTACTTTCCTCCCACTTACTTCTCTCGAGAGAAACTCTTTCTCCAGAAAGGACCCGTTCTTGGCAACAAAGATCTTGCCTTCGGATCTGAGGTAGAAGGTATACCCAATGGTTTCCTTAGGGTATCCTATGAAGACGCATTTTTCCGACTTGGGTTCGAGCTTTTCAGGTTGAAGTTTCTTGACCTAAGCATCACATCCCCAAACTTTTAGAAACGACAGCTTAGGTTTCTTCCCAAACCATAATTCATACGGTGTCGTCTCAACGGATTTAGACGGTGCCCTATTTAAAGTGAATGTAGCTGTCTCTAGAGCGTATCCCCAAAATGATAGCGGTAAATCAGTGAGTGACATTGTAGATCGTACCATATCCAATAGAGTGCGATTACGACATTCGGACACACCGTTATGCTGAGGTGTTCCAAGCGGCGTGAGTTGTGAAACGATTCCACATTTCCTTGAGTGCGTACCAAATCCGTGACTTAAATATTCTCCCCCATGATCTGATCGTAAGAATTTTATCTTTCGGTCACATTGATTCTCTACCTCATTCTGAAATTCCTTGAACTTTTCAAAGGTCTCAGACTTGTGTTTCATCAAATAGACATACCCATATCTACTTAAGTCATTAGTGAGAGTGAGAACATAACGATAGCCACCGCGAGCCTCAATGCTCATTGGTCCGCACACATCAGTATGTATAATTTCCAATAAGTTGGTTGCTCGCTCCATTGTTCCGGAGAACGGAGTCTTGGTCATTTTACCCATGAGGCATGGTTCGCATGTGTCAAATGATTCAAAATCAAGAGACTCCAAAAGTCCATATATATGGAGCTTCTTCATGCATTTGACACCGATGTGACCAAGGCGGCAGTGCCACAGATATGTGGGACTATCATTATCAATCTTACATCTTTTAGTATTCACACTATGAATATGTGTAACATCACGTTCGAGATTCATTAAGAATAAACCATTGACCAGCGAGGCATGACCATAAAACATATCTCTCATATAAATAGAACAACCATTATTCTCGGATTTAAATGAGTAGCCATCTTGTATTAAACGAGATCCAGATACAATGTTCATACTCAAAGCTGGCACTAAATAACAATTATTGAGGTTTAAAACTAATCCCGTAGGTAAATGTAGAGGTAGCGTGCCGACGGCGATCACATCGACCTTGGAACCATTCCCGACGTGCATCGTCACCTCGTCCTTCGCCAGTCTCTGCTTATTCCGCATCTCCTGTTTTGAGTTAAAAATATGAGCAACCGCACCAGTATCAAATACCCAGGAGCTACTACGAGTACTGGTAAGGTACACATCAATTACATGTATATCACATATACCTTTAGTGTTGCTGGCCTTCTTGTCTGCTAAGTATTTGGGGCAGTTCCGCTTTCAGTGTCCCTTTCCCTTGCAATAAAAGCACTCAGTCTCAGGTTTGGGTCCATTCTTTAACTTCTTCCTAGCAACTGGTTTACCGGCCGCGGCAACTCCCTTGTCGTCCTTCTTGAAGTTCTTCTTACCCTTGCATTTCTTGAAACTAGTGGTTTTATTGACCATCAACACTTGATGTTCCTTTTTTATTTCCACCGCCGCTGATTTTAGCATTGAAAATACTTCAGGAATAGTTTTCACCATCCCCTGCATATTGTAGTTCATCACAAAGCTCTTGTAGCTAGGTGGGAGCGACTGAAGGATTCTGTCAATGACCGCCTCGTCCAGGAGGTTAATGTCCAGCTGGGACAAGCGGTTGTGCAACCCAAACATTTTGAGTATGTGCTCACTGACAGAACTATTTTCCTCCATCTTACAACTGTAGAACTTGTCGGAGACTTCATATCTCTCAACCCGGGCATGAGCTTGGAAAACCATTTTCAGCTCTTCGAACATCTCATATGCTCCGTGTTGCTCAAAACGCTTTTGGAGCCCTAGTTCTAAGCTGTAAAGCATGTCGCACTAAACAAGGGAGTAATCATCAGCACGTGACTGCCAAGCGTTCATAACGTCTTGGTTCTCTGGGATGGGTGCTTGACCTAGCGGTGCTTCTAGGACATATGCTTTCTTGGCAGCTATGAGGATGATCCTCAGGTTCCGGACCCAGTCCGTATAGTTGCTGCCATCATCTTTCAGCTTGGTTTTCTCTAGGAACGCATTGAAGTTGAGGTTTACATGAGCATTGGCCATTTGATCTACAAGACATTTTGCAAATGTTTTTAGACTAACTTCATGATAATTAAGTTCATCTAATCAAATTATTTAATGAACTCCCACTCAGATTAGACATCCCTCTAGTCATCTAAGTGATACATGATCCGACTCAACTAGACCGTGTCTGATCATCACATGAGATGGACTAGTCATCATCAGTGAACATCTCCATGTTGATCGTATCTTCCATACGACTCATGTTCGACCTTTCGGTCTCTTGTGTTCCGAGGCCATGTCTGTACATGCTAGGCTCGTCAAGTCAACCTAAGTGTTTTTGCATATGTAAATCTGGCTTACACCCGTTTTATGTGAACGTTAGAATCTATCACACCCGATCATCACGTGGTGCTTCGAGACAACAAACTTTCGCAACGGCGCACAGTTAGGGGGAACACTTTCTTGAAATTATTGTGAGGGATCATCTTATTTACTACCGTCGTTCTAAGCAAACAAGAAGAAAAAACATGATAAACATCAAATGCAATCAAATAGTGACATGATATGGCCAATATCATTTGCTCCTTTTGATCTCCATCTTCGTGGCGCCATGATCATCATCGTCACCGGCATGACACCATGATCTCCATCATCGTGTCTTCATAAAGTTGTCTCGTCATCTATTACTTCTACTACTATGGCTAACGGTTTAGCAATAAAGTAAAGTAATTACATGACGTTTATGTTGACACACAGGTCATAAATAAATTAAGACAACTCCTATGGCTCCTGCCTGTTGTCATACTCATCGACATGCAAGTCGTGATTCCTATTACAAGAAATCTCATACATCACATATATCATTCATCACATCCTTTTGGCCATATCACATCACATGGCACATGCTGCAAAAACAAGTTAGACGTCCTCTAATTGTTGTTGCAAATTTTTTACGTGGCTGCTATAGGTTTCTAGCAAGAACATTTCTTACCTACGCCAAAACCACAACGTGATATGCCAATTTCTATTTACCCTTCATAAGGACCCTTTTCATTGAATCCGATCCGACTAAAGTGGGAGAGACAAACACCCGCTAACCACCTTATGCAACTAGTGCATGTCAGTCGGTGGAACCAGTCTCATGTAAGCGTACGTGTAAGGTTGGTCCGGGCCGCTTCATCCCACGATGCCACCGAATCCAGATAAGACTAGTAACAGCAAGTAAATTGACAAAATCAACGCCCACAACAACTTGTGTTCTACTCGTGCATAGAAACTACGCATAAACCTGGCTCTGATACCACTGTTGGGGAACGTAGCAGAATTTTAAAATTTTCTATGCATCACCAAGATCAATCTATGGAGTCATCTAGCAACGAGGGAAGGGGGAGTGCATCTACATACCCTTGTAGATCGCGAGCGGAAGCGTTTAAGTGAACGGGGTTGATGGAGTCGTGCTAGTCGTGATCCAAATCACCGATGACCAAGTGCCGAACGGACGGCACCTCCACGCTGAACACACATACGGTTGGGAAGACGTCTCCTCCTTCTTGATCTAGCAAGGGGAAGGAGAGGTTGATTGAGATCCAGCAGCACGACGACGTGGTGGTGGAATTAGCGGTGATCTCGGCAGGGCTTCGCCAAGCTCCAACGAGAGAGAGGGAGGTGTTACGAGGGGAGAGGGAGGCGCTAGTGTAACATCCCAAATTTTCAATTTGGAATGTCATACACTAGATCATCATTGCATATCATATTTATTGCATTTTGGTTGATCCTAGAAATTTTACGCAACTCAAGGACCCTCGGAGAGAGTTGGGGGTTTCGTTATTTTCATATTTGAGTTGTCTCAAATTTTGAAAATAGGATCTTTTGATTTTATTTATTTTATCTTCAATTATTTCTATTACAAAAATATGAGACAGGGAATAAAATTACTTTCCCAAAATAAAGAAATATTGAGGATTTAATAAAAAAATCATTTAAGATTTTATTTTGGTTTTATTTGCTATTTTATTTGAATTTAGGAAAAATGCGCGTTTTTCAAAATTGCATTTAGGCCCGAAATAAATGTTCATCCTGTGCGGCTTGATTTTAGAAGCCGGGGAAAATTTATTTCGGGATTTTTGGAGTCCGTTTAGTATTCTTTTGTTTTTTTCTATGCGTAACTATTTATAAAAAACGCAACCGACCTATGGGCCGTGTCCAACCCGGACACTAGGCCCGTCCGGCTTTATAAGCCGGGGAGGCCCAGCCGGACCCCCCCATACCCTAGCCACCCTAGCCCCGTGTCGCCGCCGCCTTTGCCGCCGCCGCGCTGCGCCGCCGCCCGCGCCGCCCCACCGCCGCCGCGCCCGCGCCGCGCCGCCGTTCGCCGGACCGCCGGAGGTAGTTTGTTTTCTTTTCGCCCCGGTCTTTCATGAAAAACCGTTCGGTTTTCCGACGGTTTTGTTCGTTTTTTTAGTTTCATTTTTTAAATAGATCGGTTTTTCCGGTTTATTTAAATAGCGAGCGTTCGTCCGTTCGTTCGTTTTAATGAACGTTCGTCATTTTTCTTTTTCTCGGATTAAAATCCGCGATTTTTCTGATTGCGATTTCTGATCCGATTTTCTTTTTAGTCTAACTTTTCGC
This sequence comes from Triticum dicoccoides, assembly GCF_002162155.2. Taxonomy (NCBI): domain Eukaryota; kingdom Viridiplantae; phylum Streptophyta; class Magnoliopsida; order Poales; family Poaceae; genus Triticum; species Triticum dicoccoides. Next base: position 268,489,518 of record NC_041384.1, read on the forward strand.
TCGTTTATCGGAATGAGGCGATTCAAGCGCCTGGAGGTTCGTCTCGAAACCCTTTTTCCATTTAACCAACTTAAACAAGTTTTTGCCACTGTAAAAATTGCCCTAGATCCAGAATAGTGAACAAAGCCTGTTTCTTTTGCCGTTTGTCTTTCGTTGCTTCATTCGTTTTGATTTTTTTTGCCAACCGGAGTTCTTAAGTTGAATTTTCTGGTTAGATCTCTTATTTGAGTTTTACCCGTGCATTAGTGAGTACTTATTGTATGCTTGTTTGTTTGCGATAGAGTACCCGGAGTGCCGCTTGTTACTTCGAATCGCTAGGTTTGCCGGATCATCAGCAAGGCAAGTAACACTTTGATCATGCTTTCCCACTACCCAGTTTTATTGCATTAGATCAATCCTTACCCATTGCATGATTAGGATCAAAATTAAATTGTGGGTTTGGGAAATAGTTGAGATAGTACCTATTACCTGTTTATTGTCAAACCTTTGGGAGTTACTTCTACGTTTGCTCATTATGCCATGCTATGCTAGTAGACGTGGATTGGGTGAGAGTATCCATGACAGATGTGAGATTGTTAATTAATGGTTTATTTAAGGTGGCAACTTAAACACACATCTGGGTGGATTGAGGTACCTGGGTATTCCAGGATTGCCTGTTTTTTTATGGACCACCACCCAGGCTCAAAGGGATCATGAGATTATTCATGCTAGAAACTTCTGTGTGCAGCCACAAGCTATTATGGGCTCTAGCATAGTTGATTAAGTTGTGCAAACTCTTACAGTGGTAGACTAGCAGATGTAGGGGAAAGTAGGTGTAACGACCTACCCGATCTTAAGATGCTAGCGCTTCTGAAAGACTATGTCTCGGTCACCCGTCTTCTCAAACACCATGTAGTGCGAGAAACCAAACGGAGCCGATCGAGTCTTGTGGGGAAAAGTGTGCAAACCTTTGTAGAGTGTATAAACTAATCATGGTCAGCCGTGTCCCCGGTTATGGACATCTTGAGTATCTAGTACCTGGATTATCATGTGAATCTCAACATGTTACTCTAAATTTTAATTTTGTTGGGTTTGTTTAATGATGATGCTTAATTGGGATTGAGAATCCTGTCAACCATTCTCAATGTTTAACAACCACCATGATAGTTAAATAAATTTATTCCTTTGCAGTTGGGAAAAATTGGCTTTAGGCAAAACTGTAACCATAGAGCTTTCCACCAGCCAAATATGCATATAGAATAGCCTATTTCATTACATTACTCTCTATGTGTTATTTTGCCAGCATATTCCAGGTGCTGACCCGTTTTGGGCTGCAACGTTAATGTTGCAGACTTTTTAGACGACGATTAAGGTGTTTTTAGGTCGTGGTTCTATACTCAGTGATGCCATTGGAGTTGATGGACTCACTTATATTCCAAGCCTCCCACTGTTATCATTATTAGATGGCCTTAAGCCATATTTATTGTAATAAGTTCCCTTTTGAGCCACTCGATGTAATAAGTGTGTGATTGCTACTCTGTTATAAATCCTTCAAGTACTGTGTGGTGTCAGCATTACTGATCCAGGGATGACACCGGAGCACAGAGATTGGACCGTTTGAGGTCTGGTCGCTACAGCCAGGGACTTGGGTGCGGCTGCCCTAGCTCCCCCCCACTATATATAGGGCCCCTAGGGGGGCGCCGGCCCTAGGAGATGGGATCTCCAAGGGGGGCGGAGGCCAAGGGGGACTTGCCCCCCAAGCCAAGTGGGGTGCCCCCACCCCTAGGGTTTCCAACCCTAGGCACAGGGGGAGGCCCATGGGGGGCGCAACAGCCCACTAGGGGCTGGTTCCCCTCCCACTTCAGCCCATGGGGCCCTCCGGGATAGGTGGCCCCACCCGGTGGACCCCCGGGACCCTTCCAGTGGTCCCGGTACAATACCGATTACCCCCGAAACTTTCCCGATGGCCGAAACTGGACTTCCTATATATAAATCATCACCTACGGACCATTCCGGAACTCCTCGTGACGTCCGGGATCTCATCCGGGACTCCAAACAACTTTCGGATTACCGCATACTAATATCTCTACAACCCTAGCGTCACCGAACCTTAAGTGTGTAGACCCTACGGGTTCGGGAGACACGCAGACATGACCGAGACGACTCTCCGGTCAATAACCAACAGCGGGATCTGGATACCCATGTTGGCTCCCACATGTTCCACGATGATCTCATCAGATGAAGCACGATTTCGAGGATTCAATCAATCCCGTATTCAATTTCCCTTGTCAATCGGTACGTTACTTGCCCGAGATTCGATCGTCGGAATCCCAATACCTCGTTCAATCTCGTTACTGGCAAGTCACTTTACTCGTACCATAATGCATGATCCCGTGACCAAACACTTGGTCACATTGAGCTCATTATGATGATGCATTACCGAGTGGGCCCAAAGATACCTCTCCGTCATACGGAGTGACAAATCCCAGTCTCGATCCGTGTCAACCCAACAGATACTTTCGGGGATACCTGTAGTATACCTTTATAGTCACCCAGGTACGTTGTAACATTTGGTGCACCCAAAGCACTCCTATGGCATCCGGGAGTTACATGATCTCATGGTCTAAGGAAATGATACTTGACATTGGAAAAGCTCTAGCAAACGAACTACACGATCTTGTGCTATGCTTAGGATTGGGTCTTGTCCATCACATCATTCTCCTAATGATGTGATCCTGTTATCAATGACATCCAATGTCCATAGTCAGGAAACCATGACTATCTATTGATCAATGAGCTAGTTAACTAGAGGCTCACTAGGGACATGTTGTGGTCTATGTATTCACACATGTATTACGATTTCCGGATAACACAATTATAGCATGAACAATAGACAATTACCATGAACAAGGAAATATAATAATAACCATTTTATTATTGTCTCTAGGGCATATTTCCAACAGGAACTACCCCAAATATTTGGCGGATAAGAAGGATGTCATGAACAAAGGGACTACGGATTAAGCAAACACTGGCCAAGGACGAGGTGACGATGCGCGTGGGAAACGGTTACAAAGTCGGTGTGATCGCCGTCGGCACGCTACTTCTACATCTACCTTTGGGATTAGTATTAGACCTAAATAATTGTTATTTGGTGCCAGCGTTGAGCATGAACATTATATCTGGATCTTGTTTGATGCGAGACAGTTATTCATTTAAATCAGAGAATAATGGTTGTTCTATTTATATGAGTAATATCTTTTATGGTCATGCACCCTTGAAGAGTGGTCTATTGTTGATGAATCTCGATAGTAGTGATACACATATTCATAATGTTGAAGCCAAAAGATGCAGAGTTGATAATGATAGTGCAACTTATTTGTGGCACTGCCGCTTAGGTCATATAGGTGTAAAGCGCATGAAGAAACTCCATACTGATGGACTTTTGGAACCACTTGATTATGAATCACTTGGTACTTGTGAACCGTGCCTCATGGGCAAGATGACTAAACCGCCGTTCTCTGGAACTATGGAGAGAGCAACAGATTTGTTGGAAATCATACATACAGATGTATGTGGTCCAATGAATATTCAAGCTCATGGTGGATATCGTTATTTTCTCACCTTCATAGATGATTTGAGCAGATATGGGTATATCTACTTAATGAAACATAAGTCTGAAACATTTGAAAATTTCAAAGAATTTCAGAGTGAAGTTGAAAATCATCGTAACAAGAAAATAAAGTTTCTATGATCTGATCGTGGCGGAGAATATTTGAGTTACGAGTTTGGTCTACATTTGAAACAATGCGGAATAGTTTCGCAACTCACGGCACCCGGAACACCACAGCGTAATGGTGTGTCCGAACGTCGTGATCATACTTTACTAGATATGGTGCGATCTATGATGTCTCTTACCGATTTACCGCTATCATTTTGGGGTTATGCTTTAGAGACGGCTGCATTCACGTTAAATAGGGCACCATCGAAATCCATTGAGACGACGCCTTATGAACTGTGGTTTGGCAAGAAACCAAAGTTGTCGTTTCTTAAAGTTTGGGGCTGCGATGCTTATGTAAAAAAGCTTCAACCTGATAAGCTCAAACCCAAATCGGAGAAATGTGTCTTCATAGGATACCCAAAGGAGACTGTTGGGTACACCTTCTATCACAGATCCGAAGGCAAGACATTCGTTGCTAAGAATGGATCCTTTCTAGAGAAGGAGTTTCTCTCGAAAGAAGTGAGTGGGAGGAAAGTAGAACTTTATGAGGTAACTTTACCTACTCCCTTATTGGAAAGTAGTTCATCACAGAAACCGGTTCCTGTGACGCCTACACCAATTAGTGAGGAAGTTAATGATGATGATCATGAAACTTCAGATCATGTTATTATTGAACCTCGTAGATCAACCAGAGTAAGATCCGCACCAGAGTGGTACGGTAATCCTGTTCTGGAAGTCATGTTACTAGACCATGATGAACCTACGAACTATGAAGGAGCGATGGTGAGCCCAGATTCCGCAAAATGGCTTGAAGCCATGAAATCTGAGATGGAATCCATGTATGAGAACAAAATGTGGACTTTGGTTGACTTGCCCGATGATCGGCAAGCCATTGAGAACAAATGGATCTTCAAGAAGAAGACTGACGCTGACGGTAATGTTACTGTCTATAAAGCTCGACTTGTTGCAAAAGGTTTTCGACAAGTTCAAGGGATTGACTACAATGAGACTTTCTCACCCTAGTGATGCTTAAGTCTGTCTGAATCATGTTAGCAATTGCCGCATTTATGATTATGAAATTTGGCAAATGGATGTCAAAACTGCATTCCTGAATGGATTTCTGGAAAAAGAGTTGTATATGATGCAACCAGAAGGTTTTGTCGATCCGAAGGGAGCTAACAAAGTGTGCAAGCTCTAGCGATCCATTTATGGACTGGTGCAAGCCTCTCAGAGTTGGAATAAACGCTTTGATAGTGTCGTGGAATTGTCACGGCAGATGTCCTTAGTGTCAGGACTTAGTCGCGAGGCCAACGCATCTATGTGGTAGCTTGAGAGGGGTTGAGCGGGACGAGAGACGCGAGGTTTTACCCAGGTTCGGCCCCTCACGGTGGAGGTAAAAGCCTACGTCCTACTTCATTGATATTGATGATGATGATCATGGTTACAAGAGTGCTCTATCTTGAGAGCTATTGTCTAAACCTAATTTGTCTAACTTGTGGAACTTGTGAATCTTGTCCCACTTTGGGGAGCCCTGCCCCTCCTTATATATGTTGGAGGGGCGGGTTATATGTAGAGTCCTATTAGGATTAGGACTAGTCTATCTCCAATACAAACCGGATACAAGTCCAGGTCTTAAATCCTTGTAAGATAATATTCCTCCTGCCTTCCTCTTAAACCGGCCCACCATTAGACGTGAACCGGCCTTCTGGGTCTTGGGCCTTGTCATCTGTCTGTCCCGCACGCCGGATTACCAGTGAGTCATAATGACCAGGTGGGTTGCATGTAAACCGCCAGGTCAGGGCGGGTCGCCGGTGACTCGCCAAGTGTCAGCGGGGTCTTCAGATAAACCGCCAAGTCCTGGCCGGGTTAACTTCCGGCCGGTTTACACCGCGGGGTATATCCCCGACATTAGCCCCCAAGTTTAGCTTGGATTTATTCATGGTAAACTTATACTGCAAAATAAACACAAGAACAAATTTGACAGGTTATGCTCCGGGTTAAGAATTTTTATAAACCGGTACCTGATCATCCTTAAGTCCTTGTTATTTCCTCCTTCTGGGAAATCCGGGTCAACAAACCAGCTTCATAATCAATTTGCCGACATTGGCTTGTCACCGAGAAATATTGTGAAGAATAACTCCTTTGATTCAGCTCCGCCGGTTTAAGAAATATGGGTCTGAAAATACTTATTTGATATTCAGCCGGTTTGAAGATGTAAAACTTGCCGGTTTAATATTACCAAAATGGACGGTTTATAAATATTGACGGCACCGGGTAATAATTGTTGTCAACACCGGGTTATGTAATTGATCTTCCTGATTTGCTCAAAACTGATAAAATGAAGATATTCCTCCTTTATATGCATAATACCTGTAGCCCCCAAGTCTTAAGAGGAGAACATAGTGATAACTTAAGACTTGCTCCAATAAGTGTTTCAACCTTGAAGAAATCCGGTTTGTTCATCTCAAAACTGAATACTCCATATATGTAGCCCCCAAGTGCCGGGTTGTCATGCTTGCAACAACCTGGGACTTGTAATTACTTGATGCTCATAAAAACTTCAACCAGTGTAGCCCCCAAGGGTCGGGTCATTATGCAATAATGAGCAGGGACTTTGTAAGTATAATCTTGTAAACTTTGAACAGCAACGTGTGGCCCCCAAGGGCCGGCTTAGTAAGATAATACTGAAGCGGGACTTGCTATATATACTTTAATGAAAATAACATATTATAATGTAGCTTCCATCGTAGGGCTTGAACCCACGTCCACAAGGTTAAGAGCTTTGTGCTTTACCAACTGAGCAACGGATTCTTCAATATTATGGACGAAAACTTGTGTACCTTGAATTGTTGACAGGAGCAATTGGTAGCCCCCAAGGGCCGGCTCATTATAATATGATGAGTCAGGTCTTCAATAAGACTAGTAAAAATGACTTTGCATTAGCCCCCAAGTGTCATGGTGCATGCTTGCAGCAACATGAGACTTGCATGTAATCTCAATTTGAATAATGTAGCCCCCAAGTGCCGGGTTGTAAGCCTGCAGCGACCCGGGACTATTCCTTCCATTGTAGAATAAATCATATCCTTTGATAAAAGAGTAGACATTGCGCTATAGCGACTTTTGAAAACCTTAATAATAAAAATCCAGCCATGTTGGCTATTCAAGATAATATAATCTGGTATGAAAACCTTATTCATTCAACATCATAATGAAATTTCAGCCAAGTTTGGCTATTTGAATAATATAACCCAATGATTTATAAGCGCATGATTCCAATGACGCAATCCAAATATATACTGGCGACTTGTTGTCCAAAGCCAGGCCGGTTTAACAAACCTGTTTCTGCATACAACAAGTTTAAAGTGTCCTGGCGGTTTACCGCCGGACGGGTCATAATACCCAACATATAACCCGGGTTTATAACCAAGGCTGTACTTAAGAATAATCAAATATGAAATATATCATACCTGTGACATTGAATCACATCGTTGGTTTTACCAACTTTTTGTAGTAAGGGTGATAACCCAAATCTTGAGTACTGATAACTCCTTCCATATTGTGCCGGTTTATAATAAAACCATGCCGGGTTGTGATAAACACCGTGTTACTCCATAAGGGGATGTTAACAACAAGGATCAAACCGGGAAAATAGTCTCTAGATTGACGTGAACTGTGTTCCATCAATTGATTGGTTAAAAAACTTTGTCGGTTTAAAAAACGCAATAAAAAGCAAAAAAAAACCCTTCAAAGAAAAGTGTAAATCAAGTGCAATGACAAAACGTTGCAAAAAAAGGTTTATTTGAGCTGATCAGATGGTGTTACCATGGCCGAACACGACCAAGCTCCCATTAGGTGTAACTATGGTTCTAGTCAGCCAGGTCCCCAAATGAAATTGTGGCATTTATGCCGATCAAGTGGCATGGTCATGGTTCGGGTTCGACCATGCCCCCAAGTGATTCTATGGCCTTAGGCCGATCAAAAGGCATGAGTGGTTCAGACGTGACCAAGTCCCCAAGTGATCTGGTGGCTCTCGCCTATCAAGAGGTACGGTATTGGTTCAGACACGACCAATCCTCCAAGTGATATAACACAATGCTTTTAAAAAGCAAACTCAAGGGGTAAACCGGAGGCCGCTTTAGAACAACTCCGTGTAACCACACATGATGTAAAAGAACAGAGACCCCGCTTTATGAAGCAGAAGCCCCCAAGTGATCTATAATATGTCAGGCCAGTAAGGTGGGATACCCATGTTCGAACCGCGCATCATGGCAGCAGGTCCTCTTTGGCACTTTTTAACTTTTTGCAAGAGATAAATTCTTCTTGAACCGGGATCTTGAACCGGATATTGAGAGCTTCAAAGCTTTGTGGGAGACATCTTTCCCTTGAACCGGATTTTAAACCGGAATCTTCATTTTCAGCCGGAAATTTTCTGACGGCCTTTAAACTCGAACTTGCGAGAAGTTAATTCCTTTTTGAACCGGAAATTCTTAAACCGGATTTGAGAGCTTCACAGCTTTGTCGGAGAACAAATTTCCCTTGTACTGGATTGTAAACCGGAATCCTTTTCTGATGACCTAAAACTTCTTTATTGAGCCGGGATTTTGTAACTGTCATATACTTTCTAATACGGAAATCTTCTGACAGCACGATGTGAATCCGGGACCGGGTTATCTTTCCCTCCAATGTATTGGGGTTCTTGACTTCGCTGAAAACCGGCAACGTTTGCTAAGTCATATCATTGTAGCCCCCAAGTATCAAGGTGACTCGAGGAGTTGGCTTGAGATTCTCCATATTTGACCATGATATAAACCAACATAATTTGTATATCATTGATGTTGATAGCGCGATGTGACCCGGCACGATGTGAATCCACAGAAGGTTGAGGTGACTGCGGGTTGTAAATGATCCCATATGAGCTGTGTCAGCAACTCGACCAATGGTTCCTTCCAACTGGCGATTTGAAGTTAATCAAAACTGTAGTGGCGACGACTTGTGCTCCCAATAAACAGCTCATGCAGACAGGTGCGGCCTGGTATGTTGATGTAGACCAGGCCGTGAGAGACGGACGACAAAGACGGCCGCAGCTTCAGAGACGGCACAGCCAGATGAGTCGGCCGCGGCGTAGTAAGTCGGTGCGGACGGAGAGTCGGCCGCGGGAGTTTGTAAACCGGCGCGGACGGAGAGTCGCCTACGGGTATTGTGAACCGGCACGGACGGGGAGTCCCCTGTGGGCATTGTAAGCCGGTGTAGATGGAGAACCGGCCGCGTGTTGACGTAAACCGGACCACAGGCGGTTTGCGCGCCTCCGTTGAGCAGTGCGGAATGGCCAAAAGCCAGTATATAATGACGCTAGTGCGCGCTCCATATGCATGGTGTAACACCAATGTTGTGGCGAATAATTGTCCTGCATATAAAAATATGCAAAACCAACGTAATTGTTCTTTTTACGAAAACAATATATGTCAAAAATAGACTTAGATAGATGCACCTGATTTGTTCGGATGACGGATGATCCGTTTATCGCGACCGAGGCGGCTGAACATGCCCCCGGCGGCTCAAGGCCGCAGGGGCGGCTCTGATTTGTTGATATACATATCAGAGTCAACCGTGATATTTAAATGACAGAGCGGGCGCGTGAGTCGGCCGTGGCATTGTAACCGCGCAGACAGATGGGTCGGCCGTGGGCGCGGATGGTTGAACCGGCGTGGGTATGGTCGAATGAACCGGCTACAGGCGCGACCCGGTGAGTTGATGTAGACCGGACCGTTGAGGCGGCGATTTGCGCACATCTGATAAGCCATTTGATATAGTGTGGATATAGCCGCAACCTCCAATGACAGCACGCGGGGACCGGATCATACTTTAATCATGAGGTAATTGACCTGTGTATACAATAGCATACCTCGAGAAAATCTTTTGACATTATGTAATTACATCAAAAAAGAGTTTTAGAAAAATAGCACCTGATTGTTACGGCTGCGGCGGCTCTTGTTGGAAGAAGTAAGGCCGGCGACTCAGAGACGGGACGGTGCGCTGAGCCGGTGAGACGAAACCGATTCCATGTCTATTGTCCTCCCCCGGTCGTGGCTTCCCTTTTCTATATTTTTTTCCTTTAATCTGGACTCCACGCTTGTTTCAACAAGTAGTAGTAAACCGGATATTTTCCTTGTCCGGTAGCCGATCCAGTTAGTTAATGTTTTTTCCTTCCACACAGCCATGCATGTAGCCTGTCTTTTCATGCGGTGATTTCCTTTGGGACTTGAGCTGCTCAGGAGAAGTGGTATTCCTTGGATACGTATTATTCTAGCATCTGTTGGTTCTGATAGCAATGGCGCTCTGGGTGCTGTTGCTTGTACGCGAGCCCGCTGCACGTGCGGTTCCTTGTCAGATCCGACCCGATTTGGGTGTCCGGCTCGGGTGTCCTTCCTCCAAAAAAATCCGCCAAACTTTATTGCTAGTTACCAGATCGGATTCGACGGATCACTTTTCGTCGGCGGCGCACAGCAAAACTTTGAACCCTAACTTGTCTTCAGACCAAAAACTCATATTGCCAGCTCTAACGTTAATAACAATTCTAATCACAAACGTGGGATTTGCCGGCTCTGCCAAAGACTATTTCCTGCAGAACTTTCTTCATCTGGCTAATTGCAAACTTCTCGAGACTCTGAAAAAGATCTCTCCAAGAACTCAACACCACCGTGCGCGAGCCCCACGGTGGGCGCCAACTGTCGTGGAATTGTCACGGCAGATGTCCTTAGTGTTAGGACTTAGTCGCGAGGCCAACGCATCTATGTGGTAGCTTGAGAGGGGTTGAGCGGGACGAGAGACGCGAGGTTTTACCCAGGTTCGGCCCCTCACGATGGAGGTAAAAGCCTACGTCCTGCTTCATTGATATTGATGATGATGATCACGGTTACAAGAGTGCTCTATCTTGAGAGCTATTGTCTAAACCTAATTTGTCTAACTTGTGGAACTTGTGAATCTTGTCCCACTTTGGGGAGCCCTGCCCCTCCTTATATATGTTGGAGGGGCGGGTTATATGTAGAGTCCTATTAGGATTAGGACTAGTCTATCTCCAATACAAACCGGATACAAGTCCAGGTCTTAAATCCTTGTAAGATAATATTCCTCCTGCCTTCCTCTTAAACCGGACCACCATTAGACATGAACCGGCCTTCTGGGTCTTGGGCCTTGTCATCTGTCTGTCCCGCACATCGGATTACCAGTGAGTCATAATGACCAGGTGGGTTGCTTGTAAACCGCCAGGTCAGGGCGGGTCGCCGGTGACTCGCCAAGTGTCAGCGGGGTCTTTAGATAAACCGCCAAGTCCTGGCCGGGTTAACTTCCGGCCGGTTTACACCGCGGGGTATATCCCCGACAGATAGTGTGATCAAAGCATTTGGTTTTGTACAGACTTTTGGAGAAGCCTGTATTTATAAGAAAGTGAGTGGGAGCTTTGTAGCATTTCTGATATTATATGTGGATGACATATTGTTGATTGGAAATGATATAGAATTTCTGGGTAGCATAAAGGGATACTTGAATAAGAGTTTTTCAATGAAAGACCTCGGTGAAGCTGCTTATATATTTGGCATCAAGATCTATAGAGATAGATCAAGATGCTTAATTGGAATTTCACAAAGCACATACCTTGACAAAGTTTTGAAGAAGTTCAAAATGGATCAAGCAAAGAAAGGGTTCTTGCCTGTGTTACAAGGTGTGAAGTTGAGTAAGACTCAATGCCCGACCATTGCAGAAGATAGAGAGAAGATGAAAGATGTTCCCTATGCTTCAGCCATAGGCTCTATCATGTATGCAATGTTGTGTACCAGACCTGATGTGTGCCTTGCTATAAGTTTAGCACGGAGGTACCAAAGTAATCCAGGAGTGGATCACTGGACAGCGGTCAAGAACATCCTGAAATACCTGAAAAGGACTAAGGATATGTTTCTCGTTTATGAAGGTGACAAAGAGCTAGTCGTAAATGGTTACGTCGATGCAAGCTTTGACACTGATCTAGATGATTCTAAATCGCAAACCGGATATGTATTTATATTGAACGGTGGAGCTGTCAGTTGGTGCAGTTCTAAACAAAGCGTCATGGTGGGATCTACGTGTGAAGCAGAGTACATAGCTGCTTCAGAAGCAGCAAACGATGGAGTCTGGATGAAGGAGCTCATATCTGATCTAGGTGTCATACCTAGTGCATCAGGTCCAATGAAAATCTTTTATGACAATACTGGTGCAATTGCCTTGGCGAAGGAATCCAGATTTCACAAAAGAACCAAGCACATCAAGAGACGCTTCAATTCCATCCGGGATCTAGTCTAGGTGGGAGACATAGAAATTTGCAAGATACATACGGATCTAAATGTAGCAGACCCGCTGAGTAAGCCTCTTCCACGAGCAAAACATGATCAGCACCAAGACTCCATGGGTGTTAGAATCATTACTGTGTAGTCTAGATTATTGACTTTAGTGCAAGTGGGAGACTGAAGGAAATATGCCCTAGAGGAAATAATAAAGTTATTATTTATTTCCTTATATCATGATAAATGTTTATTATTCATGCTAGAATTGTATTAACCAGAAACATAATACTTGTGTGAATACATAGACAAACAAAGTGTCACTAGTATGCCTCTACTTGACTAGCTCGTTGATCAAAGATGGTTATGTTTCCTAGCCATTGACATGAGTTGTCATTTGATTAACGGGATCACATCATTAGGAGAATGATGTGATTGACTTGACCCATTCCGTTAGCTTAGCACTTGATCGTTTAGTTTGTTGCTATTGCTTTCTTCATGACTTATACATGTTCGTATGACTATGAGATTATGCAACTCCCGTTTACCGTAGGAACACTTTGTGTGCCACCAAACGACACAACGTAACTGGGTGATTATAAAGGTGCTCTACAGGTGTCTCCGAAGGTACTTGTTGGGTTGACGTATTTCGAGATTAGGATTTGTCACTCCGATTGTCGGAGAGGTATCTCTAGGCCCACTCGGTAATGCACATCACTATAAGCCTTGCAAGCATTGCAACTAATGAGTTAGTTACGGGATGATGTATTAAGGAACAAGTAAAGAGACTTGCCGGTAACGAGATTGAACTAGGTATTGAGATACCGACGATCGAATCTCAGGAAAGTAACATACCGATAACAAAGGGAACAACGTATGTTGTTATGCGGTCTGGCTGATAAAGATCTTCGTAGAATATGTAGGAGCCAATATGGGCATCCAGGTCCCACTATTGGTTGTTGGTCGGAGAGGTGTCTTGGTCATGTCTACATAGTTCTCGAACCCGTAGGGTCCGCACGCTTAATGTTCATTGACGATATAGTACTATGAGTTATGTTGTTGGTGTCCGAATGTTGTTCGGAGTCCGGGATGAGATCACGGACATGACGAGGAACTCCAAAATGGTCCAGAGATAATGTTTGATATATGGGATAATAGTGTTTGGTCACTGGAAGGGTTCCGGAATTCACCGCAAGGGGTTCCGGATGTTTCCTGAAATGTTTGGGTACGAGAACACTTTATTTGGGCCAAAGGAGAAAGCCCACAAGGTTTTTGGAAAGCGCCAAAGGAAGTTTTGCGGAGTCCAGGGGACAGACACCGGGAACCCTGGCGTTTGGCCTTGGAGTCCGAGAAGGACTCTTGCCTTTCGGGTGAAACCTACTTTGTGGAGGCTTTTACTCCAAGTTTCGACCCCAAGGCTCAACATATAAATAGAGGGGTAGGGCTAGCACCCAAGACACATCAAAAAACACCAAGCCATGTGCCAGCAACCCCGTCCCCTCTAGTTTATCCTCTGTCATAGTTTTCGTAGTGCTTAGGCGAAGCCCTGCGAAGACTGTTCTTCACCAACACCGTCACCATGCCGTCGTGCTGCCGGAACTCATCTACTACTTCGCCCCTCTTGCTGGATCGAGAAGGCGAGGACGTCACCGAGCCGAACGTGTGCAGAACTCGGAGGTGTCGTGCTTTCGGTACTTGGATCGGTCGGATCGTGAAGACATACGACTACATCAACCGTGTTGATCTAACGCTTCCGTGAATGGTCTACGAGGGTACATAGACAACACTCTCCCCTCTTGTTGCTATGCATCGCCATGATCCTGTGTGTGCGTAGGAAAATTTTGAAATTACTACGTTCCCCAACAATGTCGTGCTAGGTACTACGTCCCACGTCTCTCATTGGTTGATTCCTATTCATGTCTACAAAAAAGAAACGTGGTCGGGTTTATTTTGGTATTATTCGATTTTCATAAGATGACTATAACTAAAAATCGCCACAATAATCTTAAGATCTGCATCCGATGGTGGCACCTACTAGACGCAAACAGCAATAGAAAAGAATTGCCACAAAACTGTCGCACCACGCCCCACCCCTAAACAAAAGACTACCACACAAGTGTTCACAACTGCGACGAGTGGGTTACGCTTGGCTCTTTGCATATTTGAGAAGTCGAACAATGATGTTACTACTTGTACAGTATCAAATCAACTGCTGCATATCCAACCACCGCGTGCGGGAGGGATAGCTTGTTGTAGTAAGCAAAAGCCTCTCCTGTCTACGAGCCACCGCACGCATGGGCGAGGGAGAGGGCGTACTATTAGTAATCAAGCTTTTCCTTGTTGTATGAGTTGGCGTGACACATCATAGCACTGGCCCCACATGCTTGCCTCTAAACTTGGCTAAAAACCCGCAGTGTACAATATTTATTGCAACCTCTAACATTTACCCCACCAAAAATTAAAATATATATTCCTCTCTTGACCAGATCAGCATGCAAACTACAATCACCAGGATGACAGGTAGGGCCAGAAGATTATTTTAATCAAAAAATTTCTTCGAGATGGCCTCATAGCATGGAGCCGACTCCAAAGATTTTAAGCTTAGAGCCACAGTACACGCTATCCTAGACTATATTATACTACCTCCCCTACACATCAAACTATCACACGAGTGTTCGGGTTGCGCTTGGCTCTTTGCCTCTTCGAGAAGTCGAACAACGATGGCACTACTAAAGTGGAGTACTACTAGTATGCTTCTGGCCATCTGACACTGAATAAACTGCGGCTTCTCCACCGCATGCGGGAGGGAGAGCGTGTAGCGAAAGGTTCTCCTGGTCCTGCGAGCCACGCTCATGGGAATGGGAGAGGGTGTTATCAAGCTTATCCTTGTTGTATGAGTTGACACGACATATCAAAGTAGTGCACTCGATATATTTCGATAATTTGCATTTCCCGATGCATTAATTACAACGCATGCATGCATGCCTCGCTTTCCTTTTAATACTTGCATGCGTTGATTTAATGCACCTTGAAGTAGTATGAATATGTGATGGTAAAACTTTCTAATGCCCGGTCCCTAAAGGGAGAGATGGTGGTGCACGAGGAGGGCGATATGATGCTGATGGAACAGGACCCGACAATTTGTGCAGTGCAAGGAAGGGCACATGGCCTGTGCGGACCGGTGCGGTGAGCACCCCGGGAACTAGTGGCAGTGCCAGAAGTGCGAGCGCGGAGGACCCGGCGATTTGTGAAGTGCAAGGGAGGGCACATGGCTTGTGCGGACTGTTGCGGTGAGCACCCCGAGAACCATTGGCAATGCCAGAAGTGCGAGCGCGACGGCGGCTTTGACGTGCGGAACACGACCATGGACGTCGTCCTCTCCTCGGTGAGGGTGGAGTGCCCGCACAAAGGCTATGGGCTCTATGTCACTTACCACAAGCTCGCCGAATACTAGAACGCGTGTCCCCTTGCACCCTGCAAATGCCCCGTGCCCGTCTGCGACTACGAAGGGCCGCCGCCGACGCTCCCCCACCACATCAGCACCGTGCATCCCATGCCCACGCATAGGATCTAGTACGGCAAAGTGCTCCAGCTGTAAGTGCCGGTATCGGAGCCGCAATGCTTGCTGTTCACGGAGGAGGACGGGCACACAATGTAATTAAAAGAAGCATGCACGATGGTAATAATGAGCGCGCATGGTTGATGGCTGACATCGCCTATTTGCCGTGCACCCTATGGTGCAAATGACACGTACGTGGCCAAGAATGCGTGCCCACGTTATGCCATCCGGGAATAGTGTCGCACTTCAAAACTAGAACCGTCAATCAGTTTTGAGCTTGCGTCCCGTCGCATTCCAAATTACTGTACCACGCTATATTTTATTGCAAACCTGTTCACACCAATCAAAACCTAAATGGTTTCCCACTTAGGAGTGTATTAGTACTCAATTATAAATACTACCTACTCAAAGATGACTGCACATTCCTCCTCGACTCCTCATCCACAAAAATAAACAAGTCTTTCATCATCGTTCCCTTGCGTCTGACATGGCCCGCATGAGTTCTGGGTCAATAGATACTACCAGGGAGAGGTGAGCATTGAAGCGGAAGCACAAGAGATGTCCTGCCTCGCCGCAAAAGTAGCTGACATCTCCCGTCACGCTGCCATAGAAGCACAGAGGTACCACCACGTGTAGATGCAGCAGACTGGGCCGGTCACGTCGCGCAAGCAGTAGAGATGTCCTACGGCACCGCGAGTGCAGCAGAGAGGTCCTCCTATGCTGCGGCGGCCTTGGATAATGTTGCGTGGGCAGGCGATGCCTCTCACAGGCGCACACGCTCTATGCTTGATGGCCTGATGGGTCGGATCTCCATCTGGATGAAGCTGCAGGACGAGATGAGTGCCTCGTTTGAAAATGCTAGCAGT
Source organism: Triticum dicoccoides (assembly GCF_002162155.2). Classification (NCBI taxonomy): domain Eukaryota; kingdom Viridiplantae; phylum Streptophyta; class Magnoliopsida; order Poales; family Poaceae; genus Triticum; species Triticum dicoccoides. The sequence goes on from NC_041384.1 coordinate 268,505,952, forward strand.
GTCATTCGGGGACTAGGGGAGGACAAGGCGAAGCTCCGCACCGAGCGCGGCCTGCTAAGGGCGAAGCACGCGTAGGAGACTACTTCCTTATTGAAGAGGATGGGCGTCATCATCAAGAAACTTATGGACAAGAATGCCATGCTCCGCATCGAGCATGAAAGGCTGGCGGAGGAATCCGGGGATGCTTCCAAGTAGCGTATTAGGACATGAAACTGATGAAAGAGATCTTCGCCACTCACCGCAAGAACTAGTCTCTGCGACCTGCAACACATCAAGAAAGTAGAGTTCAGCGAGCCAGATCTTTGTATGCGTCTGCCTTTTTCTTTTGCCCTTCTGTATTCTGGGCGTAGCCGCATGTGGATTTTTTAATTATCTTCCTAAATATCTAAGACAATTATTATCCACTATTGTCATTCTCATATATTGACCAGTCTTGCTATAAGTCACAATAGATGATATATCGGTCTGTCGGATATTACATCAAGATCCGTGCAAAATTTTCTTTTCAAATTTTATTTTTTCTCTCTCTTAAATCTTAGTCGAGTGATACATAGCCACACCATTAAACGGGGGCTCGGGTGCCATTAATGGAGATCTTGGGAGAGAGGTGGGCGGTAGATGGAGGTCAAAGGGTTGTCCTCCCGATAAGCAAGCGCAGGGGTCTAATCGCATGTCCCGTACTCAAATAGCTACCCCCATGGCGCGTGCTAGCCAATAAAAAAAGAGGACGCGTGGCAACACGTAAATGGTAAGTAGAACGCCCACGGTTTCTTTTTTTTGAAAGGAGAGCGCCCATAGTTTCAATAATACTTGTGTTTCCGATTGTAACATGACAACACTTGTTCCAAAATGACTTTGTTATTCGTTAATGTGTGCGCCTTTGCAAATCGGGCAGCAAATTTACCACAACATGTTGATGCCATGTCATGACACCAAGCCAAGTTTCATGATTTTCATGTGTGTTTTTGATTGACAGAAATTAAAAAACCAAGTTTCTCAATGTTTCCGGCCGAGCCACGACGCTCAGATGTTTAAATTTCCTTCCCATTTCTTGGATGAGACCTAGAAATTCACCCTAGGACACACATGTGATTTTTCAACCAACTTGGGTGCACTAGAGGATATGCTTGTAGTTCAAATTTGAATTATGCACATTAAATGACCAGAAACTCAATTAATGTCTAAAAAGGCCAAACAAACCCAGAATAATTCCAAAATTTAACACGGTACTCATATAGTTCTATGTTGCCTCTGTAAATAAAATCAAGGGGGAAGGCAGCGTACATCTTTCGCACACAGAGGTGACACGTTCCCTCTCGGAACCACACACCTTCTTGAGAGAAGATCCGGTTTGCAAGAAGCTTACGCCAAAACTTGTTCCATTTCGGCCAAAAAATTTACCACATCATGTGAATGCCATGACATGACAGCATACCAAGTTTCATGATTTTCAGGCGAGGATTGGATTTACAGGAATTTAAAAACCAAGTTTCTCAATGTGCTCGGCCCAGCCACAATGCCCAGATGTTTGAATTTCATTCCCATTTCTTGCATGGGACATAGAAATTCACCAAAGGACACGCATGTGATTTTTCAACCAACTTTGGTGCACTGGAGCATGTGCTTGTAGTTCAAATTGGAATTATGCACATTAAATAACCAGAAACTCAAATAATGTATAAAAAGGGCCAAACGGACCCCGATTAATTCCAAAATTTAACACGACACTCATTTAGTTCTATGTTGCCTTTGTAAAGAAAATCAGTGGGAGGCAGCGTATATCGTTTCGCACACAAAGGTGACATGTTCCCTCTCGGAAGGACGAGCCTTCTTGAGAGAAGCTCCGGTTTGCAAGAAGCTTATACCAAAACTTGTTCCAATTCGGCCAATTTTTTACCACATCATGTTAGCACCATGACATGACACCATGCCAAGTTTCATGATTTTCAGGTGAGTTTTGGATTTACAGGAATTTAAAAACCAAGTTTCTCAATGTTCTCGGCGAACCCATGACGCCCAGATGTTTTAATTTCATTCCAATTCTTGCATGGGGCATAGAAATTCACCGAAGGACACACATGTGATTTTTCAACCAACTTTGGTGCACTCGAGCATGTGCTTGTAGTTCAAATATGAATTATGCACATTAAATGACCACGAAATCAATTAATGTATAAAAAGGACAAACGAACCCGGAATAATTCCATAATTTAACACGACACTCATATAGTTCTATGTTGCCTTTGTAAACAAATCAAGGGGGAGGCCGCGTATATCGTTTCGCAAATAAAGGTGACAGGTTCCCTCTCGGAACCAAGAGGCTTCTTGAGAGAAGCTCCAGTTTGCAAGAAGCTTATACCAAAACTTGTCCCAATTCAGCCAAATTTTATACATATGAAAATAGGGTTTAGATTATCCCGAACATGTCGCTACCTAGACCAATGTACTGTGATTTGAATTTAACATAAAATGGATACAAATATTTTAATTGGAGATCATATGATACATGTAGTTTATTTTAAAATATGATTACTACTATATGCATGTTTTCTGTTATTAAGATAATATTTAGATGATGGTAGAACTTGACAACAATCGTATTCAAATAAGGAAAATTGATTCAAATTTAGTCCATATGGTAGATGGCAAAATGTTCATATAAGACGGAAGATCAAAATGTAGGACTACATCCATTATAAACCGCAAGATCACCTAACGATATATTCAAATTCAACATAATCTGGATTCAAAAATTGAAATTCAAGATCCTGGCATTTGTAATCATATAAAAAAGGACATGACTATTTCTTGTGGTGGGAGTCGATTTGTTTTTTGTTGTTGTTGAGGGAAGTGTGAATTGATTTGGTATTGTATAGGCCATAGCAGCAGAGAGGTCTCACCGCGCCGCTGAAGTAGCACGGAGGACCTGCCGCGCCATCGATGCAGCAGACTAGTCTGGCCGCGCCGCGGAAGCAGAAGAGATGTCCTGCCGCGCCACGAATGCTGCAGAGATGTCCTCCCATGCCGCGGCGGCTTGGGAAAGTGTCTCGCGGGCAGGCGATGACTCTTACAGGGGCATGCGTGCCCTCGTCCTTAGGCAGATCGATCAGATCTCCAGGTGGGCGAGGTTGCAGGATGACCTAAAAGCCTCGTTTGAACAGTCTACTGACATCATCCAGAAACTAAGTGAGAGAAATGCGAAGCTTCGGGCCGAGTGCGACCTACTAAGGGCAAAGATCATCGGAAGTGCGGAGCAGTAGGAGCAGACCACTACCTTATTGAAGAGGATCGGCGTCATCATCGAGAAACTTATGGACGAGAATGCCATGTTGCGCATTGAGCGCAGAAGGCTGGTGGAGGAATCCATGGATGCTCTCAACTAGCATCTTGAGGACAAGAAAGAGCTCGTCGCCCCTGCTGCGCAGACTAGTTCCCGCGGCCTGGAGCAATGCATCAAGAAAGTAGAGATCAGCGAGCCAGATCATTGTCTTCCTTCTTCTTTTGCCCTTGTGTATATCGGGCATTGCCGCATGTGGCTTTTTTTAATTATGTTTATAAATATGTAAGACAATTATTATCCAATGTCATTGTCCTTATATTCATCATGCTTGCTATAAGTCACAGTCGATGCTATATAGGTCCGTTGAGTCTTACATCAAGATTTGTGCAAAACTTTCTTTTTAGATTTTCATTTTTCTCTCTTAAATCTCAGTCCAGTGAGACATATAGCCACGCCGTAGAACTGGTGCTCGAGTGCCATTAATGGAGATGTTGGGAGGGAGGTGTGTGGCGAGTAGCAGACAAAGGGCTCTCCCCCCGATGAGCATGCGCAGGGGTCTGATCGCACGGCTCTCATACTCAAATAGCTACCCCAGACGGCACCTCATAGCCAATAAAAAAGGGGGGTGTGTGGACGCACATAATTGGTAAGTCAAACGCCCACGGTTTCAATAATACTTGTGTTTCCGATTTGTAACATGACAACACTTGTTACAAAATGACTTTGTTGATTGTTAATGTGTGCGCCTTCGCAAATCGGATGGAAAAATTACCACAGCATGTTGGTGCCATGTCATGAGACCATGCCAGGTTTCATGATTTTCAGGCATATTTTGGAATTATAGGAATTAAAAAAACCAAGTTTCTCAATATTTCCGGCTGAGCCATGACGCCCAGATGTTTGAATTTCACTCCCATCTCTTGCATGGGACCTAGAAATTCACCCAAGGACACACATGTGATTTTTCAAACAACTTTGGTGCACTGGAGCATGTGATTGTAGTTCAAATTTGAATTATGCACATTAACTGCCCAGAAACTCAATTAATGTATAAAAAGGCCAAACGAACCTGGAATAATTCCAAAACTTAGCACGCTACATCTATTTGGTCTAATCTGGTTGTGTAAAAAAATTAAGGCGGGAGAAGGCAGTGTACGTCGGTCATTTCGCACACGGGGGTGACACATTCCCTCTCCGAACCACGGGCCTTCTTGAGGGATGCTCCGGTTTGCAAGAAACTTACACCAAAGCTTGTATTCGGCTAAAAAAATTACAGCAACATGTTGGTGCCATGTCATGACAACATGCCAAGTTTCATGATTTCCAGGCATGTTTTGGAATTACAGGTATTAAAAACCAAGTTTCTCAATCTTTCCGGCCGAGCCACGACGCCCAGATGTGTGAATTTCACTCCAATCTCTTTCATGGGACCTAGAAATTCACCCAAGGACACAACATGTGATTTTTCAAACAACTTTCGTGCATTGGGGCCTGTGCTTTAGTTCAAATTTGAATTATGCACATTAAATGCCCAGAAACACAATTAATGTATAAAAAAGGCGAAACGAACCCAGAATAATTCCAAAATTTAGCACGGTACATCTAATTGGTCTAATCTGGCTGTGTAGAAAATTAAGGCGGTAGAAGGCAGTGTACGTATGTGGTTTCACACATGGAGGTGACACGTCCCCTCTCGGATCCACAAGCCTTCTTGAGAGAAGCTCCAGTTTGCAAGAAGCTTACAACAAAATGTGTCCCAGTTCGGCCAAAAAAAATACCGTAACATATTGGTGCCATGTCATGAGACCATGCCAAGTTTCATTATTTTTAGGCATGTTTTGGAATTACAGGAATTATAAAAAACCAAGTGTCTCAATCTTTCCGGCCGAGCCACGACGCCCAGATGTTTGAATTTCACTCTCATCTCTTGCATGGGACCTAGAAATTCACCCAAGGACACACATGTGATTTTTCAAACAACTTTGTTCCACTGGAGCCTGTGCTTGTAGTTTAAATTTGAATTATGCACATTAAATGCGCAGAAACTCAATTAATTTATAAAAAAAAGCCAAACGAACATGGAATAATTCCAAAATTTAGCATGATACTTCTATTCGGTCTAATCTGCCCATGTAAAAAAATTAAGGCGGCAGAAGGCAGTGTACGTATGTTGCTTCGCACACGGAGGTGACACGTTCCCTCTCGGAACCAGGAGCCTTCTTGAGGGAAGCTCCGGTTTGCAATAAGCCTACACCAAAGCTTGTCCCAATTCGGCCAAAGAAGTTACTGCAGCACGTTGGTGCTATGTCATGACACCATCCAAGTTTCATGATTTTTCGGCGTGTTTTGGATTTACAAGAATTAAAAAACCAAGTTTCGCAATCTCTCTGGCAGAGCCACAACGCCCAGATGTTTGAATTTCACTCCCATCTCTTGCTTGGGACCTAGAAATTCACCCAAGGACACACATGTGATTTTTCAAACAACTTTGGTGCACTGGAGCATGTGCTTGTAGTTCATATTTGAATTATGCATGTTAAATGCCCAAAAACTCAATTAATGTATAAAAAGGCCAAAGAAGCACAGAACAATTCCCAGAAATTTGAATTGTGCTTGTAGTTCAAAATTTAGCACGATACTTCTATTTGGTCTAATCTGCGAGTGTACAAAAATTAAAGCAGGAGAAGGCAGTACACGCATGTCGTTTCGCACACGGAGGTGACACGTTCCCTCTCGGAACCAGGAGCCTTCTTGAGGGAAGCTCTCGTTTGCAAGAAGCTTACACCAAATCTTGTCCCAATTCGGCCAAAAAAATTACAACAACATGTTGGTGCCATGTCATGACACCATGCCAAGTTTTATGAATTTCAGCTGTGTTTTGGATTTACAGGAATTAAAAACCAAGTCTCTCAATCATTCCGGCCGAGCCACAACACCCAGATGTTTGATTGTTATTCCAATTTCTTGCATGGGACCTATAAATTCACCGAAAGACACGTGTGATTTTTCAACAAACTTTGGTGCATTGGAGCATGTGTTTGTAGTTCAAATTTGAATTATGCACATTAAATGCCCAAAAACTCAATTAATGCATAAAAATGCCAAACGAACCCGGAATAATTCCAAATTTAAACACAACACTCATGTACTAGTTGCATGTTCACTGTACGTAAATGTTCTAGCAATTCAAACTCCATCATTTCCCTCCGTAACACCATTTTGTCTTTCAAAACATAATGAAAAAATCATGTATACCACAAATAGTTTACTAGAAAGAATCGTGTGGGTTGCCATATAAAATATCTTGGCGCACCGTCTTGTCTTGCTTACGCAGGAAGCTTCGTTGTCTACATTCCACCGCCCCCGCTTGAACCACACTTGCGCGCCAGTTTCTCGCGGCACCGAGCGAAATTTTTTTGCCACTGCGGAAAGATCTATCTCCCCGCTCCCTCCCTCCTACCAAAAGCCACATTTCCACTGTTCCTCCTTGATTTTCAAGTTCAAACCTTCACTGCTGCTTACTGGTAGCTCAGCCTCCTCGCCGACAACCCTTCTTCTTGCAGCGCCTCCTCCTTGTCGGCTACCCTTCTTCTTCCAGCGCCGCCTCCTCACCGGCGACCCTTCTTCTTGCAGCGTCACCTCCTCGCCGGCGACCCTTCTTCTTGCTGCGTGGCCTCCTCGCCGCCGACCCTTCTTCTTGCTGCGCGGCCTCGTCGATATGGTCAGGTAATCCACGCTCCACCCACACCATCCTCCTCCTTTCCCGTCCCACATGCCCCGACTGACGGAGCAACACCTTCCACCGAAATGACTGCCCCTCTCCACCAATTAAGCGCTGCCCATAGCCATTTTACATGCAGTATAACATGGAGCTGAGTAGCATGCGGCCGCACGCACGAACGAGGTCGCTATGGCTGCCATGCGTGTCGACCACCAGATCTTGGAGGAGCACCTCGTCTTCGAGGCCACCGTCGACACCGCCACGCGGTTGTCTACTTTAAAATATAGTTTGTGATGTTTTCTTCAGGCCACCGCCAGTGCCTTCTAGTGATTTGTCCTTTGTAATGTTAATATGCAAACTGATGTTCAGTTAACAGTTTGGTCCTCTAAAATGTAATGTTCATTTAACACTTTGGTCCAACAATTGCTTCATTTCATAGTACTGTTCTCAAGCATTCTTTGTTTTGTTAACTATCTTATCTTCTAGTACATGTTTCTTTTCTACAATGTCGTGGTCAGTTAACTATTTTGGTTCATTTGGTTTGCTATCCATTTAACTGTTTGGTTCAGTTCTGCAATTTGATTTTCATTTGATGTGTGCACAATTTTGTACTGTTATGCTTGTGACACCAATCGAATTTGGCTGTACTCAACACATATTCTACTAATAGTAAGGCAACTCTCAGTTAACCTGATCAAGATCTTCCTTATGTGTGTTGCAGGGAAACAATTGGAGACACTGCGGCTTACCATCAAGGTTTGTTCAAGTAGCGTCCTTTGGCTAATAGCACATTATTGTGCAGTTACAGGAATCATTCTAATATTTAAGTTTCTTAGAATTTGGTCTTGCACATGTAGGTCCTGTTGTCAGAGGCTTAGACCCACTGTTCGACCCGTTTTCCATATGGGGAAATGAGATGTCCATGAATACGAGTCAAGTCAAGAAACTCAGTAAGATTGTTAGGATGAAGAAACTTGCGATGAATAACAACAAGATCTTTGTTTGCACAATGAAGAATACATCAGTCAACTATAGGATGGTACCAACTCTTTTACCTTGTTTTTACCCCTTGCGCCATTTCAAAATTTACAACAGCTATTTATGCATAGCTTTGTTTTTCAGTACTTTTCAAAGCAGTTCACCGATGATTACCTCTCAAACCACCTGCATGGTCAAGAGGCGAGGAAGGTATTCATTCAACACCCACGGTAGAATATTGAAGTCTTGCTGAAGAGAACGAAGGTTAGGCGGGCAATTATCCATAGCCATTGGCCTAAAGTTGCAAGGACATTCAACATCACTGATGGCTCAATATTTGCCTTCCACTTCTGTAGTTTCCCAGATGAGACTCATCTGTCTATTTACCGTGTATGATGCTACTTTCCAAAGGTTTTTTATGCTGCATGTGAAACTTGGTGCTATTGTGTAATGGCGTAACTAAGTGCTGAAGCTATCTGATGTAGTTCGATTATGAAATCCTGGTTGATTTTATACAGATATGAAATATTTGGCGTGTTTTATAAGAAATATCAGTTTGATTAGTACATGCATTATCAATAATAGGCTAATTACCCTGCTTATTGGGGTTTTCTATTACAAACGGTTACCCAGACAACACCGTGGTTGGTGAACTCAAACAACCCGCAAGGTTTCTAGAAAGTAGGCGTGTTCGATCAACTAACAATCACACATGGCTTCCGACAGGGAACTGTTTGTGTTGGGCCACCTTGCACAAACGTTTCCACACAAAGAACTGTGTGGGATGTACATACCTGCGGAAATGATTTTCTGGGATTCACCGTGTGGGATGTACATACCTACGGAAATGATTTCTGGGATTCACCGTCTGGGATGTACATACCTATGGAAATGATTTCTGGGATTCACCATGTGGGATGTACATACCTATGAAAATGATTTCTAGGATTCACCGTGTGGGATGTACACACCTACGGAAATGATTGGGTTTCCATGCCTCGCCTGATCGCACACGACCCCAGCTTGGGTCCTAGGAGGGCCTATCCCCAACGATTTCTGGGTCATGTGGGAAGGACCCCCATATCGCCCACACTCACTTGGTGGCGGTTCCAAATGCCGTCGTGGAAAGGGATTTTAAACCGTTTGTTTAGGACGTCATTGTACCAATGATAGTAAATGGGGACATGACTCTCTTGTGTCTTGTATGAATTGTCTTTTTTACACGTTAAGTTTGTTCAGCCAAACATGGAATCAGTGCCTTATTATCTCGAAATTTTAAAGCTAAAGTATCTTTTGTCTCTTCTGCTGCGAAACTCCCGCCTCTTCAACCCGCGATGTGCCTTATTATCCCGAAATTTCGACGCGCACGAAAACTCCCTCCTCATCTGAAATTGGTCCCTCAGCCCAGACATGCAAAATCCCCCTTGTACCCCTCAGACGGAAACGCCGCCTCAATATCGCGTGGTCAAAACCGATGGGGGTACGTTCGTAGCTTACCCCACATTTTAGATAAACGGGCCTCTAAGCCATGGCTCCACTACCATCCCCTTCACCCCCCCCATTCGTACACCGAGGCCGCCAAAACCCGCGAAACCCCACGCTCCTCCATCGGCCTCCCGACCGCCGCCCAGCCGGAGCCTCTTCCCTGATGATGTCGTCCATAGCAACAACTCGACGTCCTTCATCCAGCGCAATGGGTGAGGATCTGTCATCCTGCCGGATCAACCACACTGTCCTCCACCTCCAAGGAGCTGCTCCGACGTTTGCCTCGTTTATCACGCCACCTCCATTCCCACAGCATCATCTTCACTTGCTCCACCGGAACCACAACACCCTCACCAATTACTCCGATGAAGTCGAGGCCTACTCGGCGCCACCAAGGAGGGTTTGCACTCATCGCTACATTTTATCTTTTATTCGATCTCACAGGGCTGCCGGTGCTCGATAACGAGCAGACATGGTAGGTTTCCATCGACGGCGCCGTCGCCAGCCACTTCCTCTATGGTGTCTCTCCCCCATGACATTGCTTCCTCACAGGCGAATTCCACACCAGCAGTAGTTGCAACTACTCTAGCTCTCGCTCACGCTGCAGCTCTGCCCTTGCTGTCAGACATGATGCTGCTCTGCTCTTGCTTTCGTTGTTGCTGCTCCTCTTCTCTACTCTTGCTGTTGGTTGTGCTGCTGCTCCGCTCTTGCTCTCGTTCGTGATGCTGCTCCGCTCTTGCTCTCGCTCGTGCTGCTGCTAGTGGTGCTACATGACCTGCGGCAGCTACAGGAGTTGCTGCTTTAGCACTCACTCGTGGTGCTGCTGCACGAGCTGCTCTCTGCTAGTGTGTTCCCTACTCGAGAGGCTGCTGATTTAGATCACTATTTCTCTGCTACCAGTGCTCGAATGCCCTAAACTTCTATTGCAGTGCTCTGCTACTAGTCTTTTACACTGCAATGCCATCCTGTTTAGCCTGTCATCTCATATGTGACTTGTATCATGCCACACTATTTTTCTCATAATGTATTCCATTTGTCGACAATGTTTGCACATTCATCTACTCTTCCTGTGCATCAGCCATTTGAGTCGGTCATGGGAAAATCTAGAGTGAAAACAAGGTCTTTTAAGCAGTCGGTGCTACCTGTCGAAGCAGATTTCTTGCTGGTACAGATAGCTCCTCAGAGGAGGATTCGGAGAAAGATGACCAGTCATACCCCCCCCCCCCAAGGTACATCCTCTAACTTGGCAGGGTTATATTGCTCATATCATGCATATGGTGTCTTGCATTGCCATGCCATCTGCTTAGATTAGACATGCTTTGTGCGAATGCCTCATGTTAGCTTTCTATATCTGATATGTAATTGTGAAATGCCATGTTTTTAGCCCCTTATCATATATGTGAATTATGCACCGCCATCCTATGTAGCCAAGCATCACATATGTGAATTATCTCATGCCTTCCTTTTTTATTACGTATTCCATTTGTTGACAATCTGTGTATATTGAACTACTCTTCATGTGTATCACCCATTTGAGCCGGTTATGGAAAAATTTGGAATGAAAACAAGGTCTTCCGAGCAGGCAATGGTACCTGTTGAAGCATATATCTTGATGGTTACAGGTAGCTCCTTAGAGGAGGATTTAGAGACAGATGACCAGTCCTATATCCCACCTGAGGTGTATGCTCTAACTTGCAATGTCTATATTTCTCATATCATGCATATGCTGCCTTGCATTGTTTAATTTAGACATCATATACACAATATTCAATGCCATCTTCTTAGTTTAGAGATCATACATGCGAGTGCCAGCTGCTTAGTATATGAATCAATTATGTGAATTATATCATGTCATCATGTATACTTAGACAACATGTATGTGAATTATTTCATCCCAACCAATTTTAGAAAGACATCATATAGTTATGTCATGTCATCCTGTTTAGATACTCATCATATGTTGAATTATGTCATTATATCTTATTTAGTTATCCATCATATATCTGAAATTGTGTCATGCTATCTTGTTTAGTTAGCCATCATATCACTACTAGGGAAAAGCTTATACACATGATCTTACCAGCAGCGAGTTTTAAAATAAGGTGCTGCTGCAATGTAGCAGTAGCGCGCTCCGGCAGTACTCGCTGCTGAAATAGACGTAGCAGCAGCGCGCCTCCTAAGTCGCGCTACTGCTATAATTCCCGCGACCCCGCCGCGAAGCTAGTTCTAGCAGCAGTGCTTTTATTCGGACCGCGCTATTGCTAGGTAGTTTAGCAGTAGCGCCTTTGCCTTTAGAGAGCTACTGCTAAAACTAGTTATCTCCAACCCACCCCCCGCACACTCACACTCACACTCACTC
>NC_041384.1:268518312-268568143 GCF_002162155.2 Triticum dicoccoides
GCCGGTGCCCCCGCCAGCCGTCGTCGCCTTCCCCTCTTCCCTCTGTGCCGCCGTCAACTCCTCCTCCTTGCTGGACTCGGTACCGCTCTCCTCCTCCGTCCTCCCTCGACTCGCCGCTGGACGGCCCCTCCTCGCTCCGCCTTCCTCCTCCGTCCTACTCTCTTCTCCCTCCTCGAGTCGCCCCTCCTTCTCCCTCCTCCCTGCTACATTTTGATTTAGTAGGCTAGTTCATATGCAACATTTTGATTTAGTTGCTATGATTTAGTTGATTTAGTAGGCTAGTTGATTTAGAACATTTTGATTTAGTTGATTTAGAACATTTTGTTTTAGTTGATTTACTTGATTTAGAACATTTTGATTTAGTTGATTTAGTAGGCTAGTTGATTTAGTAGATTTAGTAGACTAGTTGATTTAGTTGATTTAGAACATTTTGATTTAGTTGATTTAGTATGTTAGTGGATTTAGTTGGCTAGTTGATTTAGTATGCACCATTTTATTGTTATTTTTTCTGTACATGGATCGCTAGATGCTTTTTTTGTAATAAGTTATTTTTTGGAAAAGTGTAGGTGCCAATTTAGTTAAATTTGCCACTTGTTTTCTTAATCAATTATCTTAGGTAATAGGGGCCAAAATAGATGAAATGTCTTACTAGGTGGTACCCTTATTTGGTACCCTTATAATTGTCCATAAAATTGCTTCTCGCGGAAGAACCAAAAATATCACTTGCTAATGTTTTTCTTGCTCATATTGCTTTAGGAAAATGGCGCCGCTACCACCACCACTATGTCGACTGTGCAAGTCAAGGTGCGCCAGCAGCCTTGCAACTGGCAAGCTGTTCGGCATCTACTTCCAGCCAAGTTTTTGTCATGCGGTGGTAAGAAATTAGATGAAATGTAACAATTATTTTATTTTTAGTGTTGGCATTACTGCATTGTGTCATTTTGCTTTTTTTACACAGATCGTCCCATGCAATGTGAGGTTGAAATTCAACAAGTTGGCAGGAGACACTATGACATTTGAGGCTCCTGGGGGCGTACATGTAATGCCCTCGATGCGGCTATATCTCCCACGTGTCGAAGCACGACTTAGAGGCATAACCGCATTGAAAGCAATGTCGCAAGTGAGGTAATCTTCACACAACCCATGTAATACATATGGGAAAGAGATACATAGTTGGCTTACAATAGCCACTTCACACAATTACATGAATAAAGCATTACATCATCGAAATACAGTCAAGGTCCAACTATGGAACCAAAATAAAAGAAGACTACCCCAAATGCTACACAGATCCCCGATCGACCCCAACTGGGCTCCACTACTAATCAACTGGAAAACGGAACAACATAAAGAACACGATCTTCATCGAGCTCCTCCTTTGAGCTTGGTTGCGTCATCTGCACGGTTCAACGGCCCCTGCAAGCTGGTTTTGGAAGTATCTATGAGTCACGGGGACTCAGCAATCTCACACCCTCGCGATCAAAACTATTTAAGCTTATGGGAAGGGTAAAAAGGTATGAGGTGGAGCTGCAGCAAGCGACTAGCATATATGGTGGCTAACATACGCAAATGAGAGCGAGAAGAGAAGGCAAAAGCACGGTCGAACAACTATGATCAAGAAGTGATCCTGGAACAACCTATGTCAAGCATTACTCCAACACCGTGTTCACTTCCCGGACTCCGCCGGAAAGAGACCATCATGGTAACACACGCGGTTGGTGCATTTTAATTAAGCTCAACTTCAGGTTTTCTACAACCGGACGTTAACAAATTCCCATCTGCCCATAACCGCGGGCACGGCTTTCGAAAGTTCAAATCCCTGCAGGGGTGTCCCAACTTAGCCCATCACAAGCTCTCACGGTCAACGAAGGATATTCCTTCTAGCGGGAAGACCCGATCAGGCGCAGAATCTCGGTTACAAGACATCCTCGACAATGGTAAAACAAGTCCAGCAAGACCACCCGATGCGCCGACATCCTAATAGGAGCTGAAATATCTCGTTCTCAGGGCAACACCGGATGAACACTACGTACAGCTAAAACCAGCCCTCAAGTTTCCCCGAGGTGGCGCCGCAAGTGGCTCTAGTTTGGACCAACACTTAGACAAGCACTGGCCCGGGGGGTTAAAATAAAGATGACCCTCGTGATGCGCGACTCCCAAGGGAAAAAGGCTAGGTGGAGAATGGTAAAACCAAGGTTGGGCCTTGCTGGAGGAGTTTTATTCAAGGCGAACTGTCAAGGGGTTCAAATTATAACCCAACCGCGTGAGGAACGCAAAATCCGGGAACATAACACCGATATGATAGAAACTAGGGCGGCAAGAGTGGAACAAAACACCAGGCATAAGGACGAGCCTTCCACCCTTTACCAAGTATATAGATGCATTAATTAAATAAGAGATATTGTGATATCCCAACAAAATATATCCATGTACCAACACGGAACAAGCTCCACTCTTCACCTACAACTAACAACGCTATAAAAGGGGCTGAGCAAAGCGGTAACATAGCCAAACAACGGTTTGCTAGGACAAGGTGGGTTAGAGGCTTGGCTCAACAATATGGGAGGCATGATAAGCAAGAGGTAGGTATTGCGACATAGGCATAGCAAAAGAGCGAGCACCTAGCAAGCAAAGATAGAAGTGATTTCGAGGGTATGGTCATCTTGCCTGAGATCCCGCAAGGAAGAAGAACGAGTCCATGAAGAAGACAAACGGACGTAGTCGAACGAATCCTCACAACACGACGTTATCGGAACCAACCCGAAGAAGCAACACCGGAAAGAAAGCAAACAACATGGTAAACAACCACCACATAAGCATGGCATGATGCACAACCAAGTATGATGCATGTCCAGTTTAAATATGCATGGCATGGCAAAGTGCACAAACAAAACTACAAATTAAGTGGAGCTGAATATGCAACGAGTTGCATATTGACGGACACCACAATAATTATTTAGTTCTCTCTCATTTAGGTACCCAACAATATTAAATGTTGATTAACATGGCAAGAGGTGAGGCATAACAAAACTACACCATCTAAACAATTCAAATGGGGCCGTATATAACAAATAACGAATCCGGTAAATCCCCATATGCATTAGTAATTTAAAAGCAAACAACAATTTGAACATTTTAATTGTTGTTATTATGGTGCAAAAGACATGGACAAGTTTATGCAATTTTTATTAAAATTTGACAAGAGCATTATGAAGCATTTGTCACCGTGATGGAAAGGAAAGGGGTGCCACGGCAACGATAACGAAAACGGTGCCACGGCAGCGTTCCGGTTCCGGTAACTCGATTGAGATACTGATGCAAAGAAAATTGTGCGGATGCGTGCAAAAGATGGTGGGGCGCTCCCGGATTCCAGGTGTCCCATGAGACGACGGTAACAAGGCAAAAGAGGGGCAACGTGCATCGACAATTCGAACACGGTTCGAACATGAGCATGTCAAACATCGCAAGCATTCGATCACGGATGTCTTCTTGATGGGTATACCTTCGAAGCGTGCATTATCGGAACGGTTCGGTTCAAGCGGTGTAGTCGTTCACGATCGTCGTGGGAAGTAGTGGTACTCGGCGATGGTAGAGGAAGTAGTTGTTCACGGTTCATTGTGGGAAGTAGTCATTCTCTTGGCGACGGTAGTCGTTCACGTTCTTAGTCTCACAAGTTTTTGTAGACGTTCAGGGGTGCGGCGAGAAACTTGACGTCCACGGAGTCTTCGAGGGTCGACGGTAGTGGTACTTGGCAAAATGCACATCGACGGTAGTTGTTCTCGTATCGTTGTGGTACTTGGCGATTTCGAAGACGGCGGAAGACGAACTTGGCAGTTCTTGTTGACCTAGTACTTGGCGTTATTTCCGGTTCGGTGATTGTTTTAGGCGCGGGCGTCGAGGTCTCCGGCCGTAGTGGTACTTGGTGATTCCCGAAATGGTCTTGGCGTCTTCGCGTGTAGGGGTACTTGTTCGTTTACTCCACGGTCTTGGCGGATCCACGTGATGGTAGTGGTACTCGCGAAGAGGTACTCGGCGGTCGTCGTGTAGATGTTCACGTGTCTTCGGTGACACCAGGATGCATCTTGGCGGTCTCGTCTCGGTCTTCAATCCAAAACGAAGCAAGGCAAAAACTCGGGGCGGTGGTACTTGACTCGGGCAGGGGCAGCGCTGGAGATGACGAGTTGCTGCTGAGTAGGGGAAGTCAACGCGGGGCTGCAGCAGAGGGACTCCGATGAACTTGCCGGGTCAAAGCCAGGTCACCGGCAGCCGGGGCTGCGACACAAGCGGCGGCCTCCTACTGGTCGCGGACGGTGGTGTTGCAGAAGGGTCGCGGACGGTGCTGTGTTGGGACTAGTGTGCCCTTTTTATAGGAAAAAGGGGGCGGAGTCTTCCTTTGCACGCTTGCGAGAAAGGACTATTTAGGGGCCAGTCACTGGCGCATGAGTGACAGGTTAGGTTGATAGGTTGGGCACCGACTGTCAAAAGGCGTTGGGTCACTGTGTGGCTATCTTGCACGAGAAGCTTGGCTGGGGTTTGGTTAAGGTCTGGTGGGTTGGTTTGCCTAAGTTTTTTGACCTAGCTAAGATAGGATTAGCCAGTGGTCAGCCTGGCTCTGATACCAAGTCTGTCGCGACCGGGCTTTCCGGATATAAATTTCCAGAAAAGACCGTCGTGCTCATCAGCCCCAGGATTACTGTTAGCTGATGAGGCTCCAACTTGATACAGAGATTCCAAGCAAAATACAAAATATGTAGTACAAGACCATTCTGGCCTGTGAGTACAACAAATGGTTTCTAGTGGTTGATGGCGGAAGCGGTTTGTGGATCATCAGTGTCTATGGACTCCATTTCCCACGGGAACAGCTGACCATGTTAACTCCTATCTTCGCGAGGCTGCTATCTCCATTGTGTGGGTTCCGGGGCTGGCATCGCGTCGCTCCTCTCCGAGCAAGAAAATCTGGCCAAGACAATAGCCAGGGACAAGCCAGTGAGTACTTTGAACGTACTCGCAAACATTATGAACACAGGTATAATATAACAATGATGTACTAAAAATATTTTATGCTCATGACGTCAGTCACAAAAGATAAATGAAGCTCTGATGCGTGCAAGCAAGTTATTTATAAAAAATGTAATAACATGGTAGTATTAAAATTTATGAAACAAATAACAAGCAATGCCACAGTCGGGCGTCTTAGCGACACCACATAAAGGGCTTTAAAAGAAGTGCCACAGTCGGGCGTCTGAGCGACACCACATAAGAGCTTTAAAAGAAATGCCACAGTCGGGCGTCTGAGCGACACCACATAAAGGGCTTTAAAAGAAATGCCACAGTCGGGCGTCTGAGCGACGCCACATAAAGGGCTTTAAAAGAAATGCCACAGTCGGGCGTCTGAGCGACGCCACATAAAGGGCTTTATAAGAAATGCCACAGTCGGGCGTCTAAGCGACGCCACATAAAGGGCTTTAAAAGAAATGCCACAGTCGGGCGTCTGAGCGACGCCACATAAAGGGCTTTAAAAGAAATGCCACAGTCGGGCGTCTGAGCGACACCACATAAAGGGCTTTAAGAGAAATGCCACAGTCGGGCGTCTGAGCGAAACCACATAAAGGGCTTTAAAATAAACAATCATAGTGAATATCCCGGAGGTAGAACCATCCCAGAGATACTCGATAATAACAATAATATCACGGTAGTCAACAATAATAATAATCATAGTTATCACAAGTCACGAGTAGTAATTCCATTTCTGGTTAACCGTTTCACCTCCGAAGACCGACACCTGACCCATCCCAGACTATAATCCTTAACCATGGACACGGCTATTCGAATAGGTTTATTCTCTGCAGAGGGTGTACTCTTTACCCACGAGTAACGGATTTCTTTAGTCCATCGGGACTAATTCCGTCTACGGTCTTTTTGTTGAAAACTCACCTAACTTGCACACACCAGCTTATCTCACACGTGTCTGGAATCACCCACGACACCTGTTAAGCAAACTCTAAGTGGGGAGGCTACAACCTCGCGTAGCATGGGATCAAATTTATATCGCGCGCTCTAAGGGGTGGCCTCCCCTCTCGGTCCCAACCGGAAACACCCATGCCCCCGGACCAGGTAGCCTGCCTACCAGCTACAACCGGTATCTTCCACCATGGCCTCTCTGTACGGTGTGTGCTAGAAAGAGGTTGACAACTTACTGAACCGTACTCTACTTGCTGTAGAGACGAGTGGTAGTACGAAACAAGTATGGGGGTTACTGGCACAAGACTCGATCTACGGTCGACTCAGGAGGTTTAAGTATTCCCTGCATGATTAGCATGACGAATATATTTCAACCAACAGAGTCACCGCTCATATCACCTTGCCATGCCATACCAGACATAACCGTCCCGACGGAGACCGACGACGAACACATGCCTACCCAAGGCAGAGGTTTTCCCGGGTTCCTGCCGGTATGCATGCAAGGCACATGAGGGTGATTATTATCACAAGTATGTCCATTTCCAACAGCATGGAAATCAATAACATGCACCCATGCATATGATCATACCACATGAAATAACGAGTCCTTCGAAATGCGGTGGTGTTATAAATGTATCCACGATCACACCAAAAATATTATGCCGGGATTCAGAATGCTTGCCTTCAATGTTGTGGAGGGGTGAGGTGCTCTCCAAAACTTTTGAAAGTTTCTTCTCTCTCCCCAAAATCCTATTTAAAAATATATTTGAATTAACACACATTTCAAAAACAGTAAAAAAAGTTGTTTGAAATTTTTTCAAATAAATCTTAAAATAAACTAGACCAAATTTGAGGAAGGTAGGAAAAAGAATCATTTCATTTGGACTTATATTTAAAAAGTTATAGCCAGTCAAAGATTTGGTCAAATCTGTTTTTAAAATAAAACAGAAAAGAAAACGTTTCAGATAGAAATACGCTTTCGGAGCGGGGAAGACGTACTGGGTGGATTACGTCTTCACTTAAACACGCGTGGCAGCGGAGTGGGTCACTGACAGTGGGTCCACGGGGCCCACTAGTCAGGTTTGACTAGTCTCTCTCCCTCTCCTTCCTCTGTCCCGAGCGGAGGCGGAGCTCCGGCGATCATCGTCGTCGACTGGCGGCTCCTCGCGGGGCCCCAAGGGCGGGGATGGATGCGCCACTCCAGTGCGGTCATCCCGGTGGTTGCCAGGCCGGTGGGGACGGAGGGAGCTGCCGGCGGCGAGCTTCGCGACGGAGGAGGCCTCGGTGGCGAAGTGGTTTTGTGGCGGCGATGGCTCCCGATCAAAATCAAGTAGGGGGTTGAGTTCCTGGAAGGAAAGAGGGGTTCTTGGTGAAGAGAACGGAGAGGGGGAAGCCCTGGTGGCGCCGGAGTGAACAGACAGTGGCGGCGGCAGGAGTTGCCGGAGATGAAGAAGGCGGCGTTTCCCTGGCGATTGCGGGCTATGGGGGGTTCCACGGGGGTAGCCTGAGGTTGCGTGCATGCTCAGGGGGGCTCGGGGTCCCTTTTTATAGCGTGGCAAGGCGGTTCCGCGGCGGCCGTGGATAAGCTCTCCGGCGAACCGCCTCTCTGTAGCTAGGGCGACGTGGCGGCGACGAGGGCTAGCAGACACGCTTGCGGATGAGCTCGCAATGCTCCAGGGGCCAGGTCGCGAGCGGGCGAGGCTTGGGCGGCGCTGCCCGTGGCTGGAGCCACTGCGGACGCCGGAGTGCCGCCAAGAACGCCCTGGCGGCGGCGCTGTAGCGTGCCACGGTGGTTTGGCGCGAGGCTGTGAGGCGGGGAGTGCGTGGCGAGGTGCTGCCGTGTGGGCCAAAGCCAGGGGGCCAGCGTGTCGGCTCGGGCGCACGGGTCGTGCAATACGCGCGCTCTGGGCGCGTCCCGTGCATGCATTGAGTGTGCTCGACGAAATGACCGAGCATGCTAGGAGTCGCGGTTGAGGCTGGGGGTTAACAGGTCTAGGTTTGGGCTTGCAAGGAGATCAGTGGACAAGCTGGTTTGGTCAGGGGATTAGGTTCACAGTGCAATGCCAAAACTCATGTCAAAACAGATCATGCCCGTAGGGTGTTTGACAAAATTCCAAGGGCACTTAGACAAGTCTTGGAGTGGTCAAAAACTCCAGATGGAAGTCTCTTCAGATGTACAAGAGGGTGGTGAGGTTAGTTGGCCAAAAGCAGAAACTTGCTAGTGTAAGTTTTGCAAAACTACAATTCTGGACAGGAAATAAATAGCATTATTTCATGAACCAAAAATGATCCAAAAGGTGCATGCTCCTGGACTTAAGGGTTTAACATGGGGGACTACAAGTAGAAAAAGTAATCATGGATATAGGAGCAACTAAAATGGTGGTTGCTGTACAAATCCTCAAATTGGACCAGAATGGAAAAGAGGTTGATTCACTCAAAATTTCAAAGAACAACCCTGGATTTTTGCACAAAGTGGAATAATATGCTCTTACTGACCTCCCCTAATTTTGGTAGAAGTTTTAAAGAAATATTTAAATGGGTTGCAGTGCAAAATGCACTCTGGACCAGAGAAGAAAAATTGAGTGTAGGGCTCAAAATATTTCATGAATGAAATATATTTTTGCATAAAAGTGATTTAAAAACATCACATGACATCTCCAAATTTTGGTGAAATTTTAAGTGAATCTATCAAATGGTTGTAGTTCAAATATGGCCATTTAACCTTGAAACACCATTTTCAAGAAAGTAAAGATCAAGCAACTTAATTATTTAATTAGTTACATTGATAAAAGGAAAGTTTTTCTTGAGAGGTTAATCAAGTCCAATTACATATTTGAAAAGTTTTCTCTTTGGGAAAAACTCATCATGACAGGGAAGGAAATGATTTAAAAAAACCACAATGGAGCTCAGAAATCCAAAGTTTTAATTCCTAGAAAAAAATTTAATTCATTAAAACAAAGCCAAAATTTTGGGGTGTCACAACACTATCCCCCTTAAGAAAAATCTCATCCTCGAGATTTGTTAAAAGCTGTGTTAAGAAAATACTACGCAATAAAGATGTGGCTACGGTGAGAGGGCAATAAGTGGTGAAAAACCACAGTGTGAAAACTGGTGCTGCGTGGAAATGTCTACGGTTCGGGACAAAAACGTGTGATTTCTACGCTGGATATAAATTTAGAATAACTCCTAAATTTAGATATACGCTGGTCGTACCCGAGAGCACAGTGCTCTCTCTGGCCGACAGGTGGACCCGGGGTCCACTGTCAGTCTCCTCTTCTCCCTCTGGCTCTTTCTCTTCCTCCTCTCTCCCGCGCGCTTTCTCCACCGGCGACGCCTAGTGTGTAGGGCATCTAGGCCGTACCGTGGTAGTGCACGGCGTGCTAGCTGCCGGTGCAGCGTGCACTCACCTCGCGGGCCAGCGCGCTGTCGGCACTGCTCGCGGATTCGACTCCGAACACCGGCGATCGGCGACGAGCGGCGTTGGTTGACTTCGCCCACCGTACACCGAGCTCAAGCCATAAAAATGGCCGGGGTGCCTCTCTCTTCTTCCTTGCACCTGGCCTCACTTCTCCTCCTCCTTCTTTCTCCATTACTGCTTACAGAAGCTCGGGTGAGGCTCTAATGGCGGAGGTGATGCCGGACTGGTTTGCGGTCCTGATATGCGGAGGGCTGGCGACGCTGCTGGGGCTCTCTGTGCTCTTGTGCGCGATGATCCTCGACGATCGTCGCGATGCTGCTGCTCGGTTGTTGGCTCTCCGCGGTGGTGGTGATCATGAGGAGTAGATGGAGTGTGCCGGGTGCCAACTGTTGTTAGGGGGTGATTAGCTGGATGCAACACCGTTGCAAGGTTTTGCAAACAGTGTATGTGTCCGAATGATTATGGTTGTGAGTCTGCTGCGTGGTGCTGTGTGAAATTAAATAATCCACGTCGTGAGAAGGGCAGGTGTAGCAACTCAGGGAAAAGAAATCTCACTCCAGGATTTTGCGAGGGAAAAACAGTTAATTTAAAGGAGCATAAACCACAACAAAAACTACACACATTAGTAGAAGCCAAATAATTGACTCGTCGTACAAATTTGGGGTACCATGCATAAGATACACGCAAATATAAATGCTGCAAAAACAAATACAGTAGTGACATCTAAAATGAAAATGGTAACTGGACGGGGTCCTGATAAAATGTCTCTGGTAAAGGGATACACTCTTCTTCTATCGGAGGCAGTGGATTGACCAGTCGATGTATGCGTCTGTCCGGGTCGGGTCTCAGTGGTCTGCCGATGGCAATCTGAGGATTTAAATCTGCGAGGCTCTGGAGATAATCCATCACTCGCTGGTTCAAATGCTCTTGAGCAATAATGTACTGGATAAGGTTGGCTAGCACTAGGTCTCTCTCAATGCGTCCACCGGGAAAAGATGTTACTTCTCCGGGTGCTGCACGGCTCGGAAAGTAATAATATCCTCGTTCGCGGGCATAGGGTACTGCGGATCGAAGACGAGCAATCGCTTCTTTAGTAGCAGCTTCTATGGCCAGGTGTGGGGTTGGCATAGATTTCCCCATGAAGGAAACTTCTGTAGGATCTTGGTTGGAGTCTACGGGAGGGATGTGTACTGCTGCCCAATATTCCGAGGTGGATGGGGTGATCCTTGATTTGAACAGCTCGTACTGAGGTGGCTGGGTAGAACCCATGGTACTGCGGGTAAAATCCCACAATATTTTGACAAAGCTACCTGGGGTTGCATCTGGGGTTCTCAGATGAATGCTGGGGCTCGGCATGACAGGAAAAAGTGTGAGTGTGGTGCACAAAGTGAGGGTTGCTGGGTAAGGTCACAAGGTGGCCTTTATATAGCAATGGAGCCGGATCATTTTACCGTGGTGAAAGGTAATAAATTTGCCAGCTTAGCTCCAAAGGTCGAGTCAGTGTCAGAGATACACATATCTCATAAAGAGACGCGTTACTGTGGTTGTCGTCGGGTTGGTTTTGGTAGTTGTGCCCGGAAAATGTGCAACTATTCGCTGACCAAATATGCAAGGCTACTATTAAAACAGAGGCACAACGACATGCTGCGTTAATATACACGGTCGCATGATTACAAAGCGAGGATACACTGAAACTCGGTGCTACTCATACGGCTTAGTCTACCTCGTTTATGTCTAAACGGGCGTGCCTGGTGGATGTCGAGGCTTCTCCACGTGTCTCACTGCCGGGATTAGTCGGAGATGGCGGAGGAACTGCAGGGTCGGGGTAGTGATGATGACCATCACGGGGATTGTTGGCCACAACCCCGTTGGAGTGTGCTCCCAATATGCGACGAAGCACCTCTGGGGTTATCGCAGCACCTTGGCTGATGGCTGGAGCCGATCTCGGGGTCTCGATCGGTTGTCTAAACAGCACGACTGGGTTGTCGGCGTTGGGCTCGTTCTCTTCTCTCGCCGGGGCTCGACGAACCAGCTCTCCACGAGCTGCGATTAGATCAATAGTGATTTGGTCGAACAGTGCCTCTAGTGCACTTACATAGCGCACTAGGTGCAACAACGCGGGGTTCGTCTCGTGATCTCCGTTGGCAACTTGGGGTGGTCTACCATACCCTTCACGTCTGGGGTAGTAGTGGAACGAGCGACAGTTAACTCTGGGCGACAAGTGCCTGAGATGAACTATAGCCTCTCGAGCGGCTAGCTGGGTGGCCTGTGGCTCAAAGGAAGTTGTTCTTCCGGTGAACCTGTAGGGACGCTCGGGTGCTAGACCCCTACCGTAGATGTGCACAGTGGCCCAGAATTGACGGCCTTCACCGCTCATGGGTCCTTGATACACAACATATTCTGGTGGCTCCTCTAGCGCGTAGGCGCGACGGGTGAGGTTTGCGAGGATGGTCACAAAACCTCCAAGGTTGGTTGCTGTGGTCTCGTTGTGCACTATGGGTCCAGGCATTGTGGCTCGGTTTGGGGTAGCGGCTGTGCGGTGTTGTGTTGGGACTAGCGTGCCCTTTTTATAGGAAAAAGGGGGCGGAGTCTTCCTTTGCACGCTTGCGAGAAAGGACTATTTAGGGGCCAGTCATTGGCGCATGAGTGACAGGTTAGGTTGATAGGTTGGGCACCGACTGTCAAAAGGCGTTGGGTCACTGTGTGGCTATCTTGCACGAGAAGCTTGGCTGGGGTTTGGTTAAGGTCTGGTGGGTTGGTTTGCCTAAGTTTTTCGACCTAGCTAAGATATGATTAGCCAGTGGTCAGCCTGGCTCTGATACCAAGTCTGTCGCGACCGGGCTTTCCGGATATAAATTTCCAGAAAAGACCGTCGTGCTCATCAGCCCCAGGATTACTGTTAGCTGATGAGGCTCCAACTTGATACAGAGATTCCAAGCAAAATACAAAATATGTAGTACAAGACCATTCTGGCCTGTGAGTACAACAAATGGTTTCTAGTGGTTGATGGCGGAAGCGGTTTGTGGATCATCAGTGTCTATGGACTCCATTTCCCACGGGAACAGCTGACCATGTTAACTCCTATCTTCGCGAGGCTGCTATCTCCATTGTGTGGGTTCCGGGGCTGGCATCGCGTCGCTCCTCTCCGAGCAAGAAAATCTGGCCAAGACAATAGCCAGGGACAAGCCAGTGAGTACTTTGAATGTACTCGCAAACATTATGAACACAGGTATAATATAACAATGATGTACTAAAAATATTTTATGCTCATGACGTCAGTCACAAAAGATAAATGAAGCTCTGATGCGTGCAAGCAAGTTATTTATAAAAAATGTAATAACATGGTAGTATTAAAATTTATGAAACAAATAACAAGCAATGCCACAGTCGGGCGTCTTAGCGACACCACATAAAGGGCTTTAAAAGAAATGCCACAGTCGGGCGTCTGAGCGACACCACATAAGAGCTTTAAAAGAAATGCCACAGTCGGGCGTTTGAGCGACACCACATAAAGGGCTTTAAAAGAAATGCAACAGTCGAGCGTCTGAGCGACGCCACATAAAGGGCTTTAAAAGAAATGCCACAGTCGGGCGTCTGAGCGACGCCACATAAAGGGCTTTAAAAGAAATGCCACAGTCGGGCGTCTGAGCGACGCCACATAAAGGGATTTAAAAGAAATGCCATAGTCGGGCGTCTGAGCGACGCCACATAAAGGGCTTTAAGAGAAATGCCACAGTCGGGCGTCTGAGCGACACCACATAAAGGGCTTTAAAATAAACAATCATAGTGAATATCCCGGAGGTAGAACCATCCCAGAGATACTCGATAATAACAATAATATCACGATAGTCAACAATAATAATAATCATAGTTATCACAAGTCACGAGTAGTAATTCCATTTCTGGTTAACCGTTTCACCTCCAAAGACCGACACTAAGACCGACACCTGACCCATCCCAGACTGTAATCCTTAACCATGGACACGGCTATTCGAATAGGCTTATTCTCTGCAGAGGGTGTACTCTTTACCCACGAGTAACGGATTTCTTTAGTCCATCGGGACTAATTCCGTCTACGGTCTTTTTGTTGAAAACACACCTAACTTGCACACACCAGCTTATCTCACACGTGTCTGGAATCACCCACGACACCTGTTAAGCAAACTCTAAGTGGGGAGGCTACAACCTCGTGTAGCATGGGATCAAATTTATATCGCGCGCTCTAAGGGGTGGCCTCCCCTCTCGGTCCCAACCGGAAACACCCATGCCCCCGGACCAGGTGGCCTGCCTACCATCTACAATCGGTATCTTCCACCATGGCCTCTCTGTACGGTGTGTGTGATAGAAAGAGGTTGACAACTTACTGAACCGTACTCTACTTGCTGTAGAGACGAGTGGCAGTACGAAACAAGTATGGGGGTTACTGGCACAAGACTCGATCTACGGTCGACTCAGGAGGTTTAAGTATTCCCTGCATGATTAGCATGACGAATATATTTCAACCAACAGAGTCACCGCTCATATCACCTTGCCATGCCATACCAGACATAACCGTCCCGACGGAGACCGGCGACGAACTCATGCCTACCCAAGGCAGAGGTTTTCCCGGGTTCCTGCTGGTATGCGTGCAAGGCACATGAGGGTGATTATTATCACAAGTATGTCCATTTCCAACAGCATGGAAATCAATAACATGCACCCATGCATATGATCATACCACATGAAATAACGAGTCCTTCGAAATGTGGTGGTGTCATAAATGTATCCACGATCACACCAAAAATATTATGCCGGGATTCAGAATGCTTGCCTTCAATGTTGTGGAGGGGTGAGGTGCTCTCCAAAACTTTTGAAAGTTTCTTCTCTCTCCCCAAAATCCTATTTAAAAATATATTTGAATTAACACACATTTCAAAAACAGTACAAAAAAGTTGTTTGAAATTTTTTCAAATAAATCTTAAAATAAACTAGACCAAATTTGAGGAAGGTAGGAAAAAGAATCATTTCATTTGGACTTATATTTAAAAAGTTATAGCCAGTCAAAGATTTGGTCAAATCTGTTTTTAAAATAAAACAGAAAAGAAAACGTTTCAGATAGAAATACGCTTTCGGAGCGGGGAAAACGTACTGGGTGGATTACGTCTTCACTTAAACACGCGTGGCGGCGGAGTGGGTCACTAACAGTGGGTCCACGGGGCCCACTAGTCAGGTTTGACTAGTCTCTCTCCTTCTCCTTCCTCTGTCTCGAGCGGAGGCGGAGCTCCGGCGATCATCGCCGGCGACTGGCGGCTCCTCGCGGGGCCCCAAGGGCGGGGATGGATGCGCCACTCCAGTGCGGTCATCCCGGTGGTTGCCAGGCCGGTGGGGACGGAGGGAGCTGCCGGCGGCGAGCTTCGCGGCGGAGGAGGCCTCGGTGGCGAAGTGGTTTTGTGGCGGCGATGGCTCCCGATCAAAATCAAGTAGGGGGTTGAGTTCCTGGAAGGAAAGAGGGGTTCTTGGTGAAGAGAACGGAGAGGGGGAAGCCTTGGTGGCGCCGGAGTGAACGAGACAGTGGCGGCGGCAGGAGTTGCCGGAGATGAAGAAGGCGGCGTTTCCCTGGTGATTGCGGGCTATGGGGGGTTCCACGGGGGTAGCCTGAGGTTGCGTGCGTGCTCAGGGGGGCTCGGGGTCCCTTTTTATAGCGTGGCAAGGCGGTTCCGCGGCGGCCGTGGATAAGCTCTCCAGCGAACCGCCTCTCTGTAGCTAGGGCGACGTGGCGGGGACGAGGGCTAGCAGACACGCTTGCGGATGAGCTCGCACTGCTCCAGGGGCCAGGTGGCGAGCGGGCGAGGCTTGGGCGGTGCTGCCCGTGGCTGGAGCCACTGCGGACGCTGGAGTGCCGCCAAGAATGCCCTGGCGGCGGCGCTGTAGCGTGCCAGGGTGGTTTGGCGCGAGGCTGTGAGGCGGGGAGTGCGTGGCGAGGTGCTGCCGTGTGGGCCAAAGCCAGGGGGCCAGCGTGTCGGCTCGGGCGCACGAGTCGTGCAATACGCGCGCTCTGGGTGCGTCCCGTGCATGCACTGAGTGTGCTCGACGAAATGCCCGAGCATGCTAGGAGTCGCGGTTGAGGCTGGGGGTTAACAGGTCTAGGTTTGGGCTTGCAAGGAGATCAGTGGACAAGCTGGTTTGGTCAGGGGATTAGGTTCACAGTGCAATGCCAAAACGCATGTCAAAACAGATCATGCCCGTAGGGTGTTTGACAAAATGCCAAGGGCACTTAGGCAAGTCTTGGAGTGGTCAAAAACTCCAGATGGAAGTCTCTTCAGATGTACAAGAGGGTGGTGAGGTTAGTTGGCCAAAAGCAGAAACTTGCTAGTGTAAGTTTTGCAAAACTACAATTCTGGACTGGAAATAAATAGCATTATTTCATGAACCAAAAATGATCCAAAAGGTGCATGCTCCTGGACTTAAGGGTTTAACATGGGGGACTACAAGTAGAAAAAGTAATCATGGATATAGGAGCAACTAAAATGGTGGTTGCTGTACAAATCCTCAAATTGGACCAGAATGGAAAAGAGGTTGATTCACTCAAAATTTCAAAGAACAACCCTGGATTTTTGCACAAAGTGGAATAATATGCTCCTACTGACCTCCCCTAATTTTGGTAGAAGTTTTAAAGAAATATTTGAATGGGTTGCAGTGCAAAATGCACTCTGGACCAGAGAAGAAAAATTGAGTGTAGGGTTCAAAATATCTCATGAATGAAATATATTTTTGCATAAAAGTGATTTAAAAACATCACATGACATCTCCAAATTTTGGTGAAATTTTAAGTGAATCTATCAAATGGTTGTAGTTCAAATATGGCCATTTAACCTTGAAACACCATTTTCAAGAAAGTAAAGATCAAGCAACTTAATTATTTAATTAGTTACACTGATAAAAGGAAAGTTTTTCTTGAGAGGTTAATCAAGTCCAATTACATATTTGAAAAGTTTTCTCTTTGGGAAAAACTCATCATGACAGGGAAGGAAATGATTTAAAAAAATCACAATGGAGCTCAGAAATCCAAAGTTTTAATTCCTGGAATTTTTTTAATTCATTAAAACAAAGCCAAAATTTTGGGGTGTCACACGGCAGCAGGGCTCGGTTGCGGGCAGGAGGAGAGGAAGACGGCGCGACGCTCTCCGGTGATGAGGAAGCAGGGCGATGGAAGTGGGGGGCGTCGGGAGGAGCGAAGCAGAGGAGACCAAGGCCGACGAGCTCGAGGGGCGTTGGATGAGAAGGCGGCTGGGCGGTCGGATGCAGCGGTGCATGCAAATCAGGGGGAGGTTCCGAGGAGGCGCAAGGGAATCCATGGCGAGGAGCTTAGGGGCGGCACTCGCCCGGGCGGTGGCGGAGGGGCTAGCTTCAAGGAGGACGAGGGGTCGAGGGAAAGAAGATGTTGCGAGGGAGCACTAGGTGATCGGCAAGAGAGCGATCGGGATCGAGGGGGTAGATCGGGGGAGAGGGACGAAGGGAGAGGCGGCAGTGCGGGAAGGGGTCGAGGGAGAGATGGGATCGAGAGGGAGATGAGTGCGAGGGATCGGGCTAAGGCAGAGCTAGGGTTAGGGGGAGGTGGCCTTGGGGCCGGCCCAGGTGTTGGAGGAGTTAGATGGGCCGGCTGAGCCTAGCAGGCCGGCCTAGGCTGGGCTTCTCTTTTCCCTCTCCAACTCTCTTTTAACAGCAGAAAAGCAAAGAAAGAAAGGGAGAGAAAATAAATGAGTGGACAACAATTTGGGCATGGGGATAATTTTACTGGACTCGCAATAAAGATCTTGATCCAAGAAAAATATAAATGGGCATGTGTACAAAGTTTGGATTGGAACTCGTTTGAATTAAATTCAAATGAGTTCGAAAAAGAAGTGGGCATTAGAAAGGTCCCAAAATGTTGAGATTTTTGGTAGACCTCCGGAAAAAGATAAAAGAATTTATGGGCGGAGTTTGAGGAGCAAACTCGAAGCAGAAAAGACGTGTGATTATTTGCAAGTGTGTTCATGGGTGATTCCGAAAATGGAATATTCAATATAGCTCCCTAATATCAGGAGGATATGTTATAAAGAGAATCACCATGTGAATTCCCTCGGTTTAAATGGATCAAAGATCCATGCCATTTATTTAGTTGAGTTAATAAAAGAAATGACATGATGCAATGCACATGATGCAAAGATGAAAACGATGAACCAAACAAATCACAGACGAAACCCGGAAACCCTGGAAGGCATCTGCAGCTCCGGTCTTGGGGCGTCACAACACTCCACCACTACGAGAGGATCTCGTCCCGAGATCTAGGATGGCACCGGAGGGAAAAAGAAGAGGAAGAGAAGAGGTAAAACTAAGTTGCTTCTTTGATAAACGAGTGAGACCAAAGAACCTTGAGAAAGGTTAAGCCATTCAAGAAAAGAATACAATGGAGATGACGAAGTTGAAAACACTCCGTTAGAAAAGAGGAACAAGGAAGAACAACTTCGGGCAGCACTCCGATTGAAAAGAAAAAGGAATTGAATAAGAACTTGGTAAGGTGAGAAGATGCTTGATGAAATGACAACACACTGCCTCCGGAACTATTGAATGGATGGAGCAAGGGGTAAGAAAGGTCTCAGAGAGCACTCCAATTGAAAAGAGATGCAAGGCTTGATAAGGTGAAAAGAACTTGAGCAAAAGGGCACAACACTCTGGTTAAAAGGGGTAGGCATGAAAAGAACATGATCTTTGACCAAACGAGATGATGAGTGAAGAGAGCAACATCATAATACCTCCGAAACACAAGAATAGAAGATAGATAATTGAAATAGGAGAATGGAGAAGAAAATGCCAACTTCTGCCACAAAAGAGCTTGAAAAGGCATCTTTAGGAGAAGGGTCGAACGGAGTTGTTGGAAACCCAACAACGAAAAGATAGGCTTGAAGTGGGCTTATGGAAAACATCTCGAAATCTTGAGGTGAAATTCGACCACTCACGGAAAAACAATGGATTGGCTTGATATCAAGAAGGAGACGAGAAACTTATTCACCGGAAGTATAAAAGACGAACTTGGGTTCTTTAAGAGCACCATAAATAGCAACAACCCTTAGGGAAGGCTTTAGGTGAAAATTTTAACCCAAGATAACTCCAATGACGAGATAGATGGATTTAATATATCTCATTCTTAACAACATGTGAATCTTGAAGCATGAACTCAAATTATCAAGAATGACAAAATACCACCTCCAATGATACGGAAGGGAGAATTACACTCCGGGTCGCAAGATGAAGAAACTTAAGCTCCTTAGGAAAGAATGTAGATGAACACTTCGAGAAGGAATTGAGTCCTTGATGAACCATCATGTAGAAACTTCGTGAGAACTCCGGTAACAAAAGGATGATCAAACGAAAGGAAGGAAAAATTGAAAACACAAGGTGAAGGCTTGCGATGATATAAATGGATCTTCGTGATAATTAGAGCTTGGAACTCCGGAAAAGAAAGATGAGCTATTGAACCCAAGATTTTGATGAGCCACCAGAAGAGGGAATTAATCATTTGGGTGAATCGAGAATAAGAATTATGTTATGCTCATCCTTCACCAATTTAAATTGATGACAAGCAGCGGATTGGGCATACTATTTATTCTCGTAGAAAGGATTAAGATATATATAGCACAAACCTGAGAAAAGACTTCAACGAACCACCGTTATCATTTGGAAAGCACGAATGAATTGATATGATAACCAAGGAAGAGAACTCTTGAACGAACCACCGTAAGAATTGAAAAAGAACGAATAAAAGATAACGAATCACCGGGAAGAATTTGCAAATGAACGAAGATGCTCGAGAGAATCTAGATACATGAGAACGAAGGGATCACGAACTGATTAGAGATCACTTGAACGAAGCACCGGTAAGATTTGGAGAACCATAGCTGAAAGCTGAGAATGAATAAATTCTAGCATGATGGGCTTCGGAGAAACAAACTGGAAAGAATCTTGAATTGCTCCGGATGGGTGAAAAGAATTCTCACGATCAAAACAATTATGAGAAGGTGGCATCAAGCTAGACGCACGAGTCTCTGAGAGAACGGATAAGATATGGAGGAAAAACACTTCTTCGGTCTTCAAATGTTGATAATGACGACGAAAAACACCACCAAGAATTATTTAGACACTCCG
The DNA here is from genome assembly GCF_002162155.2 of Triticum dicoccoides. Taxonomy (NCBI): domain Eukaryota; kingdom Viridiplantae; phylum Streptophyta; class Magnoliopsida; order Poales; family Poaceae; genus Triticum; species Triticum dicoccoides. Next base: position 268,537,853 of record NC_041384.1, read on the forward strand.
GAAGAATCAAAACGAAGAGGTTAAGCCAACGATGAAAAGAATTCGACAGATCTTGGAGAAAAGCATTTGACGGATGATAAATCATTCTTACGTCAAACTTCAAAAGAAATTTGAGGATAGCTCCGGGAAAAAAAGAAGAGTCAGGTAAGATCCTGGGAAAAGACCTGTGGGTTAGGGCCCACTCAAAAGAAAACACCGTTGAATGATTTGAAAGAGAGGTTGCACCGGTTGAATTAAATGACTTGAATGAGATAACAACCTCGAGATATCTTCAGCACTCCGGGAACAACTGAATAGCGAGAAGTGGAATGATAATAAGGTGCACCGGCATGGAAAACATTTGAAACGAGTTAAAGGATATGATCAACAACAAAAGCTTGAATTGAATCCACCGGAGAAGAAAATGAGTGACGAGAGATGAACTTGAAGCTTCGTTAGCATATTCCTGAGAATCAACGGATAAGGACATTGACGGAAAAGAATGGAGAGACTTCCCATCAATAAAAGGATACTTGAATAAGAAATTTGGTTCCTTGAAGAAAAGGGTGGGAGGGAGGGACAACAAAGGCAACTTGGAGACGGATGAAACAAACACCGTTCAGAAGAAACTGATACTTGATCTTGCGGATGTTGAAATAATCGGATCCACTTGAAGAGAAGCACGCCGGTTAAAAAGGATTGACAAAAAAACAATCTTGATGAACAAGAAGGATTGGTATTCACATCGGAGTATGAGAACACCATTTGGGGAAGGTATGGAATCAACATTTGACTTCGAAGCAACTCGAAAACCACAACTCAAAACAAAACAAAGGATTGGCTTGCAAAATAAGCCGGAACAAACATATGATAGAGATTTCATCCGAAGTTTTCGTGGTGGGGCCTACATGGGCTCGATCGTACATCACCATCATGTACAAGGCAGTGCACATGACATACGAGACCACTGTAAAACAAACCATGAATAGGCGGACCACTAGACATCGAACCCCAATTTCATATCATACATCCGTCAGAAAGATATCCTACAAACTACTTGAATTCCCACTTATAAACTCCCGAAACTTTCCGGTTATGCAATCAGGTGTTGGGGATACAGGGGAAGCATAAATATCTCACCCAAAACTAGCAAATCCTACATCCAACTGTATCCATCCTTCAACACATAACCAAGAAACCTTCGGAAATCATCTACCTCAACCTTCGAAAAGCATCCGTCATACGAGTTATGGCAATACTCTCGAACTCCCGCCCCAGTACTGGGTGGCGTCGAGGTTATATCACCAACAACTGCATAAAAGAGATTTTCGATGTCGGCGAAACTAATCTCATGTATTCCAGAACTGCAACGATAAAATTGTGATGACAACACCTCGGAGCTCAACTCCCCGGGACACTGCCACAACCCCTAAATGACAGGAGGCACCAAGAAAAATGTTCTCGTCACAAAACCATCGGAACAATTCCAAGATACCCGCGTGATCCTAAATTTTTTTTAGTGAAATTTGAGAAGAGAAGAGTCAAAACTCTGCGTCAGGATGCCTCACCAGAGCGACGAAGGGACTGAGGAGTAAGAAAAAGTCCTAACTCTCTGATATATATAATTCCTAAATGACTCAAAACATTTTTCTAGACTCAACTCGTTAGCTAATTCGATCAAGCAGTGGGGGCTCCTAAGGTCGGGGAAGGCTCCGATTACCAACTTGTAACACCCTCGATGCGGCTATATCTCCCACGTGTCGAAGCACGACTTAGAGGCATAACCGCATTGAAAGCAATGTCGCAAGTGAGGTAATCTTCACACAACCCATGTAATACATAAGGGAAAGAGATACATAGTTGGCTTACAATCGCCACTTCACACAATTACATGAATAAAGCATTACATCATCCAAATACAATCAAGGTCCGACTACGGAACCAAAATAAAAGAAGACTACCCCAAATGCTACATAGATCCCCGATCGACCCCAACTGGGCTCCACTACTGATCAACTGGAAAACGGAACAACATAAAGAACACGATCTTCATTGAGCTCCTCCTTTGAGCTTGGTTGCGTCATCTGCACGGTTCAACGGCCCCTGCAAGCTGGTTTTGGAAGTATCTGTGAGTCACGGGGACTCAGCAATCTCACACCCTCGCGATCAAAACTATTTAAGCTTATGGGAAGGGTAAAAAGGTATGAGGTGGAGTTGCAGCAAGCGACTAGCATATATGGTGGCTAACATACGCAAATGAGAGCGAGAAGAGAAGGCAAAAGCACGGTCGAACAACTATGATCAAGAAGTGATCCTGGAACAACCTACGTCAAGCATTACTCCAACACCGTGTTCACTTCCCGGACTCCGCCGGAAAGAGACCATCACGGTAACACACGCGGTTGGTGCATTTTAATTAAGGTTAACTTCAGGTTTTCTACAACCGGACGTTAACAAATTCCCATCTGCCCATAATCCCGGGCACGGCTTTCGAAAGTTCAAATCCCTGCAGGGGTTTCCCAACTTAGCCCATCACAAGCTCTCACGGTCAACGAAGGATATTCCTTCTAGCGGGAGACCCGATCAGGCTCGGAATCCCGGTTACAAGACATCCTCGACAATGGTAAAACAAGTCCAGCAAGACCGCCCGATGCGCCGACATCCTGATAGGAGCTGCACATATCTCGTTCTCAGGGAAACACCGGATGAACACTACATACAGCTAAAACCAGCCCTCAAGTTTCCCCGAGGTGGCGCCGCAAGTGGCTCTAGTTTGGCCCGGGGGGTTTAAAATAAAGATGACCCTCGGGATGCACGACTCCCAAGGGAAAAAGGCTAGGTGGCGAATGGTAAAATCAAGGTTGGGCCTTGCTGGAGGAGTTTTATTCAAGGCGAACTGTCAAGGGGTTCCCATTATAACCCAACCGCGTAAGGAACGCAAAATCTGGGAACATAACACCGATATGACGGAAACTAGGGCGGCAAGAGAGGAACAAAACACCAGGCATACGGCCGAGCCTTCCACCCTTTACCAAGTATAGATGCATTAATTAAATAAGAGATATTGTGATATCCTAACAAAATATATCCATGTACCAACACGGAACAAGCTCCACTCTTCACCTGCAACTAACAACGCTATAAGAGGGGCTGAGCAAAGTGGTAACATAGCCAAACAATGGTTTGCTAGGACAAGGTGGGTTAGAGGCTTGGCTCAACAATATGGGAGGCATGATAAGCAAGTGGTAGGTATCGCGGCATAGGCATAGCAAAAGAGCGAGCAACTAGCAAGCAAAGATAGAAGTGATTTCGAGGGTATGGTCATCTTGCCTGAGATCCCGCAAGGAAGAAGAATGAGTCCATGAAGAAGACAAACGGACGTAGTCGAACGAATCCTCACAACACAACGTTATCGGAACCAACCCGAAGAAGCAACACTGGAAAGAAAGCAAACAACATGGTAAACAACCACCACATAAGCATGGCATGATGCACAACCAAGTATGATGCATGTCCAGTTTAAATATGCATGGCATGGCAAAGTGCACAAACAAAACTACAAAGTAAGTCGAGCTGAATATGCAACGAGTTGCATATTGACGGACACCACAATAATTATTTAGTTCTCTCTCGTTTAGGTACCCAACAATATTAAATGTTGATTAACATGGCAAGAGGTGAGGCATAACAAAACTACACCATCTAAACAATTTAAATGGGGCCAGATATAACAAATAACGAATCCGGTAAATCCCCATATGCATTAGTAATTTAAAAGCAAACAACAATTTAAACAATTTAATTGTTGTTATTATGGTGCGAAATACATGGACAAGTTTATGCAATTTTATTAAAATTTGACAAGAGCATTATGAAGGATTTGTCACCGTGATGGACAGGAAAGGGGTGCCACGGCAACGATAACGAAAACGGCGCCACGGCAGCGTTCCGGTTCTGGTAACTCGATTGAGATACTGACGTAAAGGAGAAATGTGCGGATGCGTGCAAAAGATGGTGGGGCGCTGCGAATTACGGGTGTCCCATGAGACGACGGTAACAAGGCAAAAGAGGGGCAATGTGCATCGACAATTCGAACACGGTTCGAACTTGAGCATCTCAAACATCGCAAGCATTCGATCATGGATGTCGTCTCGATGGGTATACCTTTGAAGCGTGCATTATCGGAACGGTTCGGGTCAAGCGGTGTAGTCGTTCACGATCGTCGTGGGAAGTAGTGGTACTCGGCGATGGTAGAGGAAGTAGTTGTTCACGGTTCATTGTGGGAAGTAGTCATTCTCGTGGTGACGGTAGTCATTCACGTTCTTAGTCTCACAAGTTTCCGTAGATGTTCAGGGGTACGGCGAGAAACTTGACGTCCACGGAGTCTTCGAGGGTCGACGGTAGTGGTACTTGGCAAAATGCATGTCGACGGTAGTTGTTCTCGTATCGTCGTGGTACTTGGCGATTTCGGAGATGGCGGAAGACGAACTTGGCGGTTCTCGTTGACCTAGTACTTGGTGTTATTTCCGGTTCGGTGATCGTTTTAGGCATCGGGCGTCGAGGTCTCCAGCCGTAGTGGTACTTGGTAAATCCCGAAACGGTCTTGGCATCTTTGCGCGTAGGGTTACTTGTTCGTTTACTCCACGGTCTTGGCGGATCCACGCGATGGTAGGTACTCGCGAAGAGGTACTCGGCGGTCGTCGTGTAGATGTTCACGTGTCTTCGGCGACACCAGGATGCATCTTGGCGGTCTCGTCTCGGTCTTCAATCCAAAACGAAGCAAGGCAAAAACTCGGGGCGGTGGTACTTGACTCGGGCAGGGGCAGCGCTGGAGATGACGAGTTGCTGCTGAGCAGGGGAAGTCGACGCGGGGCTGCAACAGAGGGACTCCGATGAACTTGCCGGGTCAAGGCGAGGTCGCCGGTAGCAGGGGCTGCGACACGAGCGGCGGCCTCCTGCTGGTCGCGGACGGTGGCGTTGCAGAAGGGGCAGCGGCAGTAGGGCTCGGTTGCGGGCAGGAGGAGAGGAAGACGGCACGACGCTCTCCGGTGATGAGGAAGCAGGGCGATGGAAGTGGGGGCGTTGGGAGGAGCGAAGCAGAGGAGACCGAGGCCGACGAGCTCGATGCGGCGCTGGATGAAAAGGCGGCTGGGCGGCGGGATGCAGCGGTGCATGCAAATCAGGGGGAGGTTTGGAGGAGGCGCAAGGGAATCCATGGCGAGGAGCTCAGGGGCGGCGCTCGCCTGGGCGATGGCGGCGGGGCCAGCTTTGAGGAGGACGAGGTGTCGAGGGAGAGAATATGCTGTGAGGGAGCACTAGGTGATCGGCAAGAGAGCGATCGGGATCGAGGGGATAGATCGGGGGAGAGGGACGAAGGGAGAGGCGGCGGTGCAGGAAGGGGTCGAGGGAGAGATGGGATCGAGAGGGACATGAGCGCGAGGGATCGGGCTAAGGCAGAGCTAGGGTTAGGGGGAGGTGACCTTGGGGCCGGCCCAGGTGTTGGAGGAGTTAGATGGGCCGGCTGAGCCTAGCAGGCCGGCCTAGGCTGGGCTTCTCTTTTCCCTCTCCAACTCTCTTTTAACAGCAGAAAAGCAAAGAAAGAAAGGGAGAAAATAAATGAGTGCACAACAATTTGGGCATGGGGATAATTTTACTGGACTCGCAATAAAGATCTTGATCCAAGAAAAATATAAATGGGCATGTGTACAAAGTTTGGATTGGAACTCGTTTGAATTAAATTCAAATGAGTTCGAAAAAGAAGTGGGCGTTAGAAAGGTCCCAAAATGTTGAGATTTTTGGTAGACCTCCGGAAAAAGATAAAAGAATTTATGGGCGAAGTTTGAGGAGCAAACTCGAAGCAGAAAAGACATGTGATTATTTGCAAGTGTGTTCATCGGTGATTCCGAAAATGGAATATTCAATATAGCTCCCTAATATCGGGAGGATATGTTATAAAGAGAATCACCATGTGAATTCCCTCGGTTTAAATGGATCAAAGATCCATGCCATTTATTTAGTTGAGTTAAGAAAAGAAATGACATGATGCAATGCACATGATGCAAAGATGAAAATGATGAACCAAACAAATCACAGATGAAACCCGGAAACCCTGGAAGGCATCTGTAGCTCTGGTCTTGGGGCGTCACAGTACACTATGGAGGTCGAGAAAGGACGCAATATGTCGCAGATTGGAGGAGATGGATGGGACCGTTTCCTCGCTGACATGCGTCTTACTGGTGGTGAGTTGATTAGCTTCTCCTTCAGAGCAAAAAGACCCAAGCAGGCTGTCATTTATCTCAACCTGGTGGAAGATGATGAAGATGACGAAGATGACGAAGATGATGATGATGACGAAGATGATGAAGATAATGAGGACCCACTCGATGAAGATGATGAGAACCCACTTCATGAAGCCATTATAGCTCAATGAATGAGGCTGAGCGAGGAGGAGGTGTGCAACCTATGGGACATAATTCCACCACGTGATGACTTTGTCGGGGTGCCATTCGTGACCCGCCTGACAAGTACCATGGTCGATCGGCATGAAATGGTATGTTATACTGACTGTAGTAATTTGATCATATATATATGCTTTATTGTTATACTTACAAATGCAAATTATCCGATGATATGCTTAGTGAATCTGATGATATGCTTAGTGTAGAGTCCAATGATATGCTTTGTGGAATCTAGTCGATGATATGCTTTAGTGTAGAGTCTGACCACATGCTTATTAGTGTAGAATCCAAGGAACTATTAATAATGTGGATAATCCATATATACTTATTAGTATAATTCATGATTAATTAGTACAAATGCGTAGTACTGTGTCTTTTGATAGTGTAGAAATCTAGACTTAATTGAAATATATTTGCAAGAGTATGTGCGAAGATATTTATTAATTGATATGTTTTTCTTATTCAGAAATTGCCAAAGAACCTATCTATGAGTTGTGGTATCGAGCCTGATGAAGAAGGCTCAGTTGGAGTACGCCTTACCGCAAGGGGCTCCGTCACCACCTGTACTTACTGCATGGACACAGACGGTCCCACACACTTAAACTCGGTTGGGTGGAAGAGATTCCTCGTTGGCCAGAATCTTCGTGTTGGATAGGCCATCCTAATTACTATCAGGAACACCCACCGCCCAGGCTTGAGGATGATGATCGTCATTGATATCATCTAGAACTATATATGTGTGTGTGGCTATATCATCTAGAACTACATATGATGATTGTCGTCGATATCATGTAGAACTACATATGATGATCGCCGTCGATATCATCTAGAACTACATATGATGATCGTCCTTGATATCACCTAGTACTGCTTGAGGATGCATGTTGAGTATATATGAAATTGTTATCTTGTACTCCCTCTATTCCAAATTACTCATCGTGGTTTTAGTTCAAATTTGAACTAAAACCACGATGAGTAATTTGGAACCGAGGGAATACTACCTAGTACCCGTAATGCTCTATGGCTTTATGAAATTGATATCTAGTAGTATCTAGTATCTCGAAATTGTAGATTATTGAAGCTGAAACGAGGTGGTAATGGTGAAAGATATAGCAGTAGCGCGGGGCTAGGAAATCGTTGCAACTAACTAATAGTAGCGCATTCCGGAAAAGCGCTGCTAATATAGTCAATAGTAGTAGCGCGGGTATAGACAACGCTACTACTAAGATTTAGCTGTAGCACCTTATTGGTAGCGTGGCGGCCCGCGCTACTGAAAGCGTCAAAACCCGCACTACTACTAGGGTTTTCCCTAGTAGTGTATATTTGAAATTGTGTCATGTTGTCCTGTTTGGTTAGACAACATATATGTGAATTACCACATCTGTCTATCTTACAATGTCTACTGATTCAAATTCTTATCTTGTTTATCAGCCATTTGAATTGGAGGGGTTGATGGTAGTATCTAAGGGAGTAAAAACCCGTTCTTCAGAAAAGACGGTGCTACCCGTCGATGCAGATAAAACCATGGTTGTACTGGCCCATGAACTAGCTCCACCACACATAATTGAGACTCTTCCAAATTATACACCTACACCGATGGACAGAGAACCAGCTACACCCCATCTAACCCCAACCCTAGAAGATACTAACCCACTTCTAGTTGACACAGCACCATGTCCACCACAGAGCACCCCCACACGAGCAGTTTGTAAAGCAACCGCAGTGCCGAAAGCACGACGACAAACACCTTGAACCCAAACTGCACGTTTAAAGCAGAAGATCAATTGTTCTCATGTCAGATTCCGTAGCTATGGTCCATACTCCTTCGCTCTTGCATCACTGTATTTACTCATACCAACTAATTTCGAATTTGAAGGATCCAATTGAAACTCCAATGGCGCAACAGGTATGTTTTAAACCTATTTCTTTAAATGGGTTGTTGTTCTAATTTCTTGCTCTATGTTGATTTCAGTTTCAGTTGTATAAACAATTATGTTCCCATGTCATGCACATTACAAGTGTTGCTAGTGTTGTGTAGTTTCCCACACTTATATTCTGTCAATGTTTTTGTGTCTTAAAAAGATATGATTTAAATTGTGTCTCTATCTTGATTTGCCAACATAAAGTAGAATGATGTAGACAAAATGAGTGTCATATACTACATGCTAAACCTGTGACGTGTCTGCTTGTTTCTCTTGTAGAATGCGAACAAAATATTGGAGAAGAGCACCCCATTATGCAATGGTAGAGAATGTAATGCAGATAACGTTCAACCATATTGGTCTCCAAGAAAGGTGATAAAAACTATCTCGTAGACAGTGAGACAACCCGAAAGTCCGGCATTGATGTAGTGTTCGAGTTACTGGCCACTACGGTTGGCACAAGCTCCTCGAACTCGCTGCCTGAATCACTTCATCTTCTTCAGTCTCAGCTACAGGATGAAAGGCATCAGTCAGCTGTGCTGCGGCAAGAAGGAGATTGACTGAGGAAGTCCCTGCATAATTCAGATGCATACTTTCTAGTGCAAAAGCAAGCGTTGGACGATTTTAGTGCCAAACAAGAGAAAACTAATAAGCTTGCTAAGCTTCTTGCAAGCATGGTGGGTATCTAGGATATCATTTCTTGAGCTCTTTTGAAGTGGTTTTAGTTCCGGACTTGTTTTGTTGCCGCGTTTATTTTCACTGGTGGCCAATTTAGATGCCCAGTGTATGTAATATGTTTCTTTGTTCACAACATTTGCACTGGTGGCGAACTTTGATGCCCAGTGTATGTAATATTTGTAATAGCCGTAATAGCCAAGCGTAAGTTGCTTGCTTATTTATTTCCTTATTGTCTTGTTATTTTTTTGCTTGTAGTCGCTGCAGTTCTTTTTCCGTGGTAACCTTTTTGTTTAGAACTAGGCCACAATAACCATGGGCAACATACGGACCATTGTAACCATTGTCCTGCTGGCTGCTGTAGTGGACTTCCTAAGGTCCATATGATCCATGGGCCTTCTAGGGCCTGCAGATTCAATGGGCCTTCTACGGGCCATTTGATAGATTGGCCAAACATGGGTCGTATATTCGTGGACCATTAACAGACCGCAATATGCGCCGTAAATGGGCTAGAATCGGAATCGCCTATTTATGGGCCGACCGTAACGGGCCGTTAATAGGCCGATGTGTACAACGGGCTTAATTCTATCGGCAGGCGTAATGGGTCATTAATGGGACATAATTGATGACGCTATGCAAACAGCCCAACGAATTAACGGGCTACAGACCGGCCGACTTTAACCACGGGTTGAATTTCGCCCACAAGCGGAACATGCCAGTAATGGACCTTAAGTAATCGAATGCCGAAATTGAGCCCAATAATAAATGGGGCCTTAGATGACCAAAAGATAACATGGGCTGGAAACGGCCCAAGGGAATAATGGGTCGTTAATGGGTATAAAGTGATACATTGTTCATTCTGGGCCAGTTTTAGCACGGGCATTTTTTGGCCAAGAGTTACAAAGGGCCGCATTTGGGCCGAAAGACGTCATGGGCCATACATGGGCCAGAAGTTACAACAGGCTGGAATCATATTGGACGGCCCAGATGACGCTACTGGGTCTAATTCGGATAGGCCATAACAGGTCGTGAGTTACCGGGATGTAAATGGGCTATATGCAAATGAGCCGTTAACAGGCTTTCCGTGGGCCGGCCTGCTTCTTTTTGACCAACTCAAACGGGCCGGCCTTTTGACCTGAATGGGCTGCTGCTGGGCCGAGCCACGTGTCGATGTGTCATAGGTGCATCCCGTCGATTCGCAGGATGGCATCTGTCCCAACGCGGAGCTGACACGTGGTTCCTCCGGCAAATGAGAATTTTACACGTGGAAAATCCCCATTGGTCCCGGCTGTTAACGGGTTATCGGATCCAAAACGAAACCCGATAGCTTAAAGGGGACCCATTATGGTGGATGCCACATGTCGGTTACCCTTGATGAAAACACTTCTACCACGCGCCATTTATCGTCATAGAAGTGGACACTTCCGTGATGATAATTTTGGTATTGTCATGGAACACTTCTACGACAGCACATGTATGACTATCTTGATTCTGTCATAAAATCGTCATGGATGTACTGCATGACAGAAAATGTGACCTACTGTGACAAACATGTATCATCACATAAGTGTATATTTTTTGTAGTGCATGTACAACGACTCTCCACCAAGCTCAACATCAACAAGACACCGATGGTGTTCCAACCGGGAGATTTAGTCTGGCTCCATCTTCGCAAGGATCGCTTCCTGAACAAACGCAAGTCAAAGCTTCTACCATGAGACGGTCCCTTCAAGGTGCTAGGATGGTACAATGGCAATGCCTACAAGTACAACGTAAGCGGCAAGTACAACATAAGCGACATCTTCAATGTCAAGGACTCGGAGAAGAACCATGGTGAAGAAGATAACGATCCGTGGACGGATCTCTCCTAGGGGGGGAGATGATGCGGAGCATCCTTCCATCATCCCCATGGAATCTACACCAACACATTATGCACCACGTGGACCCATGACAAGAGCTCGAGCATGCGCAATGGAAACCAAGGTGAACTCTTTCCTACTTGACATGCATATGGATACAAGTGGAACGTGGTTGCTACCTCCCCAAAATGCTCTATGTATCATTAGGTATGAAGAGGAACACTCCCAAGCAGCTAAGGAGCATCACCAACACTACAAAAAATACACTTCCATGATGATACGTGTTTGTCACAGTAGGTCACGTCTTCTGTCATGCATGTACAACCATGAAATTTTTATGACAGAATCAAGATAGTCATACATGTGTTGTCGTAGAAGTGTTCCATGACATCCAAAATTATCATCATGGAAGTGTCTACTTCCATGACGATAAATCAGACGTCATAGAATTGCTTTCGTCAAGGGTAACCGACATGTGGCATCCACCGTAACGGGTCGCCATTAAGCTATCAAGTTCCGGTTTGGATCCGATAACCCATTAACAGCCACGACCAATGGGGATTTTCCATGTGTAAAATTCCCATTCGCAGGAGGGTCCACGTGTCGGCTTAGCGTTGGGATAGATGTCATCCACTCATAGTACGGGAGGTGCCTATGATACGTCGGCACGTGGCAAGGCCCAACAGTGACCCATTCTGCTGAAAAAGGCCGACCCAGTAAAAATTAGCAGGCGGACCCATATAAGGCCTACTTGTGTCAGGTCCATTTAAGCCCATGGCCCATACGAGATGTGTCAATTCGGCCCGTCAACGGCTCGTTAATGATTTGACACCATTGCAGCCCATCGGCAGTTCGAGCCCGTTAATAGCCCACTATATATTTGGGCTCAATATCGGCTCAATGTGGTTTCGGCCTGTTTACGACCCATTCAAGGGATGGGCCAATTTTCAGGATGTACGTATTTTGGTCTTTTAGCGACCCATTTAAGCGTTGGGACAATTTTTAGCCCGATGTGTCTTTAAGCCTGTTGACGACCCATAAATGAGTTGGGCCATTTGCAGTCGGACCTGAGTTTTGGTCTTTTAACGGCCCATGCTCTTCATGGTCCAATACCATCTGGTTTCTCTTTCGGCCTACTAAATGCCCACAACACATTTGGGACATATATAGTACGACCTAACTTTCGGCCTCTTAGCGGCCCATGCTCTTCATGGTCCAGTACGAGCCCGCTATCTCTTTCGGCCTGCTAAAGGCCCACAATATAGTTGGGCCATATGTAGCCCGACCTTAGTATCGGCCTGTTAATGGCCCGTGAAATCAAATGGGCCCACCTATTGCCCGCTTTGATGTCGGCCTGTTAACGACCCGGGAGGTAACAGGGCCGAGCATTAACTTTTGGCCTGATAACGGCCCATTAACTTAATGAGCCCAATTAGATAATATGAGCCCATTATGACGAGCAATTATGCACAGGACCAAAACCGACCAATCAAAGGCCAATGGGCTGCTTCCTTCATATAGGGCCCACCACTGTTCATGCTAACTAATAATTTCACTACTTTTTTAGCTTCCTAGCGACCACTTAGCTGGAATGCGTGGTGCGCTAAGCAAAGGTATGGCATACAGGGAAAACGTTGCACATCCAGCATATATTACACAAAATTACATCCACTTGGCAATCAAAGATTGGTGCCAGTGCAAATAAATGTATAGAACCGAATGATCTACAACATCACAATCTGCAACCTCAGCGTAGATGACGCCTGCAAGCATGTAGGAAAGCTCTTCCTGCTTTGCTACACTGTCTCTAAAAACATTGATGAGCAACATTGACACAATGGATGAATGGGCAACTAGAGCAGCACTACAATTCAGTAATGTGCATGATATGAGATAGTACACTCATGCAGCTCAGTATGCGAAAGTACCAGGAAGTTTTCCTTACAAAAATTACAGTGTCGCCTTTAATTATACATTTTGCTACAACTAAATTTAGATCAGATAAAATTTGGATTCACGCTGATTAACAAAATACATGTTGATGTAAAAATATAGTGATATACAATAGGTACTTACATCAGCACTGGAGCACAGAGAATTCCCGCGAGATACTTTCCTTGAATACGATCCCAGTGTAGAAAATCTTCTATCCTTTAAGCTTATTTTCTAAAAGAGAGATGGGTAAGAAACATGTAGAAAATATGATCAAAATTCTATACAATTTCATGATGCGAGGATATGCACACGGTTCTTTGAATGGAGTTGACATATTTTTGCTGGAGTGGAGTGGACTAGTTCTTTGGCCACTGGAATCTGCTTATTATTAGTAGGAGTTGGGGTTCTCTATGCTGGAGCAGTATCTATGAAAACTGGAGTTAGTTTACTATCTCTAGGAATTTGGATATTTTGAAAAGACCTTGTTTGTAACCCTTCAGATTCTAACATAGTCGTCTTCCCCTTCCATGCCTTATATAGAAGAATGGTGCTTCAATTATAAAACATGCTACAACAGAGAGATGGAATAGGTACTAAAGAATAGAAAGGCATGACATATTGACATCTATTCCCTCCATCCGGAAATAAATGGATGGGTCTAGGTGTATTTCAGTTCTAGATAGATCCATTTTATCCATTTCTGTGACATGTAATCTGGACGGAGGGAATATGATGTAAGAGCTAGGGATACGATAGGACAACAGTGTAGAAAATACTAGTTGAATGTAAAACTGTATGCTAGTGGAATACATACAGAAAAACACTAAGGCAACATATGCGTGTCTGATTGGGAAACTAAGATGGCATTGCAACAGAGCACTAGAACATCACTTCAATGTAAAAAAACATGGTATGGTAGACAGATGAAGTACATACTGATGAATAACAATGCATAAGATATTCAAAAGCATGATGTCCAAACTAAGCAGATGGCATTGCGATAGAGTAGGATGACAATACTTGAATTTGAAAACATGTTATCGTGAATGGAATAGGTACTGAAAAATAGGAAGGCATGACATATTTACATGCATGGTCAGCAGGCTAAGCACGTGGCATTGCAACAGAGTAGATGCACTCCAGGACATTATATGCATGTTGTACCCATATCACGGGCCAAGTTAGAGCAAGGACCTTGTGGGGTGAATATGATTCATCATCTTTCTGCAAGTCTTCTGAAGAACTGCCTTTACATATTCCATCATATTGGGTATCACTGATGTCAAGTTTGTTGGCCGTTACATTGCTCCATGAGGTTCTTGTGGATAATCAGTGTGTGCAATTATATTTGACATGCATGGAAGACAACTAGTAGCTAGATTTATGCAATGAGTACTTGTAGGAGATGACATAAATAGTATGACTGGGGTTAACTCATAGCAACAGGTCTCAAAAACTAAAGGGAGAACACAGGTGAAAGCTACATAATATGTATCGTTTGTACTCAAGATTAAGTAGATGGCTCACAAAAGTATTAAAGAACATCATAGGTAATACTAGAAGTGGTATAATACTATAATCACCATCTTGTGGGATAGCATTGGCTGATGGATGATAACTATGGAACAACGTAACCTAATAAAGAACAAGTCTCTTAGCTGAACTATGGAACAACATTAACTCCTGAACAAGACCCATAAGAGATTAGCATGAATATACAGTTAAATGTGATAATCTATTTTCCATGCTTAGATGAATAACAAAGCCATAAATGTTGCACACAAGTAAGATGAGGGTACAACCTATCTGGCCACCATCCATAGGAGTGAGCATCATGTGCTGACTTGTCGATGACCCTACAGTTGTTGTGGCTGTCCATGTCGGGCACGCGCATTCGATGTAGGGAACTATTGAGTGGGGACTATAGCTCCCTTCTGGTGTATGCTTCCCTTGTTGGAGCAGTTGTGGTGAGTCAGAACACGGTTTGGCTGAAGTTGCAGAAAACATATAATGTTAAGAACGACACATATCTCTAATCTGAAGAAATACCCTAAGAGATCAAAAGTAAGGTACAAGAGTGGTCACACGTCTGTTGATTGAAGACTAAATTGGGGTCACGCAATTTTATTTTATTTTGGTATTGTCCGATCTACGCCGGATGGCTTGATGGTCGTCTTGTGCCTCCCGGCTGACACTGTTCAGAATATTCCCCGAAGAGCTGGTGACCACCGGCAGAGAAGCCTACCTCCACCATCCGTTGTCGCGAGAGCTCTGACCAAAACCCCGTTCCCCACCCTACTGCACTGTCGTGGTAGCGCTGCCCCCGGCCAATCCACAAAGACTCATCGTCATCCAGATCCGGTGGCGCCAGTACCTTCAACCCATGCAACTCTAAGATAGCCATCTAAGTGCTGCTTCCACGGCGAACTTGCGCCCCCGCACCCTTACGTTAGACACGAGCCAACCGGCAGCCTAGGAGCTCCGCCGCCTCGAGGGTTGTTGCTTCCCATTGGGAATCGATTGTCCCAGAATAAAGTTCAGACAACTGATGCCTAAATAAAGTGATTTGAGATGAGGGTACGACCTATCTTGTGGCCTGATGAAGTAGGAAGCTCCAGCTGCCGAGTCGGTAAGGCCGGCGCGGTTGCGGTGGCTAACAGCGGCAGGAAAGCAGAGATGTCGCGATGGTCGACGGCTATAGGGAAGCAGCGCCGGGGCCCTGGACGCATCCGAAGTTGGAGCCACTCCAGCGCCGTTCACAATGGAAGGTGTGAATCGGCTCCGATACGGTTAACGCGGCCATCGTCGAGGCAGCTCCAGCAGCACGGAGTAAGAGGCACACTGCCTAGTGCACGACGGCAAACGGATGGCGTCTCCGGCATTGGGGAGGAGGGCGGCGGTGAATTTGGTCTGGTGGGGGTGCCATGGAGGAGGGTCTGAGGTTTCGCGGCTGGGGAGAAGGGCGCTTCTAGGGAGAAGGTGATTTGGCGCCCATGGGGTATGAATGGGGAATTGGGAGGGGGGACCATGTCTTACGGACGCATTTGTCTAAAATGTGGGGAGGGGGTTACAGTTCTACCCCTGCCTTTAGGATTTTTGGCTTGGGTCTGTGTACTGAGGGTCGGGGATAGTAGAGTAACTTTGCTTCTCCCAAATAGTGGGCACGAGCGATTTCGGGCGAGGAGGGCGTGTTTTGAAATAGTGGGCGCGAGCTATTTCGGGCGAGGAGGGCGTGTTTTGAAATAGTCGGCGCGAGCGATTTCGGGCGAGGAGGGCGTGTTTTGAAATAGCCGATGCAAGCAATTTCAGGCAAGGAGAGGGTGTTTTTCCACCCATGGTTTATGAATTATTCGGCACATGTCACTTAGGCCGAGGAGAAGGCGCACTTGGATGAAGTTATGAACCTACCCTCAATGTACAACGGGCCCATTGATGCGTGTCCCACATCAGCTGGTAATTTCGCGTCTCTCATTTATTTGCTCGGGTGAATTCCACAGAGCAGAGGGTGTTCAGCGGTTCGTTCAAATTTTGGGTGAACGGGCATCCACATCTACCTTACCAAGTCGATTCGAAAAAAAATTGAAACATTAGCTTGCCACTTCTTTTTTAGATGGAGAGATGATGCTCGGGACTAATGTGTTTTTACATGCTCATTGCTAACGATTTACTATATGACAAATAGTTGACCCACTCAAAACGGGAACCAAACCCAAAATGAAATATCTGGATTCAATGAAATAGCTCGTTCACCAGGTCCAAATAGTGAACTAAATCCAAAATTGAACACCTCAATTGAGTAGCATGTTGTACAATATTATAGTACTCCATGAACATGTTGAAAGTCAAATTAATGAACTTGTTTGATACGCATATCTTTGTTCATGTGTGGATTACAGACAACATGTTCTCCAATTTAAATATTTGAATGGAAGTTTATATTGAAACATGGTTTCTAACAGTCTATGATGCATAAAACGCGACCTCCCCCTCTCTCGGACTCCTTCTCTCTCTCTCTCTCTCTCTCTCTCTCTCTCCCTCTCTCGCCGACAATATTCAATTCTATCACACGCACCCAAACACAAACCTTGTTGGTCCCTTCCCTCTCTCTCATCTCTGTCCCTTTGTGTGTGTGTATGTGGGGGGGGGGGATCTTTCTAGTTTGCATGCACACTCCATGCATAGGTCTCTCTCGCACACTATGTATGATTCTCTAGTCCAAGCTAAATATGTTGGGTGCACTCATTGTACGCACACAAATTCCCTGGCTCATTGCCCGTAACTCTCTCACGCACCACTCTGTCATGTCGGAGCTCTTCCCTCTCTCTCAAACTCTCCATCTCCCTGGGTCACACATACACATGCATATCTCACTCGCACTAGATAGACCCATATAAAACTCTATCTCTCTCCTGTGTTCCCTCTCCATATCACACGCACACACACACAATCTCACGTCTAGCCAAGTATGATGGTCTCTCACTCAATTGTAGGCACACGCAGTCCCTCCTATATGTATATGACTAGCTAATTCTTAGTCTCCATCACAAACATGTGCATGGTCTATCTCGATTTCTCTCGGGGCATCTTTCTATCGCACACGCACCTCGTCCCTCGATCTCCCACCCATATAGTCCCCTCACAATCTCGACGGGATCTCTCTATCACAAACACACCCTCTCTCCCTCCCCATGCGTCCATCTTCTCCATGTGTCCCTCTCGACCTGTGTTCCTTGTTGGCCAGACCTCTATTGGACATGTGCTATAGGGGTGTGTCTCTCTGTTGCAAACAATCACGCACTAGCTATCTTCATATATCTCCTCACCTCACTTTTCTATCTCGAAGATGCATGCATGATATGTTTGCATAAGAAACGAACACACACACTCTCTCTAATTTATTGTTTGTTGTCCCTTTCTCTTTCACACACATACTCTTTTTGCACACTCACTCATTCTCCTTCACAAGCACTTGATCTCTCTCGACTTAGGCACTCTCTTCGGTCGATAGCATATAGATGTATTGAAAAGTCAAACATCACAAAGTTTGATGATGTAAGTGGAGAAAAACATTTACATCTAGAACGGAAAACATATATCATTAGATTCATCATGAGATGTAGTTTCGTCTGATGTATCTTTGGTATTGTAGATATCAATAATATTTGCGTAAACCTGGTTAAAGTTTCCAAAGATCGACTTCTAAAAAATTTATATGCACTGCATTATCGAGCGGATGGAATATCTCTTTCCCCCTCTCAGCTATCTAATGCACCACTCAGCCGTATAGGGGCTCCTCTATCTCTCTCAAACTTTATATCTCCATGGTTCTCACATGCTAAAAGTGCAACTAATCCCTGGGTGGTTTTGGTAATTCTTAACAACATATAACTCATTGAACTAATGTTCTTTCAAGATAATCATATGAGAAAGTTCAATGATTTGCATGGCATGGACTAGAGATGTGGACCCCTCAAAATGCTAAGGACACATATTGGCAAAAGCTCAAGACTATACATTTTCATTTTAGTGATCCAAGATCACATTGAGTCCATAGGAAAAGCCAATACTATTAAAAAGGGGTGAGGTGTTGCTTAATGGCTTGCTTGCTCAAAGTGCTTAGTGATATGCTCCAAAGCCCTCAACCACTTTCTCATTTCCACATATGTCCTAAACCAAAAGTCAAACTTGGCCCCACCGATTTGATCTATCCGGCGCCACCGAGTTCATTTGACATAGCCATATCCGAAAACCCTAATCAATTCGGTCTCACAGAGATAGGATTGCAAACTCTCTGTTTCCCTTCGTAATGTTTCGGTCTAATCGAGATGAACGATCGGTCCCACCAAGTTCACAATGCAAAATCTCTGTTTCCTTTTAGTAACGTTTCGGTCTAACCGAAATGAGCGATCGGTCCCACCGAGTTTGCCTGACTAACTCTCTATTTACCTATTACTGAAATCGATCTCACCGAGTTGAAGTGATTGGTCTCACCAAGATCAAGTTATGCCCTAAACGTAACGAAATCTGTCCCACCGAGTTGATCATGTCGGTCCCACCGAAAATCCTAACATTCACATTTTGAACCATATCGGTCTAACCGAGTTTCAGTATTTAGTCGCACCGAGTTTGGTAAAATGTGTGTCATGGTTAGATTTTGTGTGGAGGCTATATATACCCCTCCACCCATCCTCCATTCATGGAGAGAGCCATCAGAACGTGCCTACACTTCCAACATTCATTTTCTAAGAGAGAACCAGCTACTCATGTGTTGAGACCAAGACATTCCAATCCAATCACAAGAATCTTGATCTCTAGTTTTCCCCAAGTTGTTTTCCACTCAAATCATCTTTCCATCATATCCAAATCTGTGAGAGAGAGTCGAGTGTTGGGGAGACTATCATTTGAAGCACAAGAGCAAGGAGTTCATCATCAACACACCATCTATTACCTTTTGGAGAGTGGTGTCTCCTAGATTGTTAGGTGTCACTTGGGAGCCTCCATCAAGATTGTGGAGTTGAACCAAGGAGTTTGTAAGGGCAAGGAGATCGCCTACTTCGTGAAGATCTATCCAAGTGAGGCAAGTCCTTCGTGGGCGATGGCCATGGCGGGATAGACAAGGGTGATTCTTCGTGGACCCTTTGTGGGTGGAGCCCTCTGTGGACTCACACAGCTGTTACCCTTCATGGGTTGAAGTCTCCATCAACGTGGATGTACGATAGCACCACCTATCGGAACCACGCCAAAAATCTCTGTCTCAACATTGTGTTTGCTCCCTCCAAACTCCTCACTTTTACCTTCATATGCAATGATTTACATTTCGCTGCTATACTCTTAGAATTGCATGTCTAGGTTGATTGCTTGACTTGTGGTAAGTTGCTAAATCTGCGAAAAGTTAAAATTAGGAAAAGGCCAGATTTTTATTTGTTCAAGTAGTCTAATCACCCCACTCTAGACATACTTTCGATCGTACAAGTGGTATCAGAGCTTTGGTCACCATTTGCCTTGATTTCCATAACTTTGGTGATCATAGCCTTGGTCTCACAACCTAGGAGAGTATGGCGTCTAGCGAGGGAAATAACCACCATAGAGGTCCTTACTTTGATGGTACTAGTTTTGCTAGTTGGAATCTTAAGATGAAAATGCATATTCTTGGACATAACCCTGCCGTTTGGGCTATTGTGTGTATTGGCTTGCAAAGTGAATCTTTGATGGGAGAGAACCAAATCGTGAAGCTACCGCGGAAGTATTGAACATGCCTCAATACAATGCTCAAGCTTGCGATATCCTCTTCAACGGATTGTGCCCCGAAGAATTCAACAAAATCAGCAGTCTTGAGAATGCAAAGGAAATTTGGGATACTTTCATTCATATGGACGAAGGTATCGACTCCGTCAAGGAATCCAAATTGGATATGCTTCAAAGTTAACTTGACAAGTTCCAAATGAAGGATGGTGAAGGTGCCGCTCAAATGTACTCTAGGCTTGCTCTCATCACAAATGAGATTGCCGGCTTAGGAAGTGAACATATGACCGACAGATTCATCATCAAGAAGATCCTAAGAGCCTTGGATGGAAAATATTATATCGTGTGCACATTGATACAAATGATGCCAAATTACAAAGATCTCAAGCCAACGGAAGTCATTCGTAGAATTGTTGCTCGTGAGATGTCACTCAAGGATAAGAAAGAGCTTCACAACAAGTCTAGTGGTGCTTACAAAGCCTCATGTGATGCTCCTACGTCATCAAGTGAAAAACAAGTTTTCAATGAGGAATTGAGATTAATGGTGAAGAACTTTAACAAGTTCTACAAGAGTAGAAGCAAAGAAAGAAGTTCCAAGTCAAGGTCCAACAATGACAAAAGATCTTCTAGTCGTGAGCGTAACTGCTACAATTGTGGAACACCCGGACACTACTCCAATGAGTGTACAACTCCCTACAAAAGAAGAGAAGACTCACCTAAAAGGAGAAGCAAAAGGGAAGAATCACCTCCAAGAGAAAGAAGGAGTAGAGATGATCGTTATGAACGAAGAACCTCTCACAGAAGCAAGGATTCGGAAAGGAAGGACAAGTCATCAAGAAGCTATACAAAATGAATACATCAAGCTCATGTTGGTGAATGGGTATCCGGTTTTGACTCCGACAACCACTCCGAGAGAAGTTATCACTCCGACTCCGAATATACTCGAGATGAAGGTGTTGCCGGTATAGCACTTGTGTCAACCAACTCCTATGCCATATTTCACTCGCCAAATGAAGGAATTGGAAGGTGCTTCATGGCTGAAGACGCAAAGGTATCACACCCTGAGTATGTTGATTTCAATAGTGATGAAGATGATTTGCTAGGTGATGATGACACTACTAGGAAAAGGCATGCTAGTGGCACACCGAATTTGCCTTCTAATGGCGCACTACCGGTGCACCACTGGCATCACGCCATTAGAATTAAATTCTAATGGCGCACCATTGGTGCGCCATTAGTATCTGGTGTTCTAATGGCGCACCACGTAGTGTGCCATTAGTATAGCCTGTAGTGCGCCATTAGAATGCCTCCCAGGGGGCCATATGTACCCATGTGCTTTGGCATTCTAATGGCGCACCAGCAGTTAATGCACCATTAGTGTGATGATCACAGTGCGCCATTAGTGTCTTGTGTGGTGCGCCATTAGTATGAATATTAGGTTTTAATTTTTTTTTGCTTTTCTGATTTTTGCACAGGTTACAAAATATATTATTGGACAGAATATAGACAGCATCACACAGCAACATTAGATTCATCGAATACAATAGAAGATCAGTCTTCGAATACAATTCATCATATTAGTCTCCGAATTCAAAAGACCGAACAAAGATAAAACATTACAAGTCTCAAGACTGCGAGTATCGAGTTTGCCTTCACATTACAAGTCGATATCGATCATCTAAACTACCATCACATAGAAGAGAGTTGTGGTCATCATGATGAGCATCATCGCGATCAAACTGGTCTTCATCCGGTTCCTCCAATGCTCCCTCCTCTCTCCCTCTAGATAGCGGGCGTATCTACATTCGGCCTCCGCCCTAGTGGTGTACACTTTGTAAATGTTACCGCTGAAACGGTGAACCTGTCTCCGACACTCCTCCTAGTCGTCATAGACTCCGGGAACCTTACCCTTGTACACGACATACGACGGCATCTCTATGCACAAGCCAAACAACAGACAATACATAAGCAATATGTAAGTATGCAACAAAAGGATCGGAAGAGAAAAGCAAGACATTAATAGCACGATTCATTGTCCTACTAATAAATAGCATCGATTACATCTAAGTTGAACGACTGTCCAAACCAAAGAGAGATACGAATTCATTAAAGTATAATTACAACATGAGCCGATCAATGTTTCAGAACTACACATCACTACTTTTGACTCGACTCATCGGACAGGAACATGGATGAAGCCGTCGTCTGTCGTGATGGTTATGAAATCGCGGTCGTTGTCACCCTGCATTTGTAGCATTTCATCTATCTCACTGTTGGATGGTTGATATCTAAGGAAGAACTGCCCCGAGGTATGAAGGACATCTTGATGGATGATGTCCGCAAACTCCGACTGGATGCGAAAGAATTCTTGTCTGAGGTTCGCCTCCTGGACTGCCGACAAGCTCGTGGCCCAATCTTTGAGATTATCTGGTAGCAGAAGTTGATGATGGTCCCTTATGATCGCCCGCATGTGATGGAGGGCGTAGTAGGCATCCTTCTGACCGCCAGGCGGCTTCTTGATGCAGCAGAACTTCGTATTGTGTGAGAACATGTGCTTGCCGTACTTACGAACTGCCCTAGTGAAGGTGCCTCCAGATTTGGCGTAGGCGGGGAGAACATCATCAAGAACTTTCTTGACATTTGTGTAGTCTATCTTGGAGTTACGGTTCGGGTCTAAATACGTGGCCATGGAATACTTCGGGCTTAAGAGGATGAGTGTGCAATGTGTATCACTGCACAGAACACGGAATGTTAGGAAAAAAAGAACGATCGAAATCTAAGAAATCATTTGTTACGGGGCAGTAAGGGATGACTTACTCGGGAAAGTAAGCCACAAGGAAGTTATCCTTATCTGGATTTTCTAGAATGACGCCTTCGAGGTGTGAACTCGCAACTTGGCGGTCCCCAGCGCTGCTCAAGTGCTTGGCACGCATGTAGAAGGGGTCGACTATCACGATGTCCGGGGTCTTGTCTCTAATGATCCGCATCTCCATACTCAGCGAAAACAGCCGAACGAAGGTGTAGTGCATCGGATGAAGGTTAAACATAGCAAAGTTGTCATCAAACCGCAGGACGATCGTACCCCCGATGTCGCCATCCACAAAGCCCTTGCCCTCTGGCACCTTGGCCACGAAAACCGGGTATGCCACATCCTTCTCTCTGAGACGCCGCTTCTCCAAAGAAAGAACACTGTCATGCAGACTCCGCATAGCACCGGTTGCAACATTCAGCATATTTGGCGGTAGCATCGCCCTACCCGCCACATGCACCCTCCTCAAGATATCCTTAGGTGAAGGTGGCCCATCCTGAGCACGGATCGAACTCGGTGCCGGCTGGCTCGCACCGGCACCCTTGTTAGTCTTTCGTTTCTGTCCCTTCTTCTTGATCTCCTGTAATGGGACCGAGGTCTGCTCACAGACCGCCTTCTTGAGCGTGTTGGGGCTGATAATATTTCGCACCTCAGCTATCTGAGGCTCGGTGAAGGCGGGAGCTGGAGGCGTGTCCTGAGAACTGAATGCCAGACGACACCTGTTGCAATTGGATTTCTCCGCCGTACCAGCTAGATCGCGGTCGTCTTGGTTGGGTTCTTGAGAAAGAGGCCCGCAGAACTCGTCAGCGTACCCATGTTCGGCAAAGTACTTATCAACTTTGGTAAATGTACCATCGTCGTTGTCGTCCCCGTCCGGATCCTGTGCCATAGGGCTGTCCGAATCCTATGCCATAGGGATGTCCGGCAGGTCCGGTAGCGTTGCGGCGTTCTTGCCATGGCTTGGCGCTGGCACGACTGGCGGTCTTGTCTGTGGGGTGGTGTCCCCCGCCCCAAACGAATCTGGCTCTTCGGCCAAAGTAGGGGCCTGTTTACGCAGGTGCTGAGGCTCATCTCATCTTCTTCGTCGACCCCAGCGGATCGAATCAGCGGTAACAGCTCATCGCAGCCTGGCAGCACCCGAACCACTTCAACCCTATACATTGTGGGTGGCATCGGATTACCGTGGAACATGGGGTTGCCTGGTTGAACGATTCTGCCCTTGGCGACATCGACCAACTCGGCGCCCACGAAGTGCAGAAGAGTGCAAGGAACGTCGGCGGTGCCCTACGAAAACATGTACAGGGCGTCAGGGATGCCCAGTCAAAGGCAAGGAGATGAAGTCATTAGCCGAGAGGCTTAGTTACCATGATGCCGTCGAGCTCGGCTAATGTCGAGGCACTGCCAACGGCAGGCGTGCAACTGACGGAGGGGGCGCTTTTCTAGCGAGGTGCTGGTCGGCGTACACCCGGGTGCATTAAGCTCCAATGCCCGTGCCGGTGCCGGAGACACGAATACCGCCTCTGCCGGAGACACCAATGGCGCCGCCGCCGGAGACACCAATGGCGCTGCTGGAGACACCAATGGAGCCACCTGCGCGCTGTGCGAGTTGCTGGCCGTGAAGCTGGGAACCGGGGGAGGCCCCTGTTGGCCGCCCGCAATCCACGTCGTCAGCCCATGAGTCAACGTAGGCACCATGGCGTTGAGCGTCGTTCCAAGTTGTTGTTGCACTTGCTCTTGGACAAGCTCCGGAATCCGCGCCACTTGTGCCTTGAGTTCTTCAACCTCGCGCGTCTGGCTTTCCGAGCTGGTCTTTTTCTCCTTCCGCACACCAGCAGTATAGTATGACCCCCATTTTGTGGACAAGCCTTTGCCGGCCACACGACCAGCTGACGTCGGCTTAGTGAGCTTATACTTGTTTTTCATTATGTTCAATGCCCTATTTAAAGGGGTGTCGAAAGGGGAGCTCTTAGACGACCAAGCGCTACTGCTTTCAGTGTCCTGTGAAAGGAACGTGAACCATTTAGAAATATTGGGGATTAATTAGAGTGCAACCATATGGAGCTAATTACGCAGGGGTGTATTCCTTACCAGAAGAAGCTCAAGCGCCCTGGTCTTCGGATCCGTGGTAAGCTCCTTTGTTATCGGGTCCTCCTTGTACCGGGCCTTGACATAGTTCCTGGTCTGCTTGTCACCGCTGTATTTCTCGAAGCGGCGTGGTAGGCCTTGCTCGGCACGCTCCGCGTCCTCCTTGTCCCATATAGGCTCCGCCACTCTGTAACCGCCGGGACCGAGTTTGTGTTCCCCTAAGTTCAACTCCCGCATTTCTTTCCCCCACTGACTTGATTCGGAGGTTGCACTACTCTCGCACTTGATCTTGAACTCCTTGTACTCATCTTCGCTCATCAAAGGATATTTCGCCTTGATCTTCTCATAACTATCACCTTTATCAATCATTCTCTTCACCGCGCTTTTCCAAGTAGATAGGGCCGTGCTCATCTTCGTGAGGGCGGCACTGTTCACTTTATTCCCTGAGAGGCGTGTGTTTTCAAATTCGGCGGGAACTTGTATCGTTCGTGCAACTTCGTGAAGAGGAGGTTGCGCAAATTCCCTCGGTCCTTATGCCTAAGGTTCTCGGTGTTGATCGAGACGGTGCTCCGGAGAATGCACCCAAGCTGAACCGAGTACCCCTTGACTATATGTTTGGGCTCCGTTGGATTCCCGCCAGAGTCCACTTGAGTGAATTCCTCCTTGACGTTGCGGAGCGCATTCGGGCGCCGGTCCTTCCTTTGCTTCTTCGGTTGGCTGCCATCTGTGTGTGCGCCGCCATCATCAGTGGTGGCATCCTTGGCAGCACCATCAGTGGTGTCATCCCCGACGCCACTAGGGGCTGTGTAATCAGGATCGGTGTCTTCCGCGGCGTCCTCATAGCGGTGAGGTTGTTCCTCCATCTCCTGGGACAGCTCCCAGAATTGCTTGCCGCCCGAACCACCAGCCTCATCGTTGTGGGCCATGTTTCGCTCTAAATAGGAAAAAGTTTGGTCAAAAAGTTGGTTATTGTCAAGGAACAAGATCATGGTCTCATCATTTAGGGTTTGTCAACACCGAGGCACCCTAAAAGCCTAAGCTTTCATCATTTAGGGTTTGTCTACACCGAGGCACCCTAAAAGCCTAAGCGTACATCATTTAGGTTCTCATCGACACCGAGGCATCCGGGGCAGCCAAGTTAAGTTTTCATCATTTAGGGTTTATCGATGCCGAGGCACCCTAGGTTGGGCCTAATCACTTGGCACTAATCACTTGGCTCTATTGCCACCTATGGTTTAATACAGCAAGAATAAAGGGGCAGTTGATCCTACTTAATTAAGTACTAAGATACCCCGGCCCATGCATTAGTAGCAAGTACCTCATATGTCCGATTTTTAGCAAAGTCATGCTAAAATTCACGGAAAATTTCAGAATGACCTTTGCTGAAAATAGGACATATGGAGTACCGAATTTGCCGGAACGGAAGTTAATCGACATTCTGGCAAACTCAAGGGCCTCTCGGGGTACCTGCAAAATCATCACGACACAAAGGGCCTCTCAAGGGCCTCAAGCAGCAGCGGTGTCTCCTAGGACCCCATTTTTTTGCTAAATTTCTTTGAGCAACAATCAGAGCAGAAAATTTCTGAAACAATTCAAATCTGAACTGTATCTTTGGTCATACAAATCTCTGAAACTATACAAATCTGAAATATATATTTGGTCATTCAAATTTATGGAACTAATCAAATCTGAACGGTATCTTTGGTCATACAAATCTCTGAAAATTTTCTAAATCTGTGGTCATACAAATTTATGGAACTAATCAAATTCTGGATTCAGAAGTTGGACTTCAAAAATCTTTCATGCAAATTACTTGAAGTACTGAAGTTAAATTGTTTTCAATCTGTCCAGATATTGTCAGTGACAATTAGGGTCATTCAGAAAGATGCTGAAGAGAAGAAATTAACTATGTATAGTTTATTCTTTTTGTACCAGGAACTATTTTAGTTTATTACTTATTGTACCAGGGAGGAATATAACAATCTTTTTTGGTATATATCAGGTTTTGGCTGCATTTGCAAATGCATTCCATGTACTGCAACCCTCGAGTCATCTGATGTTCCTGAATCATTGTAGTTTAGGCACCATACAAGATTGTTAGTTCAATGTGCTTTATATCCTAGTTATACTACTGCAGGAAAGGAGGATCATCATACACATATATATGTATAGCAATTGACAGGAGCTTCATCATTTTTAGTAACAACAATACATATATAGCAATTGCAAGCAAACAGATGTACACATAAGATAGAAATGTAGTGCTGAAAGTTTAATGCTTACAAAAGACTTGCTGAAATAGTGAAAAATATGGAGTCACCAAGCTGGCTAAGAAACTCCCAAAGTCCACTAGCAAATCCAAGATCTAATCCTGTTACACACATCATAACAATTTAAGATAATTAGGATAAGGATAGTAGGAAATGAAAAAGAAAGAGCTCAAAAAACAATCACAACAGAAAATAATAAAAACCTAGTCCTAGAAGAAAATAAATCCTAAAAGAAGAGAAATCCTAAAATCTGGAGCAAGTCCTAGCAGTAGTAATCCAAATAAAAGGTAACAATGATATTGCAGGAATAGACCTTCCTAAAATAGGAATGATAATCTACTGTCAATAACCATTGAATAAAACAGATTTACCAACAAAATCTAAAAGGACACCTGCCTATCAGATTCATACAGTTTATCATTTTCTAAAGCCATAAGCACAACAATCATGATCAGAACTAACACTACTTCAGACAAATAACCAATTAAGCGCCAAAAAAAGCAAATAAACACTAATCAGCAGGCACTCTCCTACTATAGCTAACCAAATAATCAGTACTAATACAGCTAACAATGGCATAGCATGGTTAATAAGGCCACCATTTACCTACCAGCATCCTTTGAAGCAAGGATAAGGACCCAAATAATCAGTACTAATACATAGGACAGTAGTTCGACAATTCTATCAAGAAATCATAACAGAGCACTAATTCCTTAGTCATCCTCCAGGAACACTACTGAACAATTTATAAGGACCAAAAACAATATGCAGGAGCACCAATTTGTATGACCAAATGGTAGCTACATGTATGGAAATCTTAACAACATGTGATTTGCATGCATCTATCTATAATGGTGTCGGGTGGTAGGTGCGACATATGCCAACGGGTGGCTTATCATTGTGGGAGCCAGTAAGATGTCGCCGGTGCCTGGAAACGGGATGAGGCGAAGACATGCACGCCGGCGAATCTTACCCAGCTTCGGGGCTCTCCATGGAGATAACACCCCTACTGCTGCTCTGCGGGGTCTCCGCATGGTCACTAGATGAACAAGTAGCTACACGGTGCTCCTTGAGCTGTTTGGCGAGAGGAGGAAGAAGGGCACGGCTTGCTCTCTTCTCCTCCCTATGTGGTGTCTAAGACTAGCAGGGATTGATCTCTCTTTGCATGGATGCCCCGGGGGGTTTATATAGGCCTACCCCCCGGGGGTACAATGGTAATCCGGCTGGGCGCGGGCCCAGCCGTCTGTGTCTATGCTCTCCGGCTTCTGCGCCGGCTGCTGGGGCCTGCCGGCTAGTGGGTCCTGCCGGCTAGTGGGTCCTGCCGGCTGCCGGCTCCTTGGTCGACAGGCAGGCCCCACTGTCAGGGCCTTGTCGGCGGCTGGTTACTGTTGCTCAATCTTGGTGGCGAGGGCTTCCCCGAAGTGGGCGTGGCTACAGTGCCGCCGCCCGGTGGGCGATCACTGTAGCCCCACTGTGTCTTGTCTCCTTAATGGGGCGTCTTCTTCGAGGGAGGTGGCAAGCCGGCTGTGGGGAGCCAGCTCTATCTTGGGCCGACTGGGGGAGGTCTGGCCGCCTTCGGGTGTCTCTCTACCCGAAGGGGCCCACCGCCCGTGGGCCGTACTGGTAGCCCGTCGTGGATGACATCAGGGTCAACATGGCAACAGTGCTGCGCCGGACGGGTCATGGCCACCCGTATGGCGCATTGTGCCAGGCGTGCTCCGGGATTCGGGGGTGGCAGGCTTCACTGTAGCCACGCCCCGTCACATCGTTGTTATGTGGATGCAGACTTCGAGGGTACGATCTTGACCGCTTTATGGGAGCCGGCTTCTTGGAGTCAGCCTTCTCGCGGCCGGCTTCTCGGAGCCGGCCCTCCAGCGGCTTTTCTTCATGAGGGCTGAAGTTGGGACGCCTTCTGATAGCCGGCCTGGAGATAGCCGGCAGGGGGAAGGCGGCCCTGTGTCTTGGATTCTTGAGGGCCGAATCGGCTCGTAATTTTTTCAGAGGGGCCAGGGGGAGCCGGCTAGGCTACCCATGGTTATTTACTCCGACAAATGGCCATTACTTATATCTCTATCTGAGAAACCTTAGGAACCCTATGGTTAATTGAAGATAAGCATGGCAGGAATTGAAGGTATGGCAGCAAACTGACAACAAGAAGCAGCAGCCGCGTGACGGCGGCGGTGACAACGCACGAGCACGTGGGGCCCGGCGTCCGCGCACGAGCGCGCGGGAAAGGCGACCGCAAGAAGCAGCAGCAGCGGCATGACGGGGCGGCGGCGGCAAGCTCCTGCTCCTAACCCTAGGTCGCCGCCCCGTGGGGGCATGGGGATGAGCGGGGGAGAGAGGGAGGGAGGGACAGAGACTAACCGTCGTCGATGAGCAGCAGCCACGCGGGGAGGCTCGTGCCCCCGTCGAGGAGCGCGTCCGTCGAGCAGATACCTCCACAGACGGTGAGGCCGCGGTGGCCGGAGGTGGAAGAAGGCGCAGACGGCGAGGAGGAGTCCGGCGAGGGTCGGGGCGGCAGGGGTGGGGGCGCGGGGGCGGCGGGGGTCGAGTCTAGTGAGGGTCGGTGCGGCGGCGTCATGGGTCGGGGCAGCGCGCGGGTGGATCTGGTGGCGAGGGAGAGAGGGTCGAAAGGGATTTGGCGAGGGAGAGGGAGGATAGCTAGGGGGAGGGTTCTAATGGCACACCACCCAGCTGTGCGCCATAAATATGACTATTCTAATGGCGCACCTCCCCTCGGTGCGCCATTAGAATTTTGTTTTAATCTAGCCCACTGCCATATCTACAGCCTAACCCTATCTACAACAGAACCCACCCACTAGCCCGACTGGTCAGCACGCAGCACACACACCAGGAGGTCCTGGGTTTGCTTCCCAGGCTCCCCAATATTTTTTATGCATTTTAAATGCCGTTTTTGATATTTATTTGTGTTTAAATATGTTCAAACTTGTTTAAATCATAACAATAATATTTTTTTATAAAAACAGTAATAATTTTTTAAAAAATATGTTCAAATTTGTTACTTGAAAATATCATCGGCGGCGGCGGTGGAGC
>NC_041384.1:268568620-268771673 GCF_002162155.2 Triticum dicoccoides
GATCGAGATCAAGTGTCCTCATGAATTCAAAAAGTGCCCATGAAATTTAAAAATATTCATGATATCAAAAAGTGCCCATGAAATACAATCGAGAAATGAAGACTACGATTTAAATACAATCGATCTTAGCTAGCTATCTGTTCACAATCTTCTTGCCCTTCTTTTTCGCAAATGGAGTTCTTCTGTGGAACGGACGTCATTTAGGTAGGGTGGTCCTGCTTCTTCTTGTGGTGTATGCTGCTACTTCATCGTCGTCGTCATGTTTGATCTTCGGGTCGCCGTACTTGTCGAAGTCTTGCTCATTGGCTACTCCATCCATTCCGATGATCTTCCTTTTGCCTCTCCTCACGACAACACGACTTGGCTTTGACGGGTCGGTAATGAAGAAGCATTGGTCCACTTGGAAAGCCAGTACCCATGGCTCATTTTTCGCGGTGACGTTTGCGCCCGCGGTCTTGGATTTGGCTTCGGGTATAACCATGGTGGTGAAATACCGGTCTTCTTTTAGGACGCTCTTGGCCCATCTGACATGGAACATCGGGACCTTCTCTCCAGCGTAGCTCAGCTCCCAGATCTCCTCAATCCTTCCGTAGTATCTGTCCTTGTCGTTACCGGTGTAGGATTCCATCGTTACCCCGGAGTTCTGATAACCATCGCTCTTCATGTCCTTGTCCTCGGTGTAGAATGTGTAGCCATTGATACCGTACGCCTCATAGGTCATCAGGTTGTGCTCGGCACCCTGTGACAAGGCGAATATGAGTTGTTCTTCCGCGGAAGAATCTTCATGTATAGGGTACGACAGAAGCTTCTGCTTGAACCAACGCGTGAAACATGAGTTGTGCTCTTTGAGTATATCTCCGTCTGTCCTCTGTTGGCCTCGGTCATTGTACGTCTTCTCAATAAAGGTTTTGTGCTCTACCACCCAAGGATCGACCACGTCTATGTGTTGTAGCGCGACTAGGTTTGCTCTTTCAAAGTCGGCGAGTCGACCCTCGAAGTCGACATGCATTTCGCGGCGACCCTCACGGTGACCCCATTAAGCAAGCCTGCCGAGGTGCCTG
Source organism: Triticum dicoccoides (assembly GCF_002162155.2). Classification (NCBI taxonomy): domain Eukaryota; kingdom Viridiplantae; phylum Streptophyta; class Magnoliopsida; order Poales; family Poaceae; genus Triticum; species Triticum dicoccoides. The sequence goes on from NC_041384.1 coordinate 268,569,682, forward strand.
TTGACAGGCAGACCAACGGGGTTCTCGATGCCTAGATAATTCGTGCAGTAGGAGATGCACTCTTCGGTCAGAAAGCCCCTGGCTATACTTCCCTCTGGACGTGACATGTTGCAAACGTATCCTTTGATGACACCATTCATCCTTTCGAACGGCATCATGCTGTGCAGGAACGTCGGCCCAAGTTGGATGATATCCTCCACGATATGGACCAGCAGATGCACCATAACGTCGAAGAATGCAGGCGGGAAGTACATCTCAAGCTCGCATAGTATCACCACGATCTCTTCCTGTAGCCTTCTGAGTTGCCTCACGCCAATCGACTTCCGAGAGATGACGTCGAAAAAGTTGCATAGGCCAAATAGCGTTTCACAGACGTGCGCGTCCATGATCCCACGGATTGCAACTGGAAGTATCTGCGTCATCAGCACGTGACAGTCATGAGACTTCATCTCTCTGAACTTCTGCTTCGCTGGGTCTAGGTATCTGCTTATCTTCCCCGCGTAACCGTAAGGAAGTTTTACTCCTAGGAGGCAGGTGAAAAACTGCTCGATCTCCTCCTGACTTAGAGTGAAGCACGCGGGAGGGTAGTCATTTCCGGTCTTCTTGGCCTTTTTGCCTTTGCGACGACTTTCTGTGTCCTGCTTCGCCTCATCATCATCATCATCATCATCATCATCATCATCATCATCATTAGCGTGAAGCTCCTGCCTGATGCCCATTGATTTCAAGTCTGCCCTTGCTTTCGGCCCATCTTTGGTCCTCTCTGGCATGTTGAGCAGGGTACCAAGCAGACTCTCGCACACGTTCTTCATGATATGCATGACATCAAGGCTGTGAGGCACGCGGTGGATCTTTCAGTACGGCAAGTCCCAGAAAACAGACCTCGTTTTCCATACCTTCAGCAGCGGCTCTGGCGCCTTTCGCTTCTTTCTCGGCTCTGGCGCCTTTTGCTTCTTTCCCGGCAGTGGGCAGTCTTTCCAATTTTTCAACAGCTCGTCTATTTCCTCGCCGCTCCTCGTACACGGGCGTTTTCGGGGTTCGGTTTCACCATCGAACAGATCCTTGCGTTTCCTCCACGGGTCATCGTCGTGAAGCCACCTTCGATGTCCCATGAACACGGTTTTCGAAGACCCGGGATCTCTATCTAGCTGGCGATACGTTGTGTCATCCATGCACCTTACGCATCCAGAAAATCCGTGGACTACCTGCCCCGCGAGATATCCGTAACCGAGATAGTCGTGCACCGTCGTGAGCAGTGCGGCTCTCATAGGGAAATATTCTTTCTCTGCGGCGTCCCATGTATTGGCTGGCGTTTTCCATAGCTTGTCTAGCTCCTCCTTCAGCAGCCCCAGATACAGATTGATGTCGTTCCCTGGTTGTTTCGGCCCTTCAATTAGCATACTCATGTGAATGTACTTCCTCTTCATGCACAACCAGGGGGGAAGGTTGTACATCCACACAAATACAGGCCAGGTGCTATGTGTGCTTCTCTGGCTGCCAAACGGATTGACTCCATCGTTGCTCGCGCCTAGCACAATGTTCCTTGGATCCTTCCCAAATTCTGGGTATTTGAAGTTCAACGCTTGCCACTGGCTCGCATCCTTAGGGTGACTCAGCATCTTGTCTTTTTTATTTATCTCCGAGTCATTTCCGCCATCTTCCCGCTTCTTCTCCTCCCTATCCGCGTGCCAACGCAGGAGCTTTGCTACCTTAGGGTCCGCGAAATACCGCTGCAGACGAGGAGTGATCAGAAAGTACCACACCGATTTTCGAGGAGCTTTCTTCCTCTTCTTGTATCGAGTGACGCCGCACACCAGCCATATGGTAGACTCCGCGTGCTCGTCCCGATAAATGATACAATTGTTCATGCACACATGGTATTTCACGTGCGGTAAATCCAGAGGACACACGGTTTTCTTCGCCTCCTCGAAACTGGTCGGGCACTTGTTCCCCTTGGGAAGACGTTCGTGCCAAAATGATATGTTCTCGTCGAAGCATGCGTCGGTCATTTTGTGTTTTACCTTCATCTCCAGAGCCATGAGCGTTACTTTCAGGCGGGTATCCTCGGGCCTGCATCCTTCATACAATGGAGTAACCGCATATATCTCCAGTTGATCCAGCTTGGCTTTCTCTCGGGCGCAGCTCTTGCGTTATCCGTCTGCTTGAGAAGCAGCTCTTGAATATGAGGGTCCTGCACCCAGCCTCCATCGTCGTCTGCTCCGGCATCTTCATCTTCATGATCATGCCCTTCGTCTTGATCTTCTTGATCATCATGTACGACATCTTCTACATGATGACTGTGTACAGCATCACCGTCGTGATCATGTCCTGGAGATTCTTCGTCTTCTCGCCCGCCCTCGCAGCGGTGGTACTTGTCTTGTTGCCCTTCCTCATTTCTTGCCCGGCCCCCATGGACGACTTCATAGTCATCTTCATCACCTTGCCACCGATAGCCATCCATGAAACCACGCAAGAGCAGGTGGTCCCGCACCTACCCGGAATCCGGGTCCGCAATAAGGCTCTTCAGTTTGCATCTTCGACACGGACATCTTATCTCCGTCTCGTTCTTTTGAAGCATCTCGGCCTTCGCGGAGCTCAAAAACCTATTCACAATGCCTTCAGTCATCGTGCGGACCATGGTCGCCTACGGGGTAGAGCAAAACGATATTTTAGAACCAAGAAATTTTTTGGCATGACCTTCCCTAAAAATAGGACCAAAAGGAATGCATAGTGCCAAAATTCTCGCCGAAACGGAAATGAATCAAAACATTCCGGCAAAATATTAGCAACTATCGCATTTCAAATACCGGTACCTTCAAACACAAACATATATGCAACACCACAAACACATGCAACACCACAAACATACATAGATCTAGCTAGGCCACAAAAAGTGCATGTGCACGTTGTTGGAGCGAGCTAGGGAGAAAATAAGTAGATCTACATCATGAAGATAGCTTTCCCTTTACTTACCTATCAAAAAAAGGTAATTTCACCACTTGATTTTGATGAATCTATGGTGGAAATGAGGTGAGGAGGAGGAGATTGCCGAAAGCTTGGAGAAGGAGGTGGAGGGAATGAAGTGGGGAAAGTGAGTGGGTAGGTGTGGGGCTGTCCAAAATATCTTGTTGGGGTCCCAGGTTACTAATGGCGCACCACCAGCAAATGCGCCATTAGTAACCCTGGTTACTAATGGCGCACCTGCAGGTGGTGCGCCATTAGTAGTTTTGCAAAAAAGTAATATATATATATATATATATATATATGTATATATATATATATATATATACTAATGGCGCACCGGATAATAGTGCGCCATTACTAGTTTAAACTAGTAATGGCGCACTGTGAAACAATGCGCCATTAGTAGTTTTGCAAAAAAAAGAATAATTTTTTTACAGTAATGGCGCACTGTCTGCTTGGTGCGCCATTACTACTTAGAACTAGTAATGGCGCACTTCGACCTGATGCGCCATTAGTATGTATGGAAAAATGGAAATAATAATAATTTAATACTAGTGGCGCACCCTGTTTCTGGTGCGCCATTAGTGTCTTCCACACTAATGGCGCATCACCAACCGGTGCGCCATTAGTATATAGTAGTGGCGCACTGCTTCCATGGTGCGCCATTAGTATCAATCCTATCTATAGACCTTTTCCTAGTAGTGTGATTTACTTGTTCACAACTCTAGTGATGAAAACTATGATGAACTTGCTATTAATCATGCTAATCAAGATAAAACGAATCATGATGATAAGAAGGTGATTGAGCGTCTAACTAAAGAACTAAACACTCTTAAGTTAGCTCATAAAACTACCTTAGAAGACCATCGAGAGCTTTTAAAGATTCATGAGAAGCTACGCTTTGAAAAGTTCAACCTAGAGCAAGAGCATGGGTTCTTAAAAGAAATCAATGATGATCTTCATAAGAAAATTTCTTCTTGCATTGCCAAGCGTTTACTCTTGTCTACTTACATGCCAGAAGTAAAATCTAGCAACAATAGTAAGGAAGATTCTTCATCTAGTAGTAACAATAACCATGCTAAATCGAATGTTGTTGCTTCTAGTAGTTCTGTTGATTCCACTAATGATTCTATTAGACAAGTTACACTTGAGCAAGAAAATAGCTTACTGAAGGGAATTATAGAGAAAGGTGTTTACAAGAGCCTTGTCGGAAGTAAGCAATTTGAGGAAATTGTACACAAGCAAGGAAGGCACCGAAAGAATCAAGGTGTTAGTTTTGAACGGAAGTTCAATGTCAATGGAGTTGAGTGGGAAGAAGATCAATAGCCCAAGACGAAGTTTGTTCCTCAACAAGAGAAGTATGATCCTACTTCCTTCAAGGGGACACAAACTCAAGATGGTCTTCCACCACAAGACCACAAGCAAAAAGGCAAGGACAAGCTTCAAGAGGAGATTGATGCATTTGAAGAAGCTCTTAAGGCCTTGGTCAAGTGTGTTACCAAGAATGCATCAAGTTCTACTTCATCAAGTACGACTACAACTCCAAGGATTCCCATCAAGATGATGTGGATCCCGAAGAAGAAGAACTAGAAAGTTCTTGAGGGTGACTCCACCAACACACATCACTCATATTTATTTTTGCAAGGACAAGTGCAATCAACTTCCACATCTTGCACCAGTTCAAGGAGCCACAAACCCTCTTGATTGGTAAGTCAAGGGAAAAGGTAACCTAATGCTTTCATGGACATCATCTTGTGTGTACTTCACTCTATGTCTATGGATATCCTTGCTTCTTCCTTGTGGGACTAACCCATGTAGGTATTGAAAGTGCAACTCAATACAATGGATTGCTCCAAATGATCTAGATCAACTTTGAGCATCTACATCTTCAACATCCACATGAAGTCATCATCGATAAAACCCAAGGTTAGTTCATGCCTCTTAGGGGGGATATCACATCTAGGGGGAGCTTTACTTTAGAATTGAGCTAAAGCAACTCTAATGGTGTGAACACAACAATGCTTTATGTAAAAGTGGTAACCCCACTTGTGCTTAAACGATGAGTATGACCTATGATCAAATGTTCTCATTTGACTCCTAAGTCAATATACTCATATATAGATGACCTAGTCATCGCCAATTGCTTGACAAATGCTAGAGTGGTTGTGCATACTTTGCCTCATAATTCATTTGCCATCTTATTGTGTGAGCATGTTGAGTGCATATTTTTCTCATTCGAGGACATCCATTTGTTGCTTTGATTGTTTGGTCTTTTCTTTTGCCAAATGGATGGACAAGAATGCCTAAGAACTCCCCCTAGCTATCTATGTTTTTCTCGTCTCAAACTCTATTCATGCTACATCACAAAGTTTGATCAAGTCAGATACGAACCCTCTGGATGAGGAGCACTAATGAGGACATGACTACCTTGGATACGACCAAAAATATTGCATACATGTATATTTGTCAGGAGATTTCTAATGTAAACTATGCAATAATTTATTTATGTCATCCAGGACAAAAATACTTCACAAACTTTTGTGCCATATCTAATTGCAGGTGTATGGGACATTTGTACAATCCACATATGAAAATAAGGGAGAAAGAGATGTTTACTTGCTGTTCAAAAAAGATCTCTCACGTCACTTTTGGCCCAGGAGACGATAGAGTCCAAGTCTCTCACGTACAAGTGGTATCAGTTTTCAGGTTGCTCGGTGAGATTTTCCAGTTTTTTCTAGATTAGATTTATTTTCTTACCTATTGTCCAAGAAAAACCCACAAAATAAGTTAGATCTATTCATCCTTTGTCCAAGCTAGTCTGATCCTTTGCAATTTTCTTTTCATTCCTTGCATAGTTGAATTATCGGTTGCATTGTCGTGTCGAGTTGCTGGACTTAGTGTCAAGTTCGTTTAGAGTTTCGAGTTCTATTCACATTAGTCACGCCGCCGCTTCATCGTTACCCCTTCCGCTGTCCACCACCCATCCATCAATTTCCACCACATGCTACCCACCATTCATTCACATAATCATAGTTGAGATCGTTCACATCTGCGCTTGATCCAATCCGCATCTTATCTAGTTTTTTTGGAAAGACGGAGATAGGAAACAAATAAAGAAAAAAAGAGAAAAAAGTAAAAAAAAAGTTGGAGAAAAAAAGAGAGAAAGAAAAATAAAAAAGTGTGAGGAAAAAAAGAGAAGAAAAAAAAAACAAAATTCGGATCTATCTAGAGTCAATCTCGTAGTTGAATTCGGATTGGAATCTGTTTTGTGTACCGTTCAGTAAAACATGCATAACTTCCTCATACGAAGTCTATTATGGCTCCACGAGTACTCAAATGAAATCTTGCAACGAGACGCAACTACATAGTTGCAGAAGCTAGTTCAATATTTGGCACCTCAAAATAGGCTTCTAAAATATGTCTTTTTGCCCTTCGAAGTCGCGAACAAAGCTTATTCTAGTTTTTAGGCCAGTTTTAGAATTTTTTCACTCCTCATATCAACTCAAAATCGAGTGATTCTTGTTGCGTTTGAAAGCTTGAGTCAGTGCCATTCTTGAGAAATATTATTAGAAAATTGGCACAAACTTTTCCAGAGAAAAGTTGGAGTGGAAATAGTTGATATATCCTGTTTGGCTGTTGTTTCACATCATTATCTTTACTGCTATTGTGATCTCACTTATATCTTGCTGTCCAGAGCTACTTCATATCCTTTATTGATACTAGTTGTGCTACGCTGTGACCTCATTAGTGTTCTAGGCTCGCGTCTCTAGTCCGGTCTAGCTTAGGACCAGTACAGTACCGTCGTTGAGCGTTTATTCAACATTGCATCTCCGAATAGATTATTGATAATCTTTTGCTACCATATACTTAAGCCTTCCAAGCTCCACATATTTCTACACCGTGTATACGCGCTTTCCCCTGGCAATCGCTTTACGAAATCTTCGGAATTATTTGACACCGATGGTTGCCTGTCACCACCTGCTGCATGGTAAGAACTTGTAAGATATTGATATTTGCTATATTGTGAGAGTTTTACCACCACATCCTAGTAGTTCAGAGGAACATTATTCTCAGATTTTGTTTCTTGTTTTATACTAACTATGCCAGGTTTTGGAGTTGTTAGTTCTCGGGGTTCATCGATCATGGGAGATTTGCCATCACCTAAGAAAATACAACAACAGTCACAAGAGGAGCAACAACATCAGAATGCACATAATCAGGTTAATGTTTCCATGCCACCATTTACTGGTCGTTTTAGGCCTGATTTATATATTGAATGGGAGTACCACATAAATGCTATATTTGCTTCCCATAATTTTGATGAGCATGAAAAATTTCAAGCCGCAGTTAGTACATTTAGTAGCTTTGCTTTAGTGTAGTGGAGTGAATATTGTCGGTTAAACCCTGATTTTATACCTACTACTTGGGATGATTTAAAAATTGTCATGAGACAGAGATTCGTTGATGTTTATTATACTCGTGGCATGATTAAAAAATTACAACATTGAAAACAAGGTAGTGACACCATAACAAAATATTATGATGATTTACAAACTACCTTGTTGCACTCATTTTTAGAATTAAGTGAAGAATCTTTATGGATAGATTTTGGGGAGGATTAAACCATGATATTCAGGAGATACTAATTCATGAAGAGTGTTATCCTATGGACCATTTGTTTCGTCTTGCTTGCAAAGCTGAACAGGAGATAAAATGATGTGTTGCGCACAAGGAGAACAAGCGCACGGTGCACATTCCAACTATTGATACAAATGTTTCTTCAACTACTAGGCGTACTATGACAACCACATCCGTTGTTGCGAGTACTACGTCATCTCCACCATGTGACACATCACCATCGAGAGTGCCTACATCATCTGAGTTGATCATAAGAGATAATGACAAAGGTACAGATTTTGCACTTTCACATGAGAATGATGCATGCCTAGTTAACTTGAATACATCATGTGTTGAGTTACCTATTGATTTGAGCACACCACCTATTTTAGAGACTTGTGTTATTGTCATGAATGCGTCATGTGATCAAACAACTGAAATACCAACATTTTTGAGTGCACCCATTGAATTATCTGTTGATGCAAAAGAACCAATACTTAATCATTTTGATATGACCTCTAATCTTTGTGATGATTCTGTGTCAAATGACTTATTGCATGTTTGCTTATTTAAGCATGTTGTAGCATGTAAATTTGATGCAAGTAAGGTTTATTCACCAATGCTGGGATGGTTTAATGATGAACATTATCAATCCTTTGATATGAATAAGAGCTTCACGTATATGTGCAAATTGAGTTGCAATATTTTCATTCCATCTAATAGTTGTGATAATATTTTGGCTTTACATTTTATGAACTATGAAAGTTACTCATGTATACATGTGTCATATGTGCAAAAATTAAGGGAAGTAAAAAATGGATGACATATACATATACAACATGTACACCTTGTCTCTTTTGTTAGCCACATTTCAGATTAAGCAACACCGAGGACGGCTTTGTTTTGAAGAAGGCAAGGATGATGAGGACATAACTACCTTGGATATGACCAAAATATTGCATACATGTATATCTGTGAGATGATTTCTAATGCAAACTATGCAATAATTTATTTATGTCATCAAGGACAAAAATACTTCACAAACTTTTGTGTCATGTCTAATTGCATGTGTATGGGATATTTGTATAATCCACATATAATGATAAGGGAGAAAGAGATGTTTATTTGTTGTTCAAAAAAGTTCTCTCACGTCACTTTTGGCCCAAGAGAAGATGGAGTCTAAGTCTCTCACGTTCTAGACTCAGATTCGGACTGCACAGACATACCTGACTCAAAACGTCAATAACTTTTCCATACGGACTCCGAATGGGTGATTCTTTTTTTGTTGGAAAAAAACTTTCATGCACTTTCCAACCCAATTGGATTCATCTTCAAATTCGTCCGGAGCGTTGAGTTATGGACGAAACAATCTGATGTTATAGCAGAATACGAGTCAAACTACAAGTCCAAAGGTGTTACGTCACCTCCACTTGGGCCCCCTGTTCAAGAATTCATCCGATTAACCAGTTAACTTGCCGATTAATCCCTACTCATAGGGTCACCGAGTAGCCGATAAACTGATAAATCGTCCGATCAATTGATTAAATGGCTGATTAACTTGCCGATTATCCTATTAATCCCCTACTCGCCAGCCAACCGAGCAGTTACCAATTAACAATTTCCTCGACAATGGGCCCATTGGCCTTGTATGACCTAGGGTTAGTTTTAGGCTGCCTTGGGACGTCCTCCTACCTCCTTGGTCACCACCCCTTGCTCCTATATAAGTAGATCCATTTAGTAGCTTTTTTCGGGGGATTTGTTTTGTTAAAAGTTAGCCATTGCAACTTCGTGTACTTCGTTTGTGTCCAATGACCAGACCAAGACCGCTTTCGGATCCCCCCTTTATCAATACTTCATCTATATTCACAATATTCAGATTGCATTATCATACTCTTGCTTGTTCTTCGATTGCGTGCAGGAATAGACCTCCGTGGTCGGGCTGATCGTGCTTCCAGCATCGTCGGTAACCCTGGGAGATTGGTTTAGCGATTGCTAAGGCGCAACGTCGTGCATGTTTGTAGTCGGATCATTGAAGTTGACTCCACCAAATCGATAGTTATGATCTCATCGAAAGATCGGAACCCTCGCTTCTATCAAGCACTCGGAGTCAACCGATTCGTCGTAGACTTGAACTTCCAAAACCTCTCTATGTATTTCAGTCTGACCGATTCATTCCTTTCGGTCATACCGAGTTCATTGAGTTGATCTAGGTTTCAATCTCGGTGCAACCGATTTGAACAGTTCAGTCACACCGAGTTGTAGTAACCGCTTGCGATTTTGCATCTCGGTGCCACCGAGTTTCCACTCAGTCACACCGACAGGGTCTGGATATATATACTCACGGGTCAAATTTTGGAAATTCCTTCGAAAACTTTCGCCCACGCGTATCCAGCTCTGCTGACTCAAGTCTCTGGATCGTCTCCTCATTGCCAGCGACCTCCCGCTGTTGGTCTCCGCCACTGTTAACGGAAATCTTCACCGTCGTTGCCGCCATAGCGAGTTCACCGCCAAGTTAGGGTATGAACTCGACCCTATATGCAATCTTAACCTCTGATTCATGCACTTAGGTCAATGCCATGATTCTTACCACGTATGAGATTACTCTATCCAGCAAAAACTTGCTTTAGATTAGTCTTGATTCGAAAATTTAGGGTTAGGTTTCCACCGAACTCATCTCGGACCGGCCGACTTGTAAAATCGGTCTCACCGATTTGGCTTAGGCCATTGCACTTGTGAACTTTGGTCTGACTGAAACTTACAAATCGGTGTGACCGAGTTCGATTCTCTGTGAAACCCTAGCAATCTCGGAGTCACCAAGTTGTGTCTTGGTCTGACCGATTCCAATAGTTTAGACTCTAATATTGCTTTGGTGTCACCGAGTTTAACAAATCGGTAGCTCGAAAATGCTTTTTGTAGAAAAATAAAACTAAGTTTTTGACTCAATTGTTTTGCAAAATCTCTGCACTTTGTGATGCTCATCCACTCTATCTCCACTATATCTATTCGTAGGGTCAACTTTTAGTTTGCAGTGTTAGAAATGTTAGATCAAAGTGATAGCCAGGACAAGTCTGAGGAATTGGTCAACTTGAGTGAGGGCACTAGTCCATCTAGCAGCTATGATGAGGACAGCAGAAGCACTCCAAGCAACTTGCCCAAGGCAGCAACCAAAACAAGGAAGAAGAGGAACTCAGATTCTGAGGATGAGGACTATGTTGCTGTTGAGGAATAAGTTACTTCCAATAAGAAAGTTGTCAAAAAGGAATATGGCACTGCAACTTCAATAAAGCCAGGTTTGCACAAGAAAGCTCCTACCAAGAGAGTGCCCATGTCTAAGGCCAGTGCCTCAACCCTAGAAGCCTCCAAGTCAGCTGAAGAAGAAGCTGTTGGTGAGGGAAAGAAAAGGAAAGGAAGTGTCAAAAAGACCATGGCTAGAGTTATTGGAAAGTCATCAATGATGATCCAATCAGATTAGGAAGAGGAAGAAGAGGATGGTGCACCAGCATCCAAAGCACAGAAGCTGATGGGGGATGCCATCAAGTCTGGGGCTGCTCCATCAAAGCCCAAGACTGCCCCCAAGGTTGCTCAAGCTTCTAAGCCTTCTGCACCGAAGAGAAGCACTAGAAATATACCAGATGCTGAGAAGAACAAGGCCCCAGTGCCTGAAATGGAAGAAGAGGAAGATGAAGCCCAAGTGCTCAGAAAACTTAAGCCAAAAAGTCATGATCATGATGACAATCACCCAGTGGCTGAATACATGAAGCAAAGAAAGGATGCAGGTCTCAGAATGTGGAGACAATTGGACCCTTATGCTGTGAGGAGAAGAACTGTTGTAGACTACAGATTTCACACCAAGGAACAGCGGGACTTCTATGAGACAGTCCTTTTGGATGAGAAGCCCATCGTGTGTGAAATGACGTGGGTTGACTGGAAATACATTTAGAATAATGGATTTGACACCTTTGTGGGTCAAAAATTAACCAAGTGGAATGATGAGCTTATCATGCAGTTTTACTCCACTGCTCATTTTTAGCCAGATGGTAAAATTGTACGGATGACTGGAGGTACAAGGTACCAGTCTACTGTTGCTGAGTGGACCAAGCTTATCAATGCCCCTGAAGAAGCTGAGTATGACATTGATGTCTATGCTAAGCCTAGGAAGGGTCACAACTCCATGGCCAACACGTACAAGGAAATACCTGACAAGGCCTTGGAGACACACAAGCTAGGCTCATTGTACTATCTGTTGTCTGGATTGGCCACCATGAACACCATTTTGAGGCACACCTTGATGCCCAAATCAAGAGATCATAGGATGATCAGAGGCCACTCCATCAACTTGCTTGAGATGTTTTATGTGCCCCAGAAATTTAAAGTGATAAGTTTGATTGTTGATACAATCAAGAGAACTGCAGCAGACCAAAATAGATCATGTGGGTGTGCTCCATACATCCAGATGCTCATCAACTCCAAGATGGGCAAAGGCATGTATCTCCTGGACAAAGAGCACCTTCCCCTGAGGCCTGGTCATGAGGACAACACATTTGCCATGGATGCTTCAGATCCTACTTCAGTAGAGGCTCGGGAGAAGAGGGAACAAGCAAAAGCAGAGAAGGCCGCCAAGATGCCAAGTGCTGAAGAGGCTTCACAAGTTTTTCTCAAGTCCAAAAAAGACCAACTTGGATATCTCATTAAGGCTACTTTGAGTATTGAGAAAGGATTGGCCACCCTGACTCAGAATCAAGAGAGTCTTGAGATAATTTTTGAGACAAAACTTCACAACTTGGATGTCAAGGTGATAGAAATTTAGACTTCTGTGGAGAAGATCCAAGAAGAGCTTGAGGACAGCGCCAGTGACACACACTAGAGCCACAACTTCAGATCCTGCAGCCACATCTTCATTTGCCCCTCCAGTTGCAACTGCACCAGCGCCTACAACCTCTTCAGATGCATTTGTTGCAGGACTCCTCTCCATGCCACCTTCGAACTCCGGAGCTCCCGGAGATCAAGCTTAGAGAGCCGCATAGCACTATGAATTTTCAAGTTTTTTGGTAACTTGTTGCTAAAGGGGGAGAAAGTGTATAGATAATAGGCTTCGAGAGAGAGTGCTTTGCTTCCTTTTGTCTCTCTTGCTACATGTTTGACTGTTTGCTTGGTTGATACTCTACTTTATGTGTGTGTGAGATACTTGTATGGTCATGTGCTTTATCATATCATACTTTAATGTTTGTGCTTGTATGATGATATTATACATCTTTTATGTATGGTCATTCACATTTTGTCTTGGTGATGAGTGCATATTCCACATTTTATCATTTTGAGCGCTCCACCAAGATGTATGTGACATGGAAGAGTAACCCATGATCCTAATCGACTGTGCATTTGCATTCAAAAGCAAATTTTAAATAATGCACAAATTTAGGGGGAGCTCTTGCTTATCACATACTTCTCAAAGCGACAATGTATTTCATTCTTATTATCTTTTGTCGAAGCTTTGATCTATATGTTGTCATCAATTACCAAAAAGGGGGAGATTGAAAGTGCAACTAATCCCTAGGTGGTTTTGGTAATTCTTAACAACATATAGCTCATTAAACTAATGTTCTTTCAAGATAAGCATTTCAGAAAGTTCAATGATTGGCATGGCATGGACTAGAGATGTGGACCCCTAAAGATGCTAAGGACACATATTGGCACAAGCTCAAGACTCTGCATTTTCGTTTTAGTGATCCAAGATCACATTGAGTCCATAGGAAAAGCCAATACTATTAAAATGGGATGAGGTGTTGCTTAATGGCTTGCTTGCTCAAAGTGCTTAGTGGTATGCTCCAAAGCCCTCAACCACTTTCTCATTTCCACATATGTCCTAAACCAAAACTCAAACTCGGCCCCACCGATTTGATATATCTGGTGCCATCGAGTTCACTTGACATAGCCATATGTAGAAACCCTAAGCAATTCGGTCTCACAATAGGGGTCTCGGTCTCACCGGGTTGGGATTGCAAACTCTCTGTTTCCCGTCGTATCATTTCAGTCTAACCGAGATGAGCGATCGGTCCCACCAAGTTCACAATGCAAACTCTCTGTTTCCTTTTCAGAACATTTTGGTCCAACCAAAATGAGTGATCGGTCCCACCGAGTTTGCCTGACCAACTCTCTGTTTTCCTATTACTGAAATCGGTCTCACCGAGTTGAAGTGATCGGTCTCACCGAGATCAAGTTATGCCCTAACCCTAACAAAATCGGTCCCACCGAGTTAATCATGTCAGTCCCACCAAAAATCCTAATTTTCACATTTTGAACCATATCGGTCTGACCGAGTTTCAGTATTTTGTCCCACCGAGTTTGGTAAAATGTGTGTAACGGTTAGATTTTGTGTGGAGGCTATATATACCCCTCCACCCATCCTCCATTCGTGGAGAGATCCATCAGAATGTGCCCACACTTCCAGCATTCATTTTCTAAGAGAGAACCACCTACTCATGTGTCGAGACCAAGACATTTCAATCCAACCACAAGAATCTTGATCTCTAGTTTTCCCAAGTTGCTTTCCACTCAAATCATCTTTCCATCATATCCAAATCTATGAGAGAGAGTTGAGTGTTGGGAAGACTATCATTTGAAGCACAAGAGCAAGGAGTTCATCATCAACACACCATCTATTACCTTGTGGAGAGTGGTGTCTCCTATATTGGTTAGGTGTCACTTGGCAGCATCCGTCAAGATTGTGGAGTTGAACCAAGGAGTTTGTAAGGGCAAGGAGATCGCCTACTTCGTGAAGATCTACCCAAGTGAGGCAAGTCCTTCATGGGCGATGGCCATGGTGGGATAGACAACGTTGCTTCTTCGTGCACCCTTCATGGGTGGAGCCCTCCGTGGACTCGCGCAGCCATTACCCTTCGTGGGTTGAAGTCTCCATCAACGTGGATGTACGATAGCACCACCTATCGGAACCATGCCAAAAATCTCTGTGTAAACATTGCGTTTGCTCCCTCCAAACTCCTCACTTTTACCTTCGTATGCAATGATTTACATTTTGCTACTACACTCTTAGAATTGCATGTGTAGGTTGATTGCTTTACATGTGATAAGTTGCTAAAATCTGCCAAGACTTTAAATTGGGAAAAGGCTAGATTTTTATTTTGTCAAGTAGTCTAATCACTGCCCCCCTGTAGACATACTTTCGATCCTACACATGCACATATCTCGCTCGTGCTACATAGACCCATCTAACACTCTCCGCCCTTGTTCTCTCTCTATGTGACACGCACCCCCCTAAGTACCATAAACCCTCACTCCATCATAGGCGCTGCTACGTCTTGAGCTTGCGTTAGTTTTCCCCGAAGAGGAAGGGGTGATGCAGCAGAGTAGCATAAGTATTTCCCTCAGTTTTTGAGAACCAAGGTATCAATCCAGTAGGAGGCCACACTCAAGTCCCTCGTACCTGCACAAAACGATAGCTACTCGCAACCAACGCGACTAGGGGTTGTCAATCCCTTCACGGTCACTTACGAGAGTGAGATCTGATAGATATAATATTTTTGGTATTTTTGATATAAATATGCAAAGTAAAAAGTAAAAGCAAAGTAAAAAGCAAAGCAAGATTAAAGTGATGGAGATTGATATGATGAGAATAGACCCGGGGACCATAGGTTTCACTAGTGGCTTCTCTCAAGAGAAAGTATTCTACGGCGGGTGAACAAATTACTGTTGAGCAATTGACAGAATTGAGCATAATTATGAGAATATCTAGGCATGATCATGTATATAGGCATCATGTCTGTGACAAGTAGACCGAAACGATTCTGCATCTACTACTATTACTCCACTCATCGACCGCTATCCAGCATGCATCTAGAGTATTATGTTAAAAACAGAGTAACGCCTTAAGCAAGATGACATGATGTAGAGAGATAAATTCATGCAATATGAAATAAACCCCATCTTGTTATCCTCGATGGCAACGATGCAATATGTGCCTTGCTGCCCCTTCTGTCACTAGGAAAGGACACCGCAAGATCGAACCCAAAGCTAAGCACTTCTCCCATGGCAAGAACTATCAATCTAGTTGGACAAACCAAACGGATAATTCAAAGAGACTTGCAAAGATAACCAATCACGCATAAAAGAATTCAGAGAAGATTCAAATATTATTCATAGATAGACTTGATCATAAACCCACAATTCATCGATCTCAACAAACACACCGCAAAAAGAAGATTACATCGAATAGATCTCCACAAGAGGGGGAGAACTTTGTATTGAGATTCAAAGAGAGAGAAGAAGCCATCTAGCTACTAACTATGGACCCGAAGGTCTGAGGTAAACTACTCACACTTCATCGGAGGGGCTAGGATGATGTAGAAGCCCTCCGTGATGACGGCCCTCTTCCGGCGGAGCTCTGGAACAGGCCCCAAGATGGGATCTCGTGGATACAGAAAGTTGCGGTGGTGTAATTAGGTTTTGGCACCTGTTCTGATCATTTGGGGGTACATAGGTATATATAGGAGGAAGGAGTACATCGGTGGAGCACCGAGGGGCCCACGAGGCAGGGGGCGCGCCCTAGGGGGGTGCCCCCCACCCTCGTGACCTTCTTTTTGATCCCTTGCAGTAGGGTCCAAGTCTCCTGGATCACGTTCGGTGAGAAAATCACGTTCCCAAAGATTTTATTCCGTTTGGACTCCGTTTGATATTATGTTTCTCCGAAACACTGAAATAGGCAAAAAACAACAATTCTGGGCTGGGCCTCCGGTTAATAGGTTAGTCCCAAAAAATAATATCAAAGTAGAAAATAAAGCCCAATATAGTCCAAAACAATAGATAATATAGCATGGAGCAATCAAAAATTATAGATACATTGGAGACATATTAGGCATCCCCAAGCTTAATTCCTGCTCTTCCTTGAGTAGGTAAATGATAAAAAGAGAATTTTTGATGCGGAGTGCTACTTGGCATAATTTCAATGCAAATCTTCTTAATTGTGGTATGAATATTCAGATTAGAAAGATTCAAGACAAAAGTTTATATTGACATAAAAATAATAATACTTCAAGCATACTAACAAAGCAATTATGTCTTCTCAAAATAACATGGCCAAAGAAAGTTATCCCTACAAAATCATATAGTCTGGCTATGCTCCATCTTCCCCACACAAAGTATTTAAATCATGCACAACCCCGATGACAAGCCAAGCAATTGTTTCATACTCTATCTTTTTTGAAACTTTTTCAATCTTCACGCAATACATGAGCGTGGGCCATGGATATAGCACTATAGGTGGAATAGAATGGTGGTTGTGGAGAAGACAAAAAGGAGAAGATAGTCTCACGTCAACTAGGCGTATCAACGGGCTATGGAGATGCCCATCAATTGATATCAATGTGAGTGAGTAGGGACGCCCCCCACCCTCGTGACCTCCTCTTTGATCCCTTGCAGTAGGGTCCAAGTCTCCTGGATCACGTTCGGTGAGAAAATCACGTTCCCGAAGATTTTATTCCGTTTGGACTCCGTTTGATATTCTATTTCTCCGAAACACTGAAATAGGCAAAAAACTTCAATTCTGGGCTGGGCCTCCGGTTAATAGGTTAGTCCCAAAAATAATATAAAAGTAGCAAATAAAGCCCAATATAGTCCAAAACAATAGATAATATAGCATGGAGTAATCAAAAATTATAGATACGTTGGAGACGTATCAGGCGCATGCACTCCCCCCTAAGTATGACTATCTCTCAGTAGCCATCAAGAACACATGTATTGTCTCCTTCCATCCATACGTCCATCTCGATATCTCTCGGGGTATCTTCTATCGCGCATACACCTTGTCACTCGATCTCCCACCCATGTAGTCCATCCCGATCTCCGGGGGATCTCTCTATCACCAACACACACTCTCTCCTCCCCATGTCTGCATTTTTTCATACGTCTCTCTCGACCTCTCTCCCTTGTTTGTCAGACCTCTCTTGGCCACGTGCTAGGGGTCTTTCTCTCTTGGCTGCAAACAACCACACACTATCTCCTCACCTCGCTTCCATTGTCGAAGATGCATGTGTGATATGTTTGCATAAGACACACATGCTTTTTTCTACTTTTATCGTGTGTTGTCCATGTCTATTTCACACTCGCACACACACTTTTTCAGTCACTCTTTCTATTTCACACACACACTCTCTCTCTCTCTCTCTCTAGTTAGGTACTCTCTCACGTCCATAAGCATATGGATGTTTTGAAAAGTCAATGAATTCTCAATTTTGGCGCGTCAATGACCCTGATTTTTGTTGGACCTTCTAGATCAGATACAAGCAATCTCTCAAGGAAAGGCGCATTCTCAATGACCATAACATGGAACAGCTAGAGTGATGTCTTCCCAATTGATGTCTTGTTGCGGGGCCAGCAAGACACATAAATCCATCGGAGATTCGTCGAGGCAATGTGGAGGCTAATGAACCCATGGATCTGCTGAAGACGAAGATACTCGAGCGCAATATAGCTATGGAGCAGGTGCTCCATAGCCTTCTTCGAGATTCCAATGTCGAAGAGGTCGATCTGCTTGAGTTGAGGGATAAGAAGGGCGGGCGCGGCATTAATCTGGTGAAAATAGCAGGAGCTGAAGCTGGCGCGGCGCAATGTTGGCATGAGGCAGAGCGCGGACGGTGGCATAGAGCGACATCATCTAGCTTCAAACTTGAGCTCCTTGAGCTGATCTAGGGCGGGGGATAAGAACCACTCGTCAAACTTGGCTTCGACCTTGCAGTTGGTATTGAACATGCGGAGGTCAAGGCGTCTGGCGGGCCCAGGGTGCGATGAAAGGATCTTGGAGACTGCGGCCATGCGTTTGCAATCCCAGTCGCGGAGGTACCTATTGATGGTGAGGTTGTGTCACAGCCCTAGAGCTTGCTTGTAACTAGTGGCATTGCAGTCATGCATCATGTCTAAATTTCTTTAAATTTGAATTGAGGAATTGGAGAGCCTCAAAAATCATTTAAAAAAAATGATGATCAACATTAAAAATTGCTTCAAATGTGTCCAAGAAAATGTTCCTCTTAGTCTCTGAAAATATTGCAAAGAGGTAAAACTCAAATCAATATTTTGGTATCTCAGAGTTAATTATTTTGGGCCTTTGAATTAAATAAATAACTATTTGCATTGGATATATATTTCTTAATTAATTAATATATGTCCAATAATTCAGATCTTTGATGAAGGGCTTTGGAATAATCCTACTAGTCCCTACCATAATTATCAGAAGCAATAAAAATGATTTAATGTCTAAAACTAAATCAAAACAAACTACAAAAAATAGAAAACAGAATTAAATAGAAATAAGAGAGAGAGAGAGAGAGAGAGAGAGAAACCCTACCTGGCGCCTACCTGGTGGCCCAGCAGAACCAGCCCAGCCCACCACCGCCACCTCCCCGTGTCATCTTCCTCCCTGCCAGGAGGACGGGCACGCGCCCGGCGCGCACGGCCACGCGCCCCGGCCACCTCCTCCCTGCCTGCTTGCCTCCGCTACTCCCTGGAGACGCCACGTGGCCCCCTCGACCCTCTCTCACTCTCCCGTGTCTCTCCCTCCGTCCCTATCCCCCTCTGCTCCCTCTCCCTCCCGCGACCGAACGGAGCCCGTCGCCGCCGACCAGCGCTCGCGCGGCCGCAGCCGTCCCGAAGCCTCTCCGACACGCCCTCGAGCTCCGCCGGTCCTCCCTTGTCCTCCTCGTCGTCTCATGCAACCAGAAGAGCCCCGGAACGCCGCCCCCAACGTTTTCCCCCTCGCCGGCTGCCGAGGATCTTCACCGTCGATTCGCCACCATCGACGCTTCCCCGACCCCGTCATCTGCACCGGCCAACTCCTCGTGAGCTCCTCTTCCTTCTCCCCCTAGTCACGTTGCTCGAGCTGCCCCCAAACCCCGTTGGCCATCACAGCCGAGAGCTCGGCTCCGCCGGCCATGGCGCCGCCGTGGCCAGGGCCACCGCAGCCCGCGCCTGAGCATGTCACCGTGCTCGGTGAACCCCCAGGAGCACGTAGCACCTGTCAGTTTACTCCCTAGTGCCCCGTAGCGTCGACCCCGTCCACATCCGAACTCCGGCCACCGCCGCGAGCTCCGTTCCGGAGAGCTCGGGCCGTCTCAGCCTCTTCCGCTCACACAGGAAGACGCGGCGCTCTTCCAGCTATCCGTAGAGCCCCTCCTCCGTCTGTTTGGTCGCCGGAGCAAGAAATCCGAAGGCCTCCGCCGCCTCGGCCTCGCCGGCGACTCAACGCCGGCAGGATTGACTCGTTTGACCAGGGGTTTGACCTCCCCTGGGTCATTAACATGTGGGCCCGATGCCCTGCTAATTTAGTTTAGATACTAATTGAATTTTAGCTAACCCACTGACTCGCTGACTGTGGGCCCCTGAGCTTAATTAGGATTAGTATATTTTTCTGTTTAGTTTAGTCTAATTGCAGTGGCCCCACGCGTCAGTTTTGACCGTGCTGACGTGGCCGTTGACTGGGCCCACACGTCAGTGGCACTAACCAGCCCCAGTCACTGACCAGTGGACCCCACTGGTCAGGTTTGACCTGGGGCGCCCAGTTGACTCTGCTGACATCACAGTGACGTGGTGCTGACGCCATAAATCATTTCTGGATTTATTATTATTCAGGAAATTTCAGAAAATAGCTAAAACTTCAATAAATCATAGAAATTCAACCGTAACTCCAAATTAAATAATTTATATATGAAAAATTATCAGAAAAATTCAAGGAATCCATCTGTACCATTTTCATGCATGTTAGAACAACTTATAGCTGCTGTTTAGCACAAATCAATTAAATGGCATTTGAATAATCACATATGGAGTTTGAATTTGAATCTTGTATTCAAACCAACTTAATTTAATGTGTTGCTAGTTGCATTAGCTCAAAACACATTCATATAGCCATGTCATTATCATGCATCATATTGTTGCATCGCATTGATTGTGTTCTTCCTTGTTTGCCGGTAATTGTCCCCTCTCGATAGACGTGTACCGGCGATGTGATCATTGACACTGATGAAGACTCAATGTTATCTTCAGAAGTGCCAGGCAAGAAAAACCCCCTTGTTCATTCCGATAAAATCCCACTCTCTCGCTCCTGCTCTCTTTTACTGCATTGGGACAACAACGACATATTTGTTACTTGCTGCGGTAGCTGAACCCCTTTATCCTTTGCATGACCTGTCATTGCCACAGTAAATAGATGAAACCCACTAGCATGAGTAGGAGTTGTTTGAGCCCTGTTGTGCCTACTCATCCATGCTTGTTTATCATGCCTGCTACTGCTTAGAGTTGAGTCAGGTCTGATTCATCGGGGATGAATCAGAGGTGTGTGAACATGTCCTACTATGTGTGAGCTAAGTGTGTGAATACGATTTGGTAAAGGTAGCGGTGAGAGGCCATGTAGGAGTACATGGTGGGTTGTCTCATTGCAGCCGTCCTCAGGAACTGAGTTCTGTGTTTGTGATCCATGATTCAGCTACTACCACGCATTGGGCCCGAAACCAATGGACCCTCTCGGCTTCTTGATCACCCTTGTCCTCTGTCCAGGAGTTGCAAGTAGTTTCTGGTGTTTGTAGTATGCTGGAGGCCGTGCGCAGCGCTGACCGTAGGGGTGGGCTGTGATGCGGTAGGCACGTGGCCGGGTATACCGGGCGCCCGTTTGGTGTCACGGAACCCTGTTCACATCGTTTGGGGCTGTGAGCGAAACTCCGGCCGGATCTCCTCATGGATGGAACCCGAATAGGCGATAAACCTGGACTAGAGACTTGAGTGTTTAGGCAGGCCGTGGCCGACACCCACGTTGGGCTTCCGCTTGAAGGTTGCCGAGTACATGTCGTGTAAACGGCGGTAAGTGGTGAGAGCGTGTGTGAAGAAGTACACCCCTGCAGGGTTAACATCATCTATTCGAATAGCCGTGTCCGTGGAAAAGGACTTCTGGGTTGCTTATATCATTTCATAGACAAGTGAAAGTGGATACTCTAAAATACGCAAGATAAGCGTGAGTGCTATGGATGGCGTTCTCGTAGGGAGACGGGAGCGGATCCATAGTGGTGTATTGATATGGTGAATATGTGGACTCGTGTGCGCCACCTCAAAAGAGTTACTTGCAGTCGTAGTGTAGGATAGCCACCGAGTCAAAGCTGGCTTGCTGCAGTTAAACCCCACCATCCCTTTGTTGATAATGATGCATATGTAGTTAGTTCTTATGTAAGTCTTGCTGGGTACATTTGTACTCACGTTTGCCTATTTTATGTTTTTGCAGAGAGACTTCGGTCTCACTAGTAGTTCCACGTGGACTTCGATGTTTAGCTTGTTACCTCAGCTACGATCTTGTGCCCCGGCAGGATCTGGTAGATAGTCAGGCTTCTCAGCCTTTTTCAGTTATAGATGTCTGTACTCAGACATGATAGCTTCTGCTTGTGCTTTGATTTGTATGCTCTGATTGTTGGGTCATGAGACCCATGTTTGTAATATCTCGCTCCTCGGAGCCTATTGAATAAATTACTTGAGTCGTAGAGTCATGTTGTGATGCCATGTTGTATTTGCACATATCGAGCATATTGTGTGTATGTTATTGAAATGCTTGGTATGTGTGGGATCTGACCATCTAGTTGTTTATCTTTAGTAGCCTCTCTTACGGGGAAATGTCTCCTAGTGTTTCCACCGAGCCATGGTAGCTTGCTACTGCTCTGGAACACTTAGGCTGGCCGGCATGTGTCCTTCTTCGTTCCTGTGTCTGTCCCTTCGGGGAAATGTCATGCGATGAATACCGGAGTCCTGTTAGCCCGCTACAGCCCGGTTCACCGGAGTCCTGCTAGCCCAGTGCTACAGCCTGGATTCACTCGCTGATGACCGACACGTTCGATGTTGGGTCATGGATGCCTGTCCCTGTAAGTTTGTGCCACTTTGGGTTTACGACTAGCCATGTCAGCCCGGGCTCCTTATCATATGGATGCTAGCGACACTGTCATATACGTGTGCCGAAAGGCGCAAACGGTCCCGGGCAAAGGTAAGGCGACACCCGTGGGAATACCGTGCGTGAGGCCGCAAAGTGATATGAGGTGTTACATGCTAGATCGATGTGGCATTGAGTCGGGGTCCTGACAGCATTGGTATCAGAGCTTGACTGCCTGTAGGATTACCAAGCCAAACTGGTCGAAGTTGAGTCTAGAAATTCTTTAGTTATATAAGGGAATTGATTGTGGGATGGAACGTAAGGCTCTTTTTACTCCTTATACCTCATGGCCTTCTGATCTGAGTCATCATCTTCTCTTCTACGGGGATTAAGAACTAGGCTATCTCTTCTTTCTATCAGGATCACGTGTTACTAATCTGTAGACTTATAGATTGTGGGACTTAAGCCTCGTTTCAGTTCCTATTACTTCCATATGTTAATTGTTGTTCTCGAACCCTTGATATTGTGCTTCTGAGTGGTTGTGCCACCATTTTTGTGAATGTCTCAAATCTTTTCTGAGCATTTACAGCCGTTATGCTGTCCGAGTCATCCCAGGTTTCTAAATAGTCTGATGCATTTGCAAAATCCTTTCCCTCTGGTTTCGACGTTCCTTTATGCCAGCTCAATCACACTAATTGTTGAGTTGAGGTATTCTATTGCCTTGACATTTATGCTGGAGTTATTATTATGACCCTAGGTGTCTCAGGGGATCATCTAGTAGTCTAGCCATGTTTTGTGTCCCAGGGTGATGATTCTGGCTTTTATTCTCGAAAGCATCCCGTGATGCCACTTAGTAGTACGTATTCTATTCCTGGGTTTTGAACCCGAGATTCACCCTACTTGCTTCATGTTGATAGTTTTCCTCGTTCCTTTAGGATATTAGTAACTTTGCGATAGTCCTCGAAGTTCGTGGTATTTCCTTCTTCCAAATACTATGAACCCCTTTATGGCAGATATTATTGGATCAAAAGATGACAACAAGAGTGCTCCCGATGAGTTCTCCATGCTATATTGTGACTCTGCCAACTCAACCTTTCTGCATGGGTTATCCGGAAGAATTATGATTGAACTTGGTTCGACATGCTAATCCATGCATCCACAACTCAGAAAATCGTATGTTCCTTTGAGTTGTCCCTCTTTAGTTGTCCTCTGACCCTCGTCTATCAATTGATAGTCAAGATTATGTGTGCATTCATTCATCGATGCCTATTACTCTTGTGGTCCGTCAAGCCATTCTATTCCAGAATGACTAGGAGAAACAAACTCCAGAACCTGACCCATATCCAGGGTTGGGTCAAAGAAGTTGTGCTTCGCAGATCAAATTGCTAATCCAGCTTTTGTTCTGCTCTACCTTGGAGTATTACCATCTTTATATCGGGATTGTTATAGGAATTGCACACCATCCTATGAACTCTTGGTACAGTGATACTTCTTGCCATCATCGTTCATTCCTCGGTTCCTGTGTTATTGTAACCGGAATGCCGACAAGTGAGTCGTGGTGTGTGAAATCAATACTGCTAGCAACTCCATTGCTTGGTAGTTAAATGGATGATAACCTCATTCTTAGCGTGTTGATTATTGAATCGTCACCCTAAGGTTGATTGTGCTACCTAGTCCTTATTTCTGGTGCACTCTCCGATCAGTGAGTTAGGATAGTGCCAATCCTTGCTTATTTGATCATATCGTCTTGCCCTGGAAAGCAAGATTGTTCTCGAGCTTAGTAACATACCGGTGGTTCGTGATTTTCCGAAGATCTTCTCGGAAGTATTACCAGGTTGTCACCTGACCGCTGTGTTGAGCTCGTGATCAAGTTGGTTTCTTGTGAACCACCTTCTCTCCAAGAATCGGTGTTAGATATCCCTGAGCTAGTTGGTTAAGCTAGACAACAACTTGGAGAGTTGGAAGATAAAAGCTTGCCTGACTTAGTTCGTTCCAAAGGGATATTCTTGTGTAGTGTGTGTTGAAGAAAGATGATATCTTCATCGATTGGTCCCTATGATCAGTTGTTGGACCTATTGTCATATCAATCCTTTGATTTGATGTGTGGGCCATCGTCAAGTCAAATCAGTACCAACGATGCTCGTAATGTTGTCTTACTCGTGGTTGATCCCTCGAGCATACACCATTACATCTTTGGTCTGACCAATGCTATCACCGTGTTCGCATGATGGTGGTAGTCCAGTGATATGGAAATTCTGATGAGTTGTTGTTGAGCCCATCAGTAGCATTTTGTCTCCCCCCCCATGAATCATGTTGAACATCAACCTAGTGTTGGAAACTTTTGAAAGCATTTTCTTCATCCTAGTTCATGAAGCATATGTTCGGATGTAAGAAGTGACTTCCTCCAGTTCATGTGCATTTGATGCAAGTTGCCGCCGTGGATTCGAGAAAGTCAATGTTGTTTCCTTTGGAATCATCCCAAATCAGTCATGCATACGTGCGAAGTATTCTGTGGTTCGGAGACTTGCAACCTCCATTCTATATGTGTCCCTAGCACACCAAGCCACTGATTGATTTGTTCAAGGTTAATAAGTTCTAAGTGCTAGTCCCGAAGGTACCAGACGGATTTGTACAAAACTTCGATACCCTCGTTGATGGTTCCCCCTCCTGAACTCGGTAGTGTCTTATTATAAGACTACTTTGTGGTCATGTTTGTCTTGGACAACATGTTCACATGTTGTAGCAGAACCGGCTCGTGTTTTTGGAACTTGCTATCATAGTTCATTTCCCGAGAATCTCGCAACGTCATCTCGTCGATTTGTGTTGCAAACTTTCGTTTTTCTTTCTAGACTCGATGAGTCTGGAATATCCTGACACCAACCAGATCTGAATCTCAGGCAGATATGATGGTTTGGAACATTTCCCAAGAACTATAATATCGGTCCCTCGGAAACCGGTAAAGTGGATGTCGTGGCCAACACACCCAACCGGAAGACCTGTTATTATAATATCTTGATTGAGGAAGTTGGCCACCTCCCCATAGGGATTTCGTAGGATTTACTCCCTAGTTGCCCCTATGGATTTCTGTGTTCCGAAGTCCGACCTTTTTACTTGATGTTCTAGATATCAAACCATATCTATGAATGGGTTACACTAGCACATCAAGGAGAACATTAGAAGCGGAGTGCTAAATGTCTCTCGGTCAATCATCCAGATTTTATTTCCTTGGCCCCGCCAAGGGTGAAATCTGAGAAGGTGTTATCTTCCTTTGCATCTGCATCGTCCATCGCTATTCATCATGGTAGTATGTTGTGTTGTCAGCACCCTTGACACGGATGTTGGTAAAACCTTGATGATTGTGGAAATGCTCAAGTTCTTGAGAGCACGCACAAGCGCTAGGTGTTATCATCGACACTAATTGGGATGCTCTCAGTTTCCTCGGTTATGCTATGACCTTTCCAACAGTGAATTCACTCTCTATTGTTGGGTTCTTCCCCAGTTACCAGAATCATTCCCAGCATTTGCATTTTGTTCCCAGCTTGCACCGCCAATGTGCCATTCTACCATGGGTCCCTTCCATTTCCGGTGGTAAACAAATTCATCCATTACGTTGTCTTCAACAAGGTAATCCACATCATCCAAGTCCGAGTATGCCATTCTACCGACCCCCTCCAAACGATCGCTCGAGAATTGCCTTAGGCTGGTTTAAAGAGTTTCAATGATCTCTGAATCAAAGGTAATTCTTTTTGCCACTTAAGGGGATATATCCACGAGTCTCCATCCCTAAGATGCCTCGTTGTGGTATCATGGCAACTCAACTCCTCGCTGCGCTGACAACCGATTACCACCTTCTTAAGCGTGAAATTGTTGTCTACCTAGTGAACCCTCGTCATCTGTCTCTCTCCACTCCTCTAGAGGTGTGCTTCGTCTCTCAGCTCGAGAGATGTTGCTATGTCTCATTCTGTGAGTTAATCCTGAGTTATTCGACCTTCAAGAAGACCGATCCTTCTAGAGTCTCCTTCTCCTCTCATTGTCATAATAACTGGAGTTCTCAGAACAAGACGTCGAGACAAAGATGGTGATCGAAACAATGTTCCTATGAAGTGCAACCTGGATCGTGAAGATTGTGCTAGTTTGCGTTCCCCCTTCACCTTACCCTACGCTTGAATCTCGGGACGAGATTTTTGTTTAGTGGGGGTGAGTTGTCACAGCCCTAGAGCTTGCTTGTAACTAGTGGCATTGCAGTCATGCATCATGTCTAAATTTCTTTAAATTTGAATTTGGGAATTGGAGAGCCTCAAAAGTCATTTAAAAAAATGATGATCAACATTAAAAATTGCTTCAAATGTGTCCAAGAAAATGTTCCTCTTAGTCTCTGAAAATATTGCAAAGAGGTAAAACTCAAATCAATATTTTGGTATCTCAGAGTTAATTATTTTGGGCCTTTGAATTAAATAAATAACTATTTGCATTGGATATATATTTCTTAATTAATTAATATATGTCCAATAATTCTGATCTTTGATGAAGGGCTTTGGAATAATCCTACTAGTCCCTACCATAATTATCAGAAGCAATAAAAATGATTTAGTGTCTAAAACTAAATCAAAACAAACTACAGAAAATAGAAAACAGAATTAAATAGAAATAAGAGAGAGAGAGAGAGAGAGAAACCCTACCTGGCGCCTACCTGGTGGCCCAGCAGAACCGGCCCAGCCCACCACCGCCACCTCCCCGTGTCGTCTTCCTCCCTGCCAGGAGGACGGGCACGCGCCCGGCGCGCGCGGCCACGCGCCCCGGCCACCTCCTCCCTGCCTGCTTGCCTCCGCTACTCCCTGGAGACGCCACGCGGCCCCCTCGACCCTCTCTCACTCTCCCGTGTCTCTCCCTCCGTCCCTATCCCCCTCTGCTCCCTCTCCCTCCCGCGACCGAACGGAGCCCGTCGCCGCCGACCAGCGCTCGCGCGGCCGCAGCCGTCCTGAAGCCTCTCCGACACGCCCTCGAGCTCCGCCGGTCCTCCCTCGTCCTCCTCGTCGTCTCATGCGACCAGAAGAGCCCCGGAACGCCGCCCCCGACGTTTTCCCCCTCGCCGGCCGCCGAGGATCTTCACCGTCGATTCGCCACCATCGACGCTTCCCCAGCCCCGTCGTCTGCACCGGCCAACTCCCCGTGAGCTCCTCTTCCTTCTCCCCCTAGTCACGTTGCTCGAGCTGCCCCCAAACCCCGTTGGCCATTACAGCCGAGAGCTCGGCTCCGCCGGCCATGGCGCCGCCTGGCCCGCGCCTGAGCACGTCACCGTGCTCGGTGAACCCCCAGGAGCACGTAGCACCTGTCAGTTTACTCCCTAGTGCCCCGTAGCATCGACCCCGTCCACATCCGAACTCCGGCCACCGCCGCGAGCTCCGTTCCGGCGAGCTCGGGCCGTCTCAGCCTCTTCCGCTCACACAGGAAGACGCGGCGCTCTTCCAGCTATCCGTAGAGCCCCTCCTCCGTCCGTTTGGTCGCCGGAGCAAGAAATCCGAAGGCCTCCGCCGCCTCGGCCTCGCCGGCGACTCAACGCCGGCGGGATTGACTCGTTTGACCAGGGATTTGACCTCCCCTGGGTCATTAACATGTGGGCCCGAGGCCCTGCTAATTTAGTTTAGATACTAATTGAGTTTTAGCTAACCCACTGACTCGCTGACTGTGGGCCCCTGCGCTTAATTAGGATTAGTATATTTTTCTGTTTAGTTTAGTCTAATTGCAGTGGCCCCACGCGTCAGTTTTGACCGTGCTGACGTGGCCGTTGACTGGGCCCACACGTCAGTGGCACTAACCAGCCCCAGTCACTGACCAGTGGACCCCACTGGTCAGGTTTGACCTGGGGCGCCCAGTTGACTCTGCTGACGTCATAGTGACGTGGTGCTGACGCCATAAATCATTTCTGGATTTATTATTATTCAGGAAATTTCAGAAAATAGCTAAAACTTCAATAAATCATAGAAATTCAACCGTAACTCCAAATTAAATAATTTATATATGAAAAATTATCAGAAAAATTCAAGGAATCCATCTGTACCATTTTCATGCATGTTAGAACAACTTATAGCTGCTGTTTAGCACAAATCAATTAAATGGCATTTGAATAATCACATATGGAGTTTGAATTTGAATCTTGTATTCAAACCAACTTCATTTAATGTGTTGCTAGTTGCATTAGCTCAAAACACATTCATATTGCCATGTCATTATCATGCATCATATTGTTGCATCACATTGATTGTGTTCTTCCTTGTTTGCCGGTAATTGTCCCCTCTCGATAGACGTGTACCGGCGATGTGATCGTTGACACTGATGAAGACTCAATGTTATCTTCAGAAGTGCCAGGCAAGTAAAACCCCCTTGTTCATTCCGATAAAATCCCACTCTCTCGCTCCTGCTCTCTTTTACTGCATTGGGACAACAACGACATATTTGTTACTTGATGCGGTAGCTGAACCCCTTTATCCTTTGCATGACATGTCATTGCCACAGTAAATAGATGAAACCCACTAGCATGAGTAGGAGTTGTTTGAGCCCTGTTGTGCCTACTCATCCATGCTTGTTTATCATGCCTGCTACTGCTTAGAGTTGAGTCAGGTCTGATTCATCGGGGATGAATCAGAGGTGTGTGAACATGTCCTACTGTGTGTGAGCTAAGTGTGTGAATACGATTTGGTAAAGGTAGCGGTGAGAGGCCATGTAGGAGTACATGGTGGGTTGTCTCATTGCAGCCGTCCTCAGGAACTGAGTTCTGTGTTTGTGATCCATGATTCAGCTACTACCACGCATTGGGCCCGAAACCAATGGACCCTCTCGGCTTCTTGATCACCCTTGTCCTCTGTCCAGGAGTTGCAAGTAGTTTCTGGTGTTTGTAGTATGCTGGAGGCCGTGCGCAGCGCTGACCGTAGGGGTGGGCTGTGATGGGGTAGGCACGTGGCCGGGTATACCGGGCGCCCGTTTGGTGTCACGGAACCCTGTTCACATCGTTTGGGGCTGTGAGCGAAACTCCGGCCGGATCTCCTCATGGATGGAACCCGAATAGGCGATAAACCTGGACTAGAGACTTGAGTGTTTAGGCAGGCCGTGGCCGACACCCACGTTGGGCTTCCACTTGAAGGTTGCCGAGTACATGTCGTGTAAACGGCGGTAAATGGTGAGAGCGTGTGTGAAGAAGTACACCCCTGCAGGGTTAACATCATCTATTCGAATAGCCATGTCCGCGGAAAAGGACTTCTGGGTTGCTTATATCAGTTCATAGACAAGTGAAAGTGGATACTCTAAAATACGCAAGATAAGCGTGAGTGCTATGGATGGCGTTCTCGTAGGGAGACGGGAGCGGATCCATAGTGGTGTATTGATATGGTGAATATGTGGACTCGTGTGCGCCACCTCAAAAGAGTTACTTGCAGTCGTAGTGTAGGATAGCCACCGAGTCAAAGCTGGCTTGCTGCAGTTAAACCCCACCATCCCTTTGTTGATAATGATGCATATGTAGTTAGTTCTGATGTAAGTCTTGCTGGGTACATTTGTACTCACGTTTGCCTATTTTATATTTTTGCAGAGAGACTTCGGTCTCACTAGTAGTTCCACGTGGACTTCGACGTTTAGCTTGTTACCTCAGCTACGATCTTGTGCCCCGGCAGGATCTGGTAGATAGTCAGGCTTCTCAGCCTTTTTCAGTTATAGATGTCTGTACTCAGACATGATAGCTTCCGCTTGTGCTTTGATTTGTATGCTCTGATTGTTGGGTCATGAGACCCATGTTTGTAATATCTCGCTCCTCGGAGCCTATTGAATAAATTACTTGAGTCGTAGAGTCATGTTGTGATGCCATGTTGTATTTGCACATATCGAGCATATTGTGTGTATGTTATTGAAATGCTTGGTATGTGTGGGATCTGACCATCTAGTTATTTATCTTTAGTAGCCTCTCTTACGGGGAAATGTCTCCTAGTGTTTCCACCGAGCCATGGTAGCTTGCTACTGCTCCGGAACACTTATGCTGGCCGGCATGTGTCCTTCTTCGTTCCTGTGTCTGTCCCTTTGGGGAAATGTCACGTGATGAATACCGGAGTCTTGTTAGCCCGCTACAGCCCGGTTCACCAGAGTCCTGCTAGCCCAGTGCTAAAGCCTGGATTCACTCGCTGATGACCGACACGTTCGATGTTGGGTCATGGATGCCTGTCCCTGTAAGTTTGTGCCACTTTGGGTTTACGACTAGCCATGTTAGCCCGGGCTCCTTATCATATGGATGCTAGCGACACTGTCATATACGTGTGCCGAAAGGCGCAAACGGTCCCGGGCAAAGGTAAGGCGACACCCGTGGGAATACCGTGCGTGAGGCCGCAAAGTGATATGAGGTGTTACATGCTAGATCGATGTGGCATTGAGTCGGGGTCCTGACAGGTTGAGGGGGACGCGATGCCAGAGGGGGCGCCACCGCCGAGAGAGCAGGGTGGTCCGCACGACGGATTTGGTGGGGAGGAGGCCAATGATGACGAGCAGCATGTTGTCATGGAGGCTGCTGATGAAGTCCAGGCTCACCGGATGTAGTTTTGGCTCGAGCCGCCTCTGCTTGTTGGCTGCCTCGCCGTCCATCTCAGCCGACGGTGATGCCGATGTACACGTGTGCTGGTGTGTATTGTGTGCTGGGTGTGCGCGAGTGCATCCTTCTGTGCATGCCGCGGTGTAGTGGTGAAGTGTGCGGGAGTGCGTCCTTCAGGCGGAAGAAGTGTGCCCTCAATGTATTTACAACTGTCATCCAAATTCTTCGAACTCTTTATTGGATCCGTAATCATTAAGGTACAACACTCATCTTCTTCTCTGTCTTCTTGAAATTCACATTTTTAAACTTGTTCTTAATGTATTTATGACTGTCATCCAGAAAATGATTCCCACAACCTTGACCCAGTCTATGCGCACAGTGAATATCTTGGCAATAAAATATATCGGCCCCAATTGAGAACAAGTTGTTGGATTTCTCACAAGCTTTCCGTGCATGGAGAAGCTACTCATCTAGGTGAAACTTCTTTCCTATTAGTAAACGGTAATCACAACGTAGCACAATTTTTCATAATTTTTCCAAATTACGATTACAAGTGTAGTGTTCAAAACTGCATCTACGCACTGGACCGAAAGAAATGTTTTTAGTATTTTTACTCATGTGATCACCTGTATTGTTTTTTTTGT
Organism: Triticum dicoccoides; assembly: GCF_002162155.2. Lineage (NCBI taxonomy): Eukaryota > Viridiplantae > Streptophyta > Magnoliopsida > Poales > Poaceae > Triticum > Triticum dicoccoides. The sequence continues at coordinate 268,601,378 of NC_041384.1, forward strand.
TGTACTACTAGTAGCCTAGGCTAGTCATAGTGGCAAGGAACTTAGACTAGTAACTCTATGGTTACCCTAAGAGCAAGTGCTACCTCCGTCCTGGTTTACTCTTCCTATTTTGTAGTATCAAAATTTGACCATACATTTAACATATAAAATGTTAATGCATGTCACTAAAAATTACATCATTGGATTCGTATTTGAACATAAGTTCAAATGGTATATTTTTTTGTGACATGCATTGGAATTTTCTTAGGTAAATCTATGGTCAAAATTTTACACTAAATACGAGGTAGTACAAAAGTGGGCTATAATGGCCCTCCACTATGTAGGAAAAAACACGTGCCAAATTCACTTGTGATGCATTTGGCATCAATGCCCCTCCACTGCTCACCTGGTGCCCCAATCTGGATCACCTACTTTGCTCCTGTGCCAAATTAACTCACGCAATGAAAAAACACTTGCGTGGGAGAGGGAGCGGACTGAGGCAATAAAAACACTTGTTTGGGAGAGTGAGAGGCTGGCGTAGTTGGTTTGATTGATTTGTTTACACATGTGGGTCTGTGTGCACAGCGGTGCCAACTCTCTCACATCGCTAGAGCAGTGCCAAAATCTTTTGATTTGACATTGATGCATATTATGTGGCATACTTTTGAGAAATATGGCATCACACACATAGTGGAAGGCAACAAATGCCCAACCTCTTCATGTGCTCCTAGATAAATGAGAGGATAGAGAGAGAGAGAGAGAGAGAAATATCACTAGCCAACCAACCCTATCGTATGAGTGAATGATATTGGTACCTCTTGATGACACAGCAATCTTATACAACCAGCCACTCTAATATGGTCTCTTCTTTTGCAGATAAGAAAGACCCGAAAGTGAAAAATGTGCTGCACTATAACAAACTCATGGAATGCCTTGATCTCCATCTTATAGAAATTGATTTGATGGACTACCGAGGCAGCACATCTGAGATTAAATTGGCCAGGTTCTTTGTTCTAGAGGCAAGTGTGCTCAAGGTAATGAAGTTTGTGTAGGATCGAAGTATGTCTAGAGGGGGGGTGATTAGACTACTTGACCAATTAAAAACGTAACCTTTTCCCAATTTTAGTTCTTGGCAGATTTTAGCTTTTTTTTGGACAAGTCAAGCAATCATCACACAATTCAAGCAAGCATGCAAAGAGTTTATGGGCAGCGGAAAGTAAAGCATGCAACTTGCAAGAGTATAAAGGGAAGGGTTTGGAGAGGTCAAACGCTATTGGAGACACGGATGTTTTTCCCGTGGTTCGGATAGGTGGTGCTATCCTACATCCACGTTGATGGAGACTTCAACCCACGAAGGGTAACGGTTGCACGAGTCCACACAGGGCTCCACCCAAGGGCAATGGTTGCACGAGTCCACGAAGGGCTCCACCCACGAAGGGTCCACGAAGAAGCAACCACCCACAAAGGGTCCACGAAGAAGCAACCTTGTCTATCCCACCATGGCCATCGCCCACGAAGGACTTGCCTCACTAGCGGTAGATCTTCACAAAGTAGGTGATCTCCTTGCCCTTACAAACTCCATGGTTCAACTCCACAATCTTGTCGGAGGCTCCCAAGTGACACCTAGCCAATCTAGGAGACACCACTCTCCAAGAAGTAACAAATGGTGTGTAGGTAATGAACTCCTTGCTCTTGTGCTTCAAATGATAGTCTCCCCAACACTCAACTCTCTCTCATAGGATTTGGATTTGGTGGAAAGAAGATTTTGAGTGGAAAGCAACTTGGGAAGGCTAGAGATCAAGATTCATATGGTAGGAATGGAATGTCTTGGTCTCAACACATGAGTAGGTCGTTCTCTCTCAGAACATATGAGTTGGAATGGTGTGTGTGTTCTGATGGCTCTCTCACCTAATGAGAAAGAGGTGGAGGGGTATATATAGCCTCCACACAAAATCCAACCATTACACACAATTTACCACTCTTGGTGGGACCGAATCAGAAAACTCGGTCTAACCGAAATAGTAAACCTAGTGACCGTTAGGAATTTCGGTGGGACTGACATGCAACTCGGTAGGACCGATTCGGTTAGGATTTGGGCATAACGTAATCTCGGTGAGACCGATTACACAAACTCGGTGAGACCGAATTTGGTAATTAGCTAACCAGAGAGTTGGTCAGGCAAACTCGGTGGGACCGATTTGCTCTTTCGGTGAGACCGAAAGTTACAAAGGGGAAACACTGAGTTTACATTGCAATCTCGCTGGGACCGATTCGCTCTTTCGGTGGGACCGAAAAGTTACGAAAGGGAAACAGAGAGTTTGCAACCCCATCTCGGTGGGACCGAGATCCTTATCGGTAGAACCGAATTGCTAGGGTTTGGCAGTGGCTAATGACAAGTGAAACTCGGTGGCGTCGGATAGGAAGAATCGGTAGGACCGAGTTTGGCTTAGAGTTTAGGTCATGTGTGGATATGGGAAAGTAGTTGAGGGTTTTTGGAGCATATCACTAAGCACATGAAGCAAGAGGCTCATTAAGCAACACCTCATCCCTCCTTAATAGTATTGGCTTTTCCTATGGACTCAATGTGATCTTAGATCACTAAAATATAAAATGAAGAGTCTTGATCTTTTGAGCTTGAGCCAATCCATTGTCCTTAGCATTTTGAGGGTTCCACTTTCACATCCATGCCATGCCAATCATTGAGCTTTCCTGAAATAATTATCTTGGAATAGTATTAGCTCAATGAGCTATATGTTGTTATGAATTACCAAAACCACCTAGGGATAGTTGCACTTTCAATCTCCCCCTTTTTGGTAATTGATGACAACATATAGATCAAACCTTCCACAAAAGATAATAAGCATGAAATATATCGTCGCTTTGAGAAGTATGTGATAAGTAAGAGCTCCCCCTAAATTTGTGCATATTTAAAATTTGCTTTGGACTGCAAATGCACAAAGAGTTAGAGTCATGGGTTACTCTTCCATGTCAAATACATCTTGGTGGAGCGCTCAAAATGATGAGATTGAAATGCATGCACTCATCACCAAGAATAGTGAATGATCACAAACGATAGATAGAATGGTAATATTTAAGCAAGCATTAAGCGAACATTAAGTGTAGCTTATGATCAAACACATGATCATCGATGTCTCACAAGCATAAGGACGTAGTACCTCACACACAAGTAAACAAGGTTCAAAAAACCACCAAATAAAGCAAGAGAGAAAGGCAACACTCTCTCTCTCTCGAAGCCTATGATCTATTCATCTTCTCCCCCTTTGGCAACAAGTTACCAAAAAGTTCCTAGAAAATGCATAGCACTAGATCGACGCTCAGGCTTGATCTTCAGGTGGTGGTGGAGTCCGGAGCACTCCAAGGACAAAGCCTTCGATAGACGTGGTCGGAGTCGAGGCTGAAGTGGATGCTGGAGCTGGTGGAACGGAGGCTGTGGCTGGTGCAGACGTTGTAGCTCTGGTGTCAGCAACTGGCAGTGTAGACGACCTCAGACCTCGTGGCACCCTCGCAAAAGCATGAGTCGTGGTCCTACCTCTCCTCTCATTCATGCCGTCCTGGAGCTGCTCCATGGCAGTCTGTATCTCTGTCACTTTGATGTCCAAGTCATAGAATCTTTGTTCCATGATCCTCTCTAAGCTCGCCTGGTTCTGAGTCAGGGTGGCTATACTCTGCTCAATCCGCAGGGTGGACGCAATCAAGTAACTGAGCTGCTCTTGTTTGGTTTTCAGGAAGTAATCAGATGCCTCCGCTTGAGTAGGCATCCTGGCAGCTTTCTCCTTCTTCGCCTTCTCCTTCTGAGCTTGTGCATGGGCAGATGATGGTTCATTCTCTGTCATCACAACTTCATTGTTCTTGAAATCTGGACGGATGGGCAGGTGTTCTTTATCCAACAAATATACGCCCATGCCCATCTTGGAGTTGATGAGCTCCTGAATCTGAGGGGCATATCCACAGCTCCTCTTCTGATCTGCCGCAGTCCTTTTGATGGTTTCCACTATGAGTCTCATAACTTTGAATTTTTGAGGCACGTCAAAAACATGAAGCAAATTGATCGCGTGACCTCTGATCATCTTGTGATCTCCAGACTTGGGCAGAAGGGTGTGCCTAAGGATCCAGTTGATCGTAGGCAATCCTGAGAGCAGATAATGCACTGAGCCAAACTTGAACGTGTCAAGTGCTTCATTCGGAATCTCCTTGTACATGTTGGACATGGAGTTGTGGTCCATCTTTTTCTTGGCATAAATGTCCAAGTCATCTGCTTGCTCCTCTGGGGCATTGATTAGCTTCGCCCATTCCTCAACAGTAGAGTTGTACCTTGTACCTTCTGACATCCATGTGATCCTGCCATCCGGATAAAAGTGTGCTGTGGAGTAGAATTGCATGATCAATTCCTCGTTCCACTTTGTGAGCTTCTGCCCAACAAAGTCCTCTACTCCACACGCCTTGAAGCTGTCCTGAACTCCTGGGTAGTACTCTTCATTGTCCTTGATATAGGTCCAGTCGACCCATCTCATGTCACATACGATTGGCTTCTTGTCAAGTAGCACTATCTCATAGAAATCTTGCTGCTCCTTGGTATGAAATCTGTAGTCCACTGCAGTCCTTCTCCTAGAAGCATATGGATCTGCTTCTCTCCACTTCCTGAGCCCTGAGTCTCTCCTGAGCTTCATATCCTCAGCCACAGGATGAGCATCGTTGTGGTTTGGGATCTTGGGCTTGAGCTTCCGAAGGACACTCTCATCCTCATCCTCAGCAACAGTCTCAGGCACTGGGGCCTTGTTCTTCTCAACTGCAGGAATGCTCCGTGTGTTCCTCTTTGGTGCACTGTTAGGCTTAGATGCAGCCTTAGGTGCTTCCTTGGGCTTGGATGCAGCTCCCCCTGACCTTATGGCATCTCCCATAAGTTTGGCTGCCTTGGGCGCTGGTGCAGCTGCCTCTTCTTCCTCCTCCTCTTCTGCCATGATGGAGGCCTTCCCAAGCATTCTGGCTACAGTCTTCTTCACTCTTTCTTTCCTCTTCTTGCCCTCAGCTGCAACGGGCTCAATGGGAGCAGGCTTCTCAGTTGAGGCTCTAGCCTTTGACATGGGTTGCCTGCCTGCTGGCCTCTTGATTTTCAGGCCTGGCTTTGAGCCTTGAGCTGGCTCAACTCTCTTGGAGGTAGCCTCTTCCTCTGCCACATAGTCCTCATCTTCAGAATCTGAGGTTTTCTTCTTCCTTTGTCTCGTGGCAGCTTTTGGCAAATTGCTAGGAGTGCTCCTGCTGCCTTCATCTGAGGAACTTGAGGGGCTAGTGCCCTCACTCAACTGCACTTGCTGCTCTGACAAGTTTTGGCTGTCACTCTGGTCTGACATGTTGCAAACTGACTGCTGACCCTGTGAATAGATTATAGAAGAGATAGAGTGGATGAGCATCACAAAATGCAGAGATTTTTGCAAAAAGAATGATCCAAAAACTTAGTTTTAGTTTCCCACTGAAATCATCTCGGATCTACCGATTTTCAAACTCGGTGATACCGAAGCAGTTTTGGAACCTAAACTAGTGAACTCGGTAGGACCGAGTCACAGTTCGATGGCACCGAGACTGCTAGGGTTTCACTGAGTTCAAAAGTCGGTCACACCGATAAGTAATTCTCGGTCAGACCGAGTCTCACTTGTGCAATGGCATAAGCCAAATCGGTGGGACTGAGTTTTTCAACTCGGTGGGTCCGAGATGGTTTCGGCGGAAACCTAAACCTAGAATTTTCGAATCAAACCTAATCTATGAGCGTTTTGACTGGATAGAAGTTTATCAAACGTGGCCAGAAACAATATGATCACAATGTGCTAGGAATCAGATTGAGGAATAGCACAAAGATAAAGTCCATACCCTAGTTCGGCGTGGACTTGCTACGGCGGCAACGGCTGGGCAGAAATCCCGTTGACGGCGACGGAGACCAGCGACTCGAGGCTGCTGGCGGCGAAAAGACGATTCGGAGACCTCAAGGGCAAAGCAGGCTATCGTGCGGGCGAAGGGGTTCGGAGAAATTTCCAAATTTTGCCCATGAATATATATAGCCCGACCCTGTCGGTGTGACCGAGTTGAACAACTCGGTGGCACCGAGATTCATAACTACGTGCAGTTACTGAAACTCGGTGAGACTGAAAGGTTCAAATCGGTTGCACCGAGATTGAAAACTTAGATCAACTTAATGATCTCGGTAGGACCGAAAGTGGAGTATCGGTCAGACCGAGAATCATAAAGAGGTTTTGGAAGTTTAAGTCTATGACGAATCGGGGACTCCGAGCGCTCCTCGCACAGAGTGGTTCGAATCTGACTTGATCAAATTTTGTGATGCAGCATGAATAGAGTTTGAGACAACAAAAGCATAGATAGCTAGAGGAGGTTCTTAGGCATTCTTGTCCATCCACTTGGCAAAAGAAGATAAAGCCGAACAATCAAAGCAACAAGTGGATGTCCTCGAATGAGTAAAATATGCAATCAGCATGCTCACACAATAAGATAGCACATGGAATATGTGGCAAAGCATGCACAACCAATTCTAGCATCTATCAAGCAATTTGCGATGACTAGGTCATCTATATATGAGTATATTGACTTAGGAGTCAAGTGAGAACACTTGATCGTAGGTCATACTCATCGTTTAAGTTCAAGTGGGGTTACCACTTTTACATAAAGCATTGTTTTGTTCACATCTTTAGATTTTCTTTAGCTCGGTCTTAGAGTAAAGCTTCCCCTAGATGTGATATCCCCCCCCTAAGAGGGATGAACTAACCTTGGGTTTTGTCGATGATGACTTCATGTAGACATTGATGATGTGGATGCTCAATGTTGATGTAGATCTCTTGGAGCTATCCATTTGAGTGAATTGCACTTTCAATACCTACATGGGTTAGTCCCACAAGGAACAAACAAGGATATCCATAGACATAGAGTGATGCACACAAAAGATGATGTCCATGAAAACTTTTTTAGGTTACCTTGTCCCTTGTCTTACCAACAAGAGGGTTTGTGACTCCTTGAACTAGTGCAAGATGTGGAAGTTGATTGCACTTGTTCTTCCTAAAATGATAAGAGTGAAGTATGTTGGCGGAGTCACCCTCAAGAACTTTCTAGTTCTTCTTCTTTTGGATCCACATCATCTTGATGGGAATGCTTGGAGTTGTAGTCGTACTTGATGAAGTGGAACTTGAAGTAGTCTTGGGAATCCACTTGACTAAGGTCTTAGGAGCTTCTTCAAATGCATCAATTTCCTCTTGAAGCTTGTTCTTGCCTTTTTGCTCGTAGTCTTCTGGTGGAAGATCATCTTGAGCTTGTGTCCCCTTGAAAAACTTCTCCTGTTGAGGGACAAACTTTGTCTTGGGGTATTGATCTTCTTCCCATTCAACTCCATTGGTATTGAACTTTCGTTCAAAACCAATACCTTGATTCTTCCGGTGCATTCCTTGCTTGCGCACAATTTCCTCGAATTGCTTACTCCCGGCAAGGCTTTTGTACACTCCTTTCTCTATAATTCCCTTCAATAAGCTATTTTCTTGCTCAAGTGTAACTTGGCTAAGAGAATCATTAGTGGAATCAAGAGAACTACTAGAAGCAACAATATTGGATTTAGCATGATCATTGTTACTACTAGCGGAAGAATCTTTCTTGTTAGATTTGACTTGAGGCATGTAAGTGGATAAGAGTAAACGCTTGGCAATGTAAGAAGAACTTTTCTTGTGGAGATCATCATTGATTGCCTTTAAGAACTCATGCTCTTGCTCAAGATTGAGCTTTTCAAAGCGTAGCTTCTCATGAGCTCTTAAAAGTTCTCGATGATCTTCGAAGATAGTGTCATGAGCTAACTTAAGAGTTGTTAGTTCTTTAGTTAGAGCCTCAATCTGCTCCTTATCATTGTCATTCGTTTTATCTTGATTATCATGATTAATTGGTCTTTCATCATAGTATTCATCACTAGAGTTGTCACCAAGCAAATCATCACCTAACAAGTCATCTTCATCACTATCAAAATCAACATACTTGGGGTGTGTTACCTTAGGACCTTTGGCCATGAAGCATCTTCCAATTCCTTCATTTGGTGAGTCAAATATGTCGTGGGAGTTGGTTGACACAAGTGCTAGACCGGCAACACCTTCATCTTGAGTATCTTCGAAGTCGGAGTGATAACTTCTCTCGGAGTGGCTATCGGAGTCGGAGCCGGATACCCATTCACCAACATGAGCTTGATGTCTTCGTCTTGTGTAGCTCCTTGATGATTTTTCCTTCCTTTCCGAATCCTTGCTTCTCCGTGAGTATCTTCATTCATAACGATCATCTCTACTCCTTCTCTCTCTTGGTGGTGATCCTTTGCTTCTTCTTTTTGGAGAATCTTCTCTTTTCTTGTAGGGAGCCGTACACTCATTGGAATAGTGTCCAGGTCTTCCACAATTGTAACAGTTTCTCTCTCGACTAGAAGATCTTTTGTCATTGTAGGACCTTGACTTGGAGCTTCTATCTTTGCTTCTACTCTTGTAGAACTTGTTGAAGTTCTTCACCATTAAGCTCAATTCTTCATTGAAGTCTTGTTTCTCACTTGATGATGTAGGGGCTTCACATGAGGCTTTATAGGCACCACTTGACTTGTTGTGAAGTTCCTCTTTATCCTTAAGTGACATCTCATGAGCAACAATTCTTTGAATCACTTCCTTTGGCTTGAGATCTTTGTAATTGGGCATCATTTGGATCAATGTGCACACGGTATCATATTTTCCATCCAAGGCTCTTAGGATCTTCTTGATGATGAATCTATCGGTCATCTCTTCACTTCCTAAGCCGGCAATCTCATTTGTGATGAGAGCAAGCCTAGAGTACATTTCAGCGACACCTTCACTATCCTTCATCTTGAACTTGTCAAGTTGGCTTTGAAGCACATCCAACTTGGATTCCTTGACGGAGTCGGTACCTTCGTGCATATCAATCAAAGTGTCCCAAATTTCCTTTGCATTATCAAGGCGGCTGATTTTGTTGAATTCTTCTGGGCATAATCCGTTGAAGAGAATATCACAAGCTTGAGCATTGTATTGCAACATCTTCAACTCATCCGCGGTAGCTTCACGGTTTGGTTCTCTCCCATCAAAGAAGTCACCTTGCAAACCAACACACACAATAGCCCAAACAGCGGGGTTATGTCCAAGAATATGCATTTGCATGCATGCTTCCAACTAGCAAAATTAGTGCCATCAAAGTAAGGACCTCTTCGGTGATAATTTCCCTCGCTAGACGCCATACTCTCCTAGGTTGTGAAACCAAGGCTATGACCACCAAAAGCTATGGAGATCAAGCAAATGGAGACCAAGGCTCTGATACCACTAGTAGGATCGAAGTATGTCTAGAGGGGGGGTGATTAGACTACTTGACCAATTAAAAACTTAAACTTTTCCCAATTTTAGTTCTTGGCAGATTTTAGGTTTTTTTTGGACAAGTCAAGCAATCATCACACAATTCAAGCAAGCATGCAAAGAGTTTATGGGCAGCGGAAAGTAAAGCATGCAACTTGCAAGAGTATAAAGGGAAGGGTTTGGAGAAGTCAAACGCTATTGGAGACACGGATGTTTTTCCCGTGGTTCGGATAGGTGGTGCTATCCTACATCCACGTTGATGGAGACTTCAGCCCACGAAGGGTAACAGTTGCGCGAGTCCACACAAGGCTCCACCCAAGGGAAACGGTTGCGCGAGTCCACGAAGGGCTCCACCCACGAAGGGTCCACGAAGAAGCAACCACCCACAAAGGGTCCACGAAGAAGCAACCTTGTCTATCCCACCATGGCCATCGCCCACGAAGGACTTGCCTCACTAGCGGTAGATCTTCACGAAGTAGGCGATCTCCTTGCCCTTACAAACTCCTTGGTTCAACTCCACAATCTTGTCGGAGGCTCCCAAGTGACACCTAGCCAATCTAGGAGACACCACTCTCCAAGAAGTAACAAATGGTGTGTAGGTAATGAACTCCTTGCTCTTGTGCTTCAAATGATAGTCTCCCCAACACTCAACTCTCTCTCTCTCATAGGATTTGGATTTGGTGGAAAGAAGATTTTGAGTGGAAAGCAACTTGGGAAGGCTAGAGATCAAGATTCATATGGTAGGAATGGAATGTCTTGGTCTCAACACATGAGTAGGTGGTTCTCTCTCAGAACATACGAGTTGGAATGGTGTGTGTGTTCTGATGGCTCTCTCACCTAATGAGAAAGAGGTGGAGGGGTATATATAGCCTCCACACAAAATCCAACCATTACACACAATTTACCAATCTCGGTGGGACCGAATCAGAAAACTCGGTCTAACCGAAATAGTAAACCTAGTGACCGTTAGGAATTTCGGTGGGACTGACATGCAACTCGGTAGGACCAATTCGGTTAGGATTTGGGCATAACGTAATCTCGGTGAGACCGATTACACAAACTCGGTGAGACCGAATTTGGTAATTAGCTAACCAGAGAGTTGGTCAGGCAAACTCGGTGGGACCGATTTGCTCTTTCGGTGAGACCGAGAGGAACTCGGTGAGACCGAAAGTTACAAAGGGGAAACACTGAGTTTGCATTGCAATCTCGGTGGGACCAATTCGCTCTTTCGGTGGGACCGAAAAGTTATGAAAGGGAAACAGAGAGTTTGCAACCCCATCGCGGTGGGACTGAGATCCTTATCGGTAGAACCGAATTGCTAGGGTTTGGCAGTGGCTAATGACAAGTGAAACTCGGTGGCGCCGGATAGGAAGAATCGGTAGGACCGAGTTTGGCTTAGAGTTTAGGTCATGTGTGGATATGGGAAAGTAGTTGAGGGTTTTCGGAGCATATCACTAAGCACATGAAGCAAGAGGCTCATTAAGCAACACCTCATCCCTCCTTAATAGTATTGGCTTTTCCTATGGACTCAATGTGATCTTGGATCACTAAAATACAAAATGAAGAGTCTTGAGCTTTTGAGCTTGAGCCAATCCATTGTCCTTAGCATTTTGAGGGTTCCACTTTCACATCCATGCCATGCCAATCATTGAGCTTTCCTGAAATAATTATCTTGGAATAGTATTAGCTCAATGATCTATATGTTGTTATGAATTACCAAAACCACCTAGGGATAGTTGCACTTTCAGTTTGGCGTTCTCTGGCGCAGCAATGAATGGCGTGCTGATCACCGCAAATATCTAAGCCTAAATGATAAAGTCTCCGCAGAAGCTGAATTTGTTTTTGAAACATCAAGTTGCCAGAGACACAAAAATTTATTTTCCCATTAGTGACTTGTCAGGGCAGTGGATTTTAGTTTGTACGATAATGCTGCATCCACCTAAAGTAACAAAAGTTCTTACGTAAACTTCCTAGCAATTCCATCTTCGTAGGTGCAACATTACTCCTAACATTTGTAATATCAGTTTGAAACTGGTAATATTGCCATGTCCTATTCCTGCATTTTCAAAATACTGTGAATCAAAGAGGTCCAGAGTTGGTGATGATGGTGTGCCCGCCATCTTTCACCAATAGCTATCGGATCTAGATCTGACGCATACGAAGCAAACTTCTGCAGTTTTGCAAAAAGATGCCTGCACTTGTTCCATATTTACGAACAACTCCTTGTCTCTCACAATCAGGCTTATCTCCTCCCCACCACATCTAGAAGGCCATGGAAAAATATGGCGTGATGGCCGCTACCGGCGTCGTCCACCCCCAATATTGGTGCAATGCACGGGCATCTTACTCGTACACCGTATAAGAAAAGGGTAGAGATACTCGTGGAAAAGCATGGGAAATTATGTCAAACCTGGGTAGTTATAAGTAGGCTAGCTCTACAGCCATGATGATAGTGACTGCAGATGGTGAGTCTGACTTTGGTATGCCGAACACGGCGCCTACACTCAGGTGTCATCTCCGGCGTAGGGTCTTGTCACTTCACTGTGAGGAGCAGCACGTAATAATTTGACGAACGGGTAGCACAATACTACTACATTGGTAGTGCTACTACTAGTACTAGCACCACCATCTGGATTTAGTAGTACTACCACGTCCGTCTGGATTTAGTATTTGACTAGCAATATCTAGTAATGCATGTCACAAAAATATACTACTCCCTCTATAAATAAATACATGGAGTATTGTTTTATTCATTTTTGAACATAGTTCCCGATGATATTATACACTCTCCCTTCTAGTAGATGGCTCAAATCCGAAGTCTCATCAATCAGACTACTGTTGTACTCACCGAGCACTCAGCTTGGTAAGCTACCAACAAAAAATTGCAATCAAAGACTACTATTGTAATAGTATTCGTTTTGTAGTGATTGTAACAGTAGAAACGGAAAAGTAAATAAGCAAAGATCAATATGTGAAAATCTCATAGGAAATGGATCAGTGATGGATAATTATGTCGAATGCAATTCCTCATGCAATAGTTATAACATAGGGTGACACAAAACTAGCTCCAGTTCATCAATGTAGTGTAGGCATGTATTCCGAATATAGTCATACGTGCTTATGGAAAAGAACTTGCATGGCATCTTTTGTCCTACCCTCCCATGGCAGGGGGGTCCTATCAGAAACTAAGGGATATTAATGCCTCCTTTTAATAGAGTACCGGACCAAAGCATTAACACTTAGTGAATACATGAACTCCTCAAACTCCGGTCATCACTGGTAAGTATCCCGATTATTGTCACTTCAGGGTTAACGGATCATAACACATAATAGCTGACTATAGACTTGCAAGATAGGATCAAGAACTCAGATATATTCTTGAAAACATAATAGGTTCATATCTAAAATCATGGCACTCGGGCCGTACTAACAAGCATTAAGCATAGCAAAGTCATAGCAACATCAATCTAAGAACATAATGGATACTGGGGATCAAACCCTAACAAAACTAACTCGATTACATGATAAATCTCATCCAACCCATCACCATCTAGCGAGCCTACGATGAAATTACTCACGCATGGCGGTGAGCATCATGAAATTGGTGATGGAGGAAGGTTGATGATGACGATGGCGACGGATTCCCCTCTCCAGAGCTCCGAATGGACTCCAGATCAGCCCTTCTGAGAGAGATTAGGGCTTGGCAGTGGCTCTGTATCGTAAAATGCAACGAATCCTTCTCTCTGATTTTTTTTCTCACCGAATGTGAATATATAGAGTTGGAGTTGAGGTCGGTGGAGCACCAGGGGCCCACGAGGCAGGGGCGCGCCCCCCGCCCTCCTGGACAGGGTGTGGGCCCCCTGGCCTTGATTCTTTCGCCAGTATTTTTTATATATTCCAAAAATATTCTCCGTTGATTTTTAGGTCATTCCGAGAACTTTTATTTCTGCACAAAAATAACACCATGGCAACTCTGTTGAAAACATCGTCAGTCCGGGTTAGTTCCATTGAAATCATGAAAGTTAGAGTCCAAACAAGGGCAAAAGTGTTTGAAAAAGTAGATACGTTGGAGACGTATCATCTCCCCCAAGCAATTCAGTTGACAAACTGAAAGTGATACAAAAAAACTTCTACAAACTCTGTGTGCTCATGTTGTTGCAAATATGTAAAGCCAACATTCGTGTTTTCAGCAAAGATTATGAACTAACCATATTCACAATAACATTTAGGTCTCATTTTTACTCATATCAATGGCATAATCAACTAGCTACCAATAATAATAAATCTCGAATGACAACACTTCCTCAAAACAATCATAATATGATATAACAAGATGGTATCTCGCTAGCCCCTTTCTGAGTCAGCAAACATAAATGCAGAGCACCTCTGAAGATCAAGGGATGACTAGAAATTGTAATTCATGGTAAAAGAGATCCAGTCACAGTCATACTCAATGTAAACTAATAGCAATGCATGCAAATGACAGCGGTGCTAGTGCTTTTTAATAAGAGGATGATGACTCAACATAAAAGTAAAGAGATAGGCCCTTCTCAGAGGGAAGTAGGGATTTGTAGAGGTGCCAGAGCTCGGTTTTGAAATAGAGATGAATAATATTTTGAGCGCTATACTTTCATTGTCAACATAACAACCGAGAGATCTCGATATCTTCCATGCTACACACATTATAGGTGGTTCCCAAGTAGAATGGTAAAGTTTATACTCCCCCACCACCAACAAGCATCAATCCATGGATTGCCCGAAAAAACGGGTGCCTCCAAATAACAACAATCCTATGAGAGTTTTGTTTGCAATTATTTCGATTTGATTTGAGCATGGGACTGGGCATCTCGGTGACCAGCCATTTTCTCATGAGTGAGGAGCGGAGTCCACTCCTCTTGAGAATAACCCACCTAGCATGGAAGATACATACAACCCTAGTTGATACATGAGCTATTCGAGCATACAAACCAGAGTTTCAGTTGAAGGTTTAGAATTTGGCACATACAAATTTACTTGGAACGGAAGGTACATACGCATATAGGAAGGTATGGTGGACTCATATGGAATAACTTTGGGGTTTATGGAAGTGGATGCACAAGCAGTATTCCCGCTTAGTACAAGTGAAGGCTAGAAAGAGACTGGGAAGCGACCAGGTAGAGAGCGACAACAGTCATGAACATGCATTAAAATTAATCAACACTGAGTGCAAGCATGAGTAGGATATAATTCACCATGAACATAAATATCGTGGAGGCTATGTTGATTTTGTTTCAACTACATGCGTGAACATGTGCCAAGTCAAGCCACTCAAAATGTTCAAAGGAGGATACCACCCTATCATACCACATCACAACCATTTTAGTAGCATGTTGGCACGCAAGGTAAACCATTATAAACTCCTAGCTACTTAAGCATGGCATGATCAACTATAATCTCTAATTGTCATTGCAAATATGTTTCATTCATAATAGGCTAAATCAGGAACAATGAGCTAATCATATTTATAAAAACAAGAGAGGTCGAGTTCATACCAGCTTTTCGCATCTCAACCAATTCATCATATATCATCATTATTGCCTTTCACTTGCACAACCGAATAGTGTGGATAATAATAATAGTGCACGTGCATTGGAATAAGCCGGAATCTGCAAGCATTCAACTCAAGGGAGAAGACAAGGTAATATGGGCTCTTTATTAGATCAACAATAATGCATATAAGAGCCACTCAACATTTTCATTATGGTCTTCTCCTCTTGACCCCCAAAGGACAAGAAAAGAAATAAAATTATTTACACGGGAAAGCTCTCAACAAGAAAAAGAAGAATGAGAAATCTTTTTGGGTTTTCTTTTAATTATTACTACTACAAGCATGGAAAGTAAACTAGCTAAAAGTTACAACTAATTTTTTTGGTTTTTATTAAGGTTTTTCAAACACACAAGAAGAAGGTTTAAAAAGAAATTAAACTAGCATGGATGATACAATGAAAAGTATGAGCACTGACAACTGACATGAGTGTGTGAACATGAATGTAATGTCGGTGAGAAATGCGTACTCCCCCAAGCTTAGGCTTTTGGCCTAAGTTGGTCTATGGCCACGGCTGGCCTGGTGGAAATCCAAAGTTGTAGCTGGGGTCGTACTGAGATGCAGCGACTACTGATTGACGAGCTGCAGCTTGGAGGCGAGCTGCCTCTGTCCTCCTTTCGTACTCGTTCGTCTCCTCACTAGTTATAACATATCTCCCTTTTGCCTGAAAGTCAAGGAAAGCAGGAGCAAGGAGAGCAACATGGATGGTGCGCCTTCTGTCAAAGATTAGTCGGTACTGGAGGAACTGATCGTTCCTCTCATCAAACTAATGACGAACCATAGCATTATAATCCTGATAAGCAGGAGGCAATTCAATATCATTCTCATGTATGGGTATCTCAAGAAAATTAGCTACACGAGTTGCATAAATTCCACCAAACAAGTCTCCACTTAAACTATTAAGATGCAACCTACGTGCAACAATAGCCCCCAAGTTGTATTGTTTATCACCCAATACCTCACTCTTGAGGACACTAAGATCTAGAACGCACATGTGGCAAGCCTCATCTTGACCGTTAATGCATCTACCCACGAAGAGAGCAAAATAATGTATGGCAGGAAAATGAATGCTCCCTATGGTAGCTTGTGTTATTTCTCTAGATTCCCCCACAGTGATACTAGCAAGAAATTCTTTAAATTCGGATTTGCGAGGTTCACTAACACTACCCCACTACAGGAGTTTACAAGCAGTATTAAAATCTTCTAAGTCCATGGTAAAAGATTTATCATAGAGATCAAATAGGACAGTGTGAGAATTACATGATGAGGTAAATTTAAACCTTCTCACAAAGGAATCAGTTAAGTGATAATATTGGGGGCACTTATCTGACACGAAGCCCTCAAGCTCAGCATTACACACATACGCGTCAAATTCCTCCTTAATTCCTGCTTGGACCATAAAATCTTCTAACGGCCATTCACAAGGCCGCACTTGAGCTCCTCTTGGTAGTTCATAGTCCAGCTCACGTATCACGGGCCTGGGGTCCTTGCTTCCTTGAGAAACCACCTTGGTACATTTTCCTAAACATATTTCTTCCTCTGAAAATTTTCTGAAATTTTTAGTAACTCAAAAATAAAAGTGAAACAAACTCAACAAAATTGATAGCAACTACTCCTACAAGTGCCTAGAGGCCATATCATGCATTAAAACTACTTTTGACCACATAAATTTGACATGCAAGCTCAAGAACACGGTCACCTAAGAAGCCAAAATTTGCAATAAATAAAGCACTAGAACAAAAACTAATTGGACCATTGGAGGAGTCACATACCGAAGAACAATCCCCCAAAGAAGTTTTGTGAATGGAGCTTTGAGCAAGGAGATCGAAAATGGCAGCAAGATGACCTAGAACACATGTTTGAGCTAGGTGGGGATTTTTTCAGGAGGAATACGAAGTGTGTGGATGCAAGAGTAAGTGGAGGGGTCCCACGTGGAGTCCACGAGGCAGGGGGTGCTCCCAGGGGGTGGGTAAGCCCTCCACCCTCGTGGGCACATGGTGAGGCCCCCTGGTGTGTTCTTAGTGCCAATAATTCTTAAATATTCTAGAAAAATCATATTTCATTTTCGGGGCGTTTGGAGAACTTCTATTTTCGAGGTATTTTTTATTACATGGATAATTCAGAAAACAGACAGAAATACTATTTTTACTTTATTTAATCTAAATAACAGAAAGTAAAAGGAGGGTACAGAGAGTTGTGCTTTATAACTTCATCCATCTCATGCTCATCAAAAGGAATCCACTAACAAGGTTGATCAAGTCTTGTTAACAAACTCAATCCGAATCGCATGAAACCGAAGAAATTATGAATAACACTAGGTTACATCAACGGGGATATGCATGTCCCCCAAAATAAGTATATCATATTTCTTCTTGACAATAGGAAGTGGAAATTCAAAACCTCCAATAGTAATTGTTGGAATTTGTCCAAAAGAATTGGTACTATGGACTTGAGGTTGTTTCCTCGGAAAGTGTACCGTATGCTCATTACCATTAACATGAAAAGTGACATTGCCTTTGTTGCAATCAATAACAGCCCCTGCAGTATTCAAAAAGGGTCTACCAAGGATAATCGACATACTATCGTCCTCGGGAATATGAAGAATAACAAAGTCCATTAAAATAGTAACGTATACAACCACAACAGGCACATCCTCACAAATACTGACAGGTATAGCAGTTGATTTATCAGCCATTTGCAAAGATATTTTAGTAGGTGCCAACTTATTCAAATCAAGTCTACGATACCAAGAGAGAGGCATAACACTAACAACGGCTCCAAGATCACATAAAGCAGTTTTAACATAGTTTCTTTTAATGGAGCATGGTATAGTTGGTACTCTTGGATCTCCTAGTTTATTTGGTATTCCACCCTTAAAAGTATAATTAGCAAGCATGGTGGAAATTTCAGCTTCCGGTATCTTTCTTTTATTAGTAATAATATCCTTCATGTACTTAGCATAAGGGTTCATTTTAAGCATACCAGTCAAATGCATATGCAAAAGGATAGGTCTAATCATTTTAGCAAAGCACTCAAAATCCTCATCAAACTATTTCTTGGATGGTTTAGGAGGAAAGGGCATGGGTTTCTGAACCCATGGTTCTCTTTATTTACCGTGCTTCCTAGCAACAAAGTCTCTCTTATCATAATGTTGATTCTTTGATTGTGGGTTATCAAGATCAACAGCAAGTTCAATCTCTACATCATTGTTATTACTAGGTTGAGCATCAACATGAACATCATCATTAACATTATAACTAGGTTCATGTTCATTACCAGATTGTGTTTCAGCATCATAAATAGAAATGTCATTGGGATTCTCAGGTGTGTCAACTTTAGGTTCACTAGAAGCATGCAAAGTCCTATAATTTTTCTTTTTCTTCTTCTTAGAAGAGCTAGGTGCATCAACATTAGTTCTCTGAGAATCTTGCTCAATTCTCTTAGGTTGGCCCTCAGGATACAAAGGTAACATCATTATCATTTTTCTTACTATTTAATTCATTGAGCAAATCATTCTGAGCTTTAAGTACTTTTTCTACTTGAGTGGTAACCATAGAAGCATGTTTACTAATAAGTTTAAGTTCACCTTCAACTCTAGACATATAATCACTCAAGTGTTCAATCATATAAACATTACATTTCAATTTTCTACCAACATAAGCATTGAAGTTTTTTGTTTAACAATAAAATTATCAAACTCATCCAAGCATTGGCTAGCAGACTTATAACAAGGAATATCACCTTCATCAAATCTATAGGGAGAATTTACCTTCACTACCTGTGTCGGGTTATCAAGACCATGTATTTCTTCAATAGGTGGTAAATTCTTAACATCTTCAGCTTTAATACCTTTTTCTTTCATAGATTTCTTTGCCTCTTGCATATCTTCAGGACTGAGAAATAGAATACCCCTTTTCTTCGGAGTTGGCTTAGGAGTTGGTTCAGGAAGTGTCCAATCATTTTCAGTACTCAACATATTATTCAATAGCAATTCAGCTTGATCAACTGTTCTTTCCCTGAAAACATAACCAGCACAACTATCCAGGTGGTCTCTGGAAGCATCGGTTAGTCCATTATAAAAGATATCAAGTATTTATTTTTTCTTGAGAGGATGATCAGGCAAGGCGTTAAGTAATCGGAGAAGCCTCCCCCAAGCTTGTCTGAGACTCTCTTCTTCAATTTGCAAAAAGTTATATATTTCCCTTAGAGTAGATTGTTTCTTATGAGCGGGGAAATATTTAGCAGAGAAGTAATAAATCATATCCTAGGGACTACGCACACAACCAGGATCAAAAGAATTAAACCATGTTTTAGGATCACCCTTTAATGTGAATGGAAACAACTTAAGGATAAAGTAATAGCGAGTTTTCTCATCATTAGTGAACAGGGTGGCTATATCGTTTAATTTAGTAAGATGTGCCACAACAGTTTCAGATTCATAGCCATAAAAAGGATCAGATTCAACCAAAGTAATTAACTCAGGGTCGACAGAGAAATCATAATCCATATCAGAAATAAAGATAGGTGAAGTAGCAAAAGCAGGGTCATATTTCATTCTAGCATTCAGAGACTTTTCTTTCAGCTTAGCTAATAATTTCTTAAGATCATATCTATCATTGCAAGCTAAGAAGTCTCTAGCAGTTTCTTCATCCATAACATAACCCTCAGGCACAACAGGCAATTCATATCTGGGGGGAGAATCTTCATCATCACTTTCATCAATATTATCAGTTTCAATAATTTCATTCTCTCCAACCCTAGCAAGCTGTTCATAAAGAAATTCACCTAATGGCACAATATTATCAAGCATAGAAGGAGTATCATCATAAGCATCATGCAAAGCAAAAGTGGCATCATCAATAACATGCGACATATCAGAATGAATAGCAGGAGTAGGTGTCGCAAGTTTACTCAAAATAGAAGGTGAATCAAGTGCAGAGCTAGATGGCAGTTCCTTACCTCCCCTCGTAGTTGATGGAAAAATCTTGGTTCTTTTATCTTTCAAGTTCTTCATAGTGATCATCAGATATAAATCCCAAGTGACTCAAAGAATAGAGCTATGCTCCCCGGCAACGGCGCCAGAAAATAGTCTTGATAACCCACAAGTATAAGGGATCACAACAGTTTTCGAGGGTAGAGTATTCAACCCAAATGTATTGATTCGACACAAGGGGAGCCAAAGAATATTCTCAAGTATTAGCAACTGAGTTATCAATTCAACCACACCTGGAAACTTAATATCTGCAGCAAAGTATTTAGTAGCAAAGTAATATGGAAGTAACGGTGACAGTGGCAACGGTAATAGTATTGGTTTTGTAGTGATTGTAATAGTAGCAATGAAAAAGTAAATAAGCAAAGATCAATATGTGAAAAGCTCGTAGGCAGTGGATTAGTGATGGATAATTATGTCGGATGCAATTCCTCATGCAATAGTTATGACATAGGGTGACACAGAACTAGCTCTAGTTCATCAATGTAATGTAGGCATGTATTCCGAATATAGTCATACGTGCTTATGGAAAAGAACTTTTATGACATATTTTGTCCTATCCTCACTACTAGGAAAAGGGCTATAGATGGAAATGACACTAATGGCGCACTAGACATGTGGTGCGCCATTAGTGTCCAAATACTAATGGCGCACCACATCCACAGTGCGCCATTAGTAACAAAAAAAATTTCATTTTTTTTCAAAACTAATAATGGCGCACCATGGGAGTGGTGCGCCATTACTAGTTAAACTAGTAATGGCGCACCACATCCACGGTGCGCCATTACTAAATTATTTTCAAAAAAATTTCCAATTTTTTTTTTCAAAACTAGTAATGGCGCACTAGTGGACAGTGCGCCATTACTAAGTTTTTTAAAAAAAATCAGAATTTGTTTTTCAAAACTAGTAATGGCGCATCGTGGGTGTGGTGCTCTATTACTAGTTTAACTAGTAATGGCGCACCACCCCCGCGGTGCGCCATTACTAACTTGGCCCAAAACGTACCGAATGCACCCCCCCCCTGGACCGCCTTTTCAGTTTAAAAAAATAAAAGAAAATGATGGAAATGTCCAAAAAACAAAAGAAAATAAGTTTCCTATGTGATATGTGGTCTAGTTGTTGGAAAAATTTACAAATATGAATTTCGACTTTCTTTGCAAAATCTCTCTGAAATTTGTAAAATGGGCATAACTTTTGCATACGAACTCGGATTAAAAAGTTTTTTATATGAAAAATCATCTACTCAAAAAGTTACATCCGAATTTAACAGGGGGAATCCCGTTAAACATTTTCAAAATCCCCAAAAACCTAACAGAAAAAAGTTACAGGGCTTTTAAGATCCGGAGGAAAAAAATTCAAAAAAAAATTCAAACTTACTAGTGGCGCACCGTATGCTAGGTGCGGCACTAGTAACAGAAAAAAAAAATTGGTTTCGAAAAAAATTGAATTATTTTTCAAAATATGATACGTAATATGACCGGGAAGTTTGAAATATTTTTTCAAAATTTCATCATACTCATGAACATGAACAAAGTCCTAGACATCAGCAATGTTTAATAGGATTGATATGATAGATATATCAACAAGTGCCTGTGAAGTGAGGTGGTGCTGGGGTTGGATAGAACTATGAAGTTAAGTGTGCTTGGGCTGGAGTAGTGTGAGGATGGGTGACCTTTCGGGAAGTTTCACCACAGAGTGTGATTTTTTTATTTTATTTCTTAATCTCGGGTCACTATGGATTAATATTTTTTAAAAAAAATTTGAAATTTTTTTAATAAAAAATTTGAAAAAATTTGAAAAAATTTGAAAAAAATTATTACTAATGGCGCACTTCTATGTGGTGCACCATTACTAAGTCAGATAGTAATGGCGCACCTCTAGGCATACTAATGGCGCACCACTGGTGCGCCATTAGTATATGGTATACTAATGGCGCACCAGTGGTGCGCCATTAGTATACAAATACTAGTGGCGTGATACTAATGGCGCACCAGTAGTGCGCCATTAGTACACAAAACTGGTGCGCCATTAGTAGGCCTTTTCTTAGTAGTGCCTCCCGTGGCAGGGGGTACTCTCGGAAACTAAGGGATATTAAGGCCTCCTTTTATTAGAGTACCGGACCAAAGCATTAACACTTCGTGAATACATGAACTCCTCAAACTACGGTCATCACTGGTAAGTATCCCGATTATTGTCACTTCGGGGTTAACGGATCATAACACATAATAGGTGACTATAGACTTGCAGGATAGGATCAAGAACTCACATATATTCATGAAAACATAATAGGTTCATATATGAAATCATGGCACTTGGGCCGTAGTGACAAGCATTAAGCATAGCAAAGTCATAGCAACATCAATCTCAGAACATAATGGATACTAGGGATCAAACCCTAACAAAACTAATTCGATTACATGATAAATCTCATGCAACCCATCACCGTCCAGCGAGCCTGTGATGGAATTACTCGCGCATGACGATGAGCATCATGAAATTGGTGATGGAGGAAGGTTGAAGATGACGATGGCGACGGAATCCCCTCTCCGGAGCCCCGAACGGACTCCAGATCAGCCCTCCCGAGAGGGATTAGGCTTGGTGGCGGCTCTATATCGTAATACGCGATGAATCCTTCTCTCTAATTTTTTCCTCCCTGAACATGAATATATAGAGTTGGAGTTGAGGTCGGTGGAGCACCAGGGGGCCCACGAGGCAGAGGGCGTGCCTAGTGTGGGTAGGCGCGCCCCCACCCTCGTGGACAGGGTGTGGGCCCCCTGGCCTTGATTCTTTCGCCAGTATTTTTTATATATTCCAAAAATATTCTCCGTTGATTTTCAGGTCATTCCGAGAACTTTTATTTCTGCACAAAAATAATACCATGGTAATTCTGCTGAAAACAGCGTCAGTCCGGGTTAGTTCCATTCAAATCATGCAAGTTAGAGTCCAAAATAAGGGAAAAAGTGTTTGGAAAAGTAGATACGTTGGAGATGTATCAGTCGTGCTTGAGGCTGCCAGGGCAAGAGGCCGATTGGACAACACTTCGTCTCCTTGTTCGATGAGGTCCTCGTCGGCTTCCTCAACAAGTTCACTATCGTAAAAAAGCTCACGGACGACCTTGACGTACGCCTCCAGCCTATGCGCGCAGGCTCTGCGATGCCCGCCACCCTCAATGGCCTCTATGGTGACAACCTCTTCGAGGCACTGGTGGCTCTGTGACTTCCCGCGATCGCGCCGAAGAATGTCCACCTCGAGTTTGCGCTCGCCGCGTAGCGCCTAGCGTAGAAAGACACCATCGACATAATCACCCACGTCTACACGCAAATCGTCCACAAGTAATACTACGTGCAAGAGGAGGACGATAGGGCGCTGGCCTTCTTGGACCGCAGGGTAACCTTAGACGACATTGTTCAGAAGCACGTAGAGCTCGCCGCCAACGCCGCTGCTCCTCACACGTCAGTTGGTGACCCGGTGCACTAGGGCGTGAGGATGTTGTTGATGGATCCGTATGTATCTTTATCTCTCCGTCAAATCCATGTGGTAGTATATGGTACTACTATTAATTATCTTATCTTTTGCACCAACTTCATAATTTCCGTACGTACTCCATGCATGAACCGCGCCAAAACCAAACTTCTCGTTACTCTAGGGAAAATCATTATTTCTATCTATCGGTTGCGCCATTGAGCATAACCAAATTTTACAAGTTACAAGTTCAAAAGGAAAAGCCTGTCATGTTCTTGTCGCACCGCCACACGGTTGGTCTGGCATGCCGCTAAAGGGGGAATGCATGCTATGTTGCATTTTCACTTACAAGTGGGACCGCAGTTGAGCAAACTGACTATCGGCAAACCCCCACCCCGCCCACTGCGAGATGGCTAAGAAAACATGAGGGAGAAGAGATGGCTGTAGCTCGGACTCCAAGAAAATTGGTGTCAGATGGGACTCGTCTGGGTGGCATCTGCCCTACTGCTAGACATGAATGCTAGTTATGTCCCATGCCACCCCACTATATCGAGGTGTTGGTTACGTAGAGCGAACACATTATCTCTCTAGGAGTACGGTACACCACTAGTACTACTCACGTTGTCGTGAAATTTCCTGGAGTCCGTGCTCAGCCCTCCTCCTCTCTCTCCTCAGTTAGCCAGCGGACGCGCGGAGCCCATCGTGTGTTTGCTCACATGTGGTCCCACATGTCAGTGAAAATGCAAGAGGACCCAGTGAACCTGCACATCTTTCACCTCGACATGCTAGTGATGAAAAACAAATCCAATAGAGATCTTCGGTGGCTGCTTTTGGAGTTACTCAAGAGTAAGTTTCTATTTACAGTTTAACTCAAGATGCACATCATGTGGCTTCAACTAGAACTCCATTTTCTTGCATGACACGACCTGGATGCTGGATGTCCCACATGTCGGCAAAAGGAGGAAGAACTCAACCAAATCTTCTCCACATTTAGACCGGAGGAGTAGGAAACACGGCAAGCCCTGTGCCTACATCATACTATGTACAAGCCCACCTCACGCAATCAAGCTATCACCATACTTCTCGGCCTCCGTGTGACACCTAGCTCTAGTTGATCTAACTAGAACTAACTATTGTGCTAGCATACTCCAATGTTAGGTTGGCTCTATGTGATGTGGCAACTTCATATAACTGGATGCTGGCTATACTACTACGGTACTCACACTCCAAGAAGTGAGTCAAAAACCATTCATAAATTGAGTTTATGACATGCATATGCAAATGTACCATTCATTACATACAACAAGTCATCAACACACAACGACAACTAGGATACATGTTGGATTATAGATTAGTTCCAACAAAACATTCTATTAAAATACTAAAGTTTTCATCACACAACAAATAAAAAGCAATGAAATGAACTTCGGGTCAACCAACCTCGGCATTGGGAGCGGTTGCTTTGAACCATAGGTAAGCCTCTGGGAAGGGCCAGCTATTGTCAATCTCGAGACCAACGCAGGACTAATCATCCAGGCTGAAGCGGCCTATATTAGGACGCATATTGTGATGGCCATGGTAGGGAAGCATGCCAATGTCTGAGGTATAGATACAGTTGCTTCTCATAAATGGTAGTAATGTTGTGCCAACAGCAGCTGGATCACCTTTCACCATCAGTGGATAGTTTAGTCCAAGGAAGAGCGAGTTTTCTCCAAGACTATCAATATTGAACCAGGGAGAAGGTGCTAGAGCTAGAACACTAGTATCCATCACAAATATCCTACAACGGATGTTGGAATAGATCCGGAGAGTGCGACCATGGGAGACAACACCTTCTTCCTTAGTAACATCAGCACTGCCCTGTATACAAACAAGAAGAGGTGATCCATCGGAATAAGTTGCCAGGCGCCACTCAGTATATAGGTCCTACTCATCTCATGCTCAGGATCATCACCATCGTCATCTCCCCCTTGGTTATAAAATTTTTCAAGTATAGGTGGTGGAATGTTCACAGGACCTTGGAAACACAAGAAGGTTAATTAGTAAAGGGAAACTAGCTAACCCGCATGCATGTGGATGAAACAATTATATTTACGGTGGAAGACAAACGTACCGAAAGCATCAGGATTCCATGCAAAAACAATGCCACGAGTGGTGGCAGCAAACACAAGACCCTCGTATTGAATTGCATCACAGTACACATCCGTGTATAGAAACTAATTTTTGAGCAATATCCACTGAGTCGAAGTATGAAGCATGGCAACAAGCTTGTCGAAGATAGCAACAACTTGATAGTTCGTGTAATCCCAAGAGCGGTTGGGAACTCAACAAATTGCTATCTTCTGTAGACGATAGTCACCATGATCGAACTTGAATGTACGTAGACCATCTGTTTGCTCAACGTCTGGGCGGTCTGAGATTTTTGGAAGTGGAACCCGGCGACGAGTGTACACATTCACAAGTTCCCACTCACAGTTGTGCCCAATATAAACAACCCAATCTCCATTTGCGCCTGCCCAAGCCTTATCCTTAAGCATTATCATCTTAACATCACACGTATCATTATCAAGCGGCATCAACTTGCACAAGCCGAGGCTTCCGTCATCTACGCGCCAACGAGCAGGGTCATGGCGAAGAAGATAGGGGAGATCAAACCACTCCTGAACCCTTGGGTTCTTTGTAATGATGTTATTAGTTGAGTCGAGAATGGTCTTGAATGAACCTGCCATGCTAGCCGAGGTGATGACGTCGAACCGATCGATGAGTTCCTCCACCACATCAGCTTTCAGATCGGGACAAGAATAGCAGGGTCATTTTCGGCCTGTTCCCTCCATGGAGAACACGATCGAACGATGGCAGAAGGAAGGGTGAAAGCAAATGGAGGAGGGAGGAAGAGCATGCGACAGCAGTTCCAAATCGAGAGGGAAAGGCAAAGAGGTGGTGGACTGTTTCCACGGTACACGAACAGGCTAGTGGGGAGCGGACGGTTGCCACAGAGGTCACACACTAACGACAAGGCGGTCCTGTCACACCTAGCACCCACGCGGGATGGCCTCCGTCCCCCACACGAGCGAAGCCACTTCGCACCCCCACACGGTTGGTCCGCCACGCCGCTAGGGAAACGCGTGCTATCTTGCATCTTCACTTAGGCTAACACCAGCGCGTGCAGCTCGGATGCGCGCTCGCCTATCCCCCTTTCCCTCGATGCCCCCGAGCTACCCAACCGCGGCTACCAGTTTTGCACACCCGATGGCCAGATTTGGAGCAAATCCGATCGGGCTTGAGCTCACCCGGCTATGGGAGGTCGCGCCGTGCCATGAACTGGCCGGGCACCGGGCTGGAAGGCCCTGTCAAGGCTGCAAGGCTGCATGGAGGTACTGACTCCTCCTCTAGCCGCTCGGATCTACACCATCGGTGGTCCACCGGCATATACATGAATGGCGGTCAGCCAGGCTCGGTGTTGGCCCAAGAGCTCATCCGCGCACTATTGCCACTCATTGCATGCGGCGACTGCCCAAAGAAGGTCTTGCGCCACGTGTCTACATTGTCAGAGCATCCCAAATGGGTGTTCATCAAGTGCTCAACCGATGGGGTATGTGCTAGTTTAGCTTCGGTTGTGCTCTCGGATTTGACTAGTTGTGCTAACTTAAAATTTTATTGTGTAGAATGGATGCAACTTTTGGTATTGGGAAGAAGAGTACATCGATATATTGATAGACCGCAATTTAGTAGATGTTCGTGCACTTTTAGCTAGCATAGAGGCTAGAGATGAGACTAGTGCACTTGCTGATAGAACAGAGGCTAGACATGAGACTAGATACGAGGAAGCAACGTCTACTTCTTTACACTCGAAGAAGAAAGAAGCATGCAAGATCGAGCCTCCGCAGATCAACAATGAATGCAACGAGAAGGCAGTAATCCAACTTACAGGAGAAGTTATGGAAGTTGGATATATTCTAAAATTTATTCTTGTGGTTCTTGTTTTCTTTGGTCTTGCTTTTCTAGTCAAAATTTGGTGATGTATTTCCATGTACCAAAAATCAATGATGACAAAAAGATATGTGTTTGCAAAGAAAAATGTACGCGGGTGGGATGCAGCCAGGATGCATCCGCGCATTGGGCGCACGGCCACCATATCCGAGAAATGGCCCGGACACGACCCCATTGCCCAACCCAAACAGACAGAATTCAGGCAAAGCGGATGTCCGTTTGGGGTCGTGCTCTGGAGTTGGCCTTACAAGTGGGACTACAGTTGAGGAAACTGACTATTGGCAAACCCCCACCTTGCCCGCCGCGCGATGGCTGAGTTAGAGAAACGAGGAGGTTGAAGAGATAGTTGTAGCACAGACTCCAAGAAATATAGTGTAAGATGCAAGTCATGCCGGTGGCGTGTGTCATACTCCTAGACATGAATGCTTGTTCTGGCCCGTGCCACCCTACTACATATCGAGGATTTGAGGTGATGGTTATGTACATCAAACACATTAACATATGGCCCACCTCACACTGTGGCCAAATTTCCTGGAGTCTATGCTAGGTTAAAAAGTGTTCTTTGTGAGGGTAGATGAATGGTCTCAAGTTTAAAACTTGTTGTATTATGTATACGTAGACGTAGAGATAGTGCAACAGTTTTGGAAGTTTGAACCCAAACATCATAATGCAATTTCTACAGTTGATTGGACTCAACCGAGGACCTAGGATGATGGGATTCACAGCTACAGTAAAAACACCCGCCTGACGCACGACGCATGTGAAGCTAGTACAAATAGTAGTACTATTGTTGATTGGACTCATCTGGTAACCTGTTACAATGCACGTATAATTATGTATTTGGAAAATATTTTTTGCCTCATCGTAGCACCCACTCTGAGAAGCGACTCGGAAGCCATTCATAAATTTAGTAGGTTTATCACAGACATATCATTTAGCATTACAAATACTAAAGTTTTCATCGCACAACAAATAACAAGCAATGAAATGAACTTCACCTCAACCAATCCTTGTCGTTGGAAATGCTTGCTTTGAACCAGAAGTGATTCTCTAGGAAGGGCCAGCTATTGTCAATCTCGAGACCAACGCAGGACTGATCATCTAGGCTGAAGCGGCCTAAATCATGACACATATTGTGATAGCCACGGAAGGGAACCATAGCAATGTCCGAGGTATAGACACAGTTGCTTCGCATAAATGGTAGTCACATTGTGTCAACAGCAGCTGGATCGCCTCTCACCATCATTGGATAGTTTTGTCCAATGAAGAGCGAGTTTCCTTCAAGACTATCAATACTGAACCACGGTGAAGGTGTTGGCACTAGCACACTAGTATCCATCCCGAATACCCTGCAACGGATGTTGGAATAGGTTCGGAGAATGAGACCATGTGAGACAACACTTGTTTCCTTAGTAACATCAGCAGTGCCCTATATACAGACAAGAAGAGGTGATCCATCGGAATAAGTTGCCAGGCGCCACTGAGTATATAGGTCCTGCTTGTCCTCATGCTCGTGATCAAGTATAGGTGGTGGAATGTTCACAGGACCTTGGAAACACAAGAAGGTTAAGTAGTAAAGGGAAACCAACTAACCCACATGCATGTGGATGAAACAATTATATTTACGGTGGAAGACAAACATACCAAAAGCATCATGATTCCATGCAAAAACAGAACCAAAAGTGGTGGCAGCAAACACAAGACCCTCGTATTGAATTGCATCACAGTACACATCTGTGTATAGAAACTGATTTTTGAGCAATATCCATCGAGTCCAAGTATGAAGGACAACAGCAAGCTTGTCGAAGATAGCGACAATACAAGCATTCCTATAACCCCAAGAGCGGTCGGGAACTCAACAAATTGCTATCTTTTGTAGATGATAGTAACCATGTTCGTAGTTGAACATATGTAGAATACCAGTATGCTCAACCTCTGGGCAGTATGAGATTTTTGGAACTGGAACCCGGTGATGAGTGTACACATTCACAAGTTCCCACTCACAGTTGTACCCAATATAAACAACCCAATCTCCATTTGTGCCTGCCCAAGCCTTGCCCTCAAGCGATGGCATCTTAACATCACACGTGTCATTATCAAGCGGCATCAACTTGCACAAGGCGAGGTTTCCATCATCCGCGCGCTAGTGATCGGGGTAACGGCAAAGAAGATAATGATATCAAACCGCTCCTGGACCCTTGGGTTCTTTGTAATGATGTTATGCGTTGAATCAAAAATGGTCTTGAACGAACCTGCCATACTAGCCGAGGTGATGATGTCGCACCGATCAATGAGTTCCTCCACCATGTCATCTTTCAGATCTGGGCAAGAATAACGGGGTCATTTCGGGCTTGTTCCCTTCAAAAAAGATATATAGGCTGGAGCTTCAGCGCTTGCTTGCTAAGGGCTGCCCACTTGGTTCTCACACTATCACCCTCTCTCCAGATCTTAAAAAGATGGCCTCTCTCTCCCTCCTCACTGGTGGCTATAGATCCGCTGGGGAAGAAAAGGACGTGCAGTGTTGGCGCACTCGTCGGCGGCGAGCGAGGTCACTCACTGACGACAAGGCCATCCTCTCAGACCTAGCGCCCGCGCGGGATGGCCTCCGTTCCCAAGCTCACTGCTGTTGTGTGTGTGAAGGACGACGACCATGAGTGAATCCACTTCCCACAAACCCTCGGGTATGCTACCTCTTTTCGAACCATACCCTTGTTCTATTGCCCCATCTGCCATGTCGCTGCATGTGGATCTTTTTCCACTCAACCTTCTTCCCAATTTGCTATCCTCTGCTCTGCTGGTCACACAGACGAAAACCTTAATTTTCACTATTAAAGGATACCCTACTTCATGCAGACTAATCGATGTCTGGGTTGAATAAGGAAAGGAAGGGAGAAAGTACTGTCCAAGAGACTAGGCATCGAACCCGCATCTAGGTTGAAAAGGGGAAAATCAGTAGCTAAGGAACGAGTCTCGTGTCTCTTGGTTCAAAAAGGGTAGAAAGGCATGACAACGCAATAGAGAATGACCAGGTTGATTGGCTTGTTGTTCTCACATAGGAAAAAGGTAGCTAAAGAGAACAAAAATGGGACGTAATACACATATGCTGCCTGGATATTTGTTGCTCTGGGCAACCATACCTCCCTCACCACTCTATGTGTCCGTGGAGGTACATCATACCGGTGCGCCCACTGTCCGAATGGGCCTCCCATGCTCTTATTGCCACTTTTTTGCTGTTAGTATAACTCCAGCAGTAAAGTCAAGCAATTCTACTGCTAAAGTGATGCCACATTTAACTAATGCCGCACTCAGTCTAATACCACCGATAAATGTAAGCAATGACATTTAATGTCACCGGTTATTTTAGGGTTAGTTGTTGATTGTGGATATATTAAAGATTTTTCAGCGAAGGCATTCTGATGTTGTTGCACAGCCGGTATACCAACGATGAAACTTGTTACTACCTTTAGATTTTTGCACTGTTAATGCTTATAGATTACATACCTCACTTTCATGAGATAAGTCAAATTTTTTTGTACATCGTCACCAAAATGCCAAGACGCTGATGTCATTTTATTTTGGTTAAACTGCACAAAAAATTATGAAGACAAGAGAAAAGGTCAAGAGTGGGCACCTCCTCCTCCGATTGTTCTCTTGATCTATTCGATTATGTTTTTATGTTTGATTGATTATCAAGATTGGGGTAGAAATTTTGAGGTCCCCTCGAGTTCGAAATTATATTTACCTTGAAGGTACATGGTTTGCAATTTTTTATACTGTCATTAGTTAATAAAGCTAGTTACCTTCAGACTTTTGTATTTGGTTTAATGCTCTTCCATAGCTAGTATACCAATGCTAAAACTTGTTACCTTTACATTTTGTATTGTTAATGCTTATAAAAATCTTCCATTTCTAGCTGATGGAAATCTGTTCAGCAAAACTATTGTACTGTACCCTGTAATAAAAAATTACTCTACCGTTGCACTAGCCACTGGATTAGTGTATATTTGTATTGTTCGAATGGTGTTGCATTAGTGTATGGACATATATAAAGTGTGGCAAGCTTTCCCAGATATGTGCTCATGAAAACTACTACCTATTTTTCTAAATACTAGACATTTGGGTACTTTAAACTGAACTGCAAAAATGTCACATATTAAGGAACAGAGGCTGTAGATTTCACTCAAATTTTCCCCGTAAAACTAGTCACACATTTGTTAAAATTAATGTTCATTATGTTATCGGAGGAGGACTGTATGTTTGTCTCTAATGCATGTCGATTACATACCTGACATCATGATGTAATGTTAAGTCATTTCTTTTTGTGCAGTGTCATTGAATTGTCAAGGTGGCGATGGCATTTTATTTTAGTTGAACTGCAAAAAATATGCTTAAAAGAAGAGGAAAGGTCATGAATGGTTCAATTTTAAGAAAATACTATGTATGTCTTCCTGACATCATCCACTGTTGCCTTATTTATTCCTTGAAAGAGGTGGTTAGAAATAGTCTTGCTACCTTTTCCCATTAAGAAATAGGAATGCTTATATTTGTGAGTCTATGCTTAAACTAGTGCCACTTTTATAGTAATCACACTTTCAATATCTATGCAAATAGGGATGCTTGATTTTAGTGAAACTGCACAAAAAGTCCAAATGGTTCAACATTAGGAGCATGTTTTCTTCCAAACCTTTATATCCAACTGGTGGCACTATGAGTTGTTCATTACGAAGGTACATGGTTTGCTACTATCTTGCTACTCTTTTTGTACTGTCATTAGATATTAATATTAGTGGTTTGCATGTGAATTTATTTGTAGGGTGGATCTACATTGGAGGTGCAGGACATATTTCAATGATTGGATGCTCAATTTCGGTTGTATCGATTTCACCTGTTCCATCACTGCGAACATGGATATCCTTGGATTTCTGCTCTGTACCGGCAAATCAATTCAGTACGAAATTGTCCAGGGCAAAACATGACATTATCAAATTGTCCAGTGCAAAACATGACAGATGCTAAGCGGAAGAGCCGTGTTAAACCAAAAATACAAGGTGGGGTATATGTTTACTAGCTACTTGATATTTGTGCATATAGATGTCTTCCCATTGCTATTTGGTAAACAAACAAAGTGACTGCAATTTTGGTGGATCTGCACAAGAGAATAGTATAGTCACTGCATGAAGTGCCATTTGAAGATAGACACAGAAAGATTGGATAGTCACTTCATGGACTGCACAAAAGTAGTATTCTACTATTTATTGGCCAACACTAGGTGCTTCATTACTTTGGTCTGATTATACAATGGGCATCATTTTGCCTAAGTTAAAGTTTGTATTCCGAAAATAGTCCCGTTGTGTGATCAAGAGAAGACCAAATCATATTGAAGTTGATGTTCCTCCATCATCTGTGGTTCATTCTCATGGTTCCAACTGTTGGTGATACCACTTACGTTTGCAAGAGGAATTGTAGACTTCACAAACAAATTTGTCTTTCACTTTGTACTGAATGTTGGCCAAGAGAAACATCCATGTTAGTAGCAAGAACGGATGTTTTTCTAGATCATTGCTTTTGGAGCTACATATTTGTATATGATTTGTGAATCATTGAGAAGCATTAACATGTTGATCTTATGTATGGGAATCGTACTAGTTGGTTGTGAATTTGGGCTACTAATGTGAACATATTATAATGTCAGGCCTGTGAGTCTTGTGTGAACATTTCGAACGGATCGGCTCCTACTACTATGCACAGCATGATCCTTATTTCTATGTTCTCAGTGTTTACAAGTTACTAACAATTCCTTATTTCTGTTCACTCAGTGTTTACAAGTTACTGGTCGATCACTAGCGAGCCTACTAATGCACTCATGGCAGTTTTAGTTGCGACGCAAGATCTGAAGTGGCAGTTTTTTGAATAAAAATGCCTACCTCCAAAGAAACTGACATGTTGTTCCAAAGAAAATACCATGCGAATCCGAAGAAACTGCCAGCAAAAACATTTGCAAATGCCTTATCTCCCAGCGAACGTTCATCTACTATTGTGATCCTACACATACACTATTTGACTGACTAGATCCTACGTGAATAACCAGCGGATCACGCACATACCTCATCTGGATGAATTGAGCGCACTCGTTTGACCATCATGCCGACGTGCGACCCAGCACGGACGGGACGCACCACTAACGGGATGGGACGGGACGGGACGGGACGGAACAGTCATAATTTCCGTTTTTCTAGTTTTCTACGACAAGATGGCACGCTAAGACATGCATGCTTATGCATTGAATTTCGATGACCGCGATGATCATCATGTTTCCCGCGACACCCTGGTTCACCTACCTTTCACCTATAATTACTAGTTCCCGGTGTTCTCCGGTGGCACCATCAGCCAACTCGCCCTATCCTCATAAGCCCCGGCCCAACGTCGCTGCCCACTTATCCTCGTCGTCGCCATGTCCGTCATGCCCCCGCCTGTCTGTGATAGGCGACGTCGGAGGCGGTCACCACCGGAACTAGTGTTTGGTTTTTCACCGGAAGGCACACAGAGGAAGGAGGCACTCTATCGATCTTTAGATGGCAAAGCGGAGTATGAGGACTTGTTGGAGCGCGACCGCCTGGCATAGGAGCATCGTATCGCCGATTTGTGTCGCCGGTGGGGCATGGAGCAGCAGCGTGCCGACGCTCTGAGTTGTGAGCAGAGCGCCCGCAACTGGGCCGACTACTTGGAGGCCAGCGCCCGGCAAATAGCCCTGGAGGCTGTCGGGCACACACGCGTTCGCGACGCCGAATTTTACTACCAGCTCGTCAAGTGGGTTTCTCACTTAGAAGTCGAAGCTTCGGTGGACCACGTCAGCATGGAAAGGTCCAACGCGCGTGAGCAAAGCGCCTATCACACCTCTGGCAAGTCCGAGGCAAGGCGGAGGACGTTGGTACCAGCGTTTAGCGTGTACCGCAGATGGCGGCTGGCATTGTCTAGTTAGCTAAGCGTAAGTTAGTACTTGTACACTACTAGAGTATTTGTGGGAGTAGATATTTAACTTGGCTATGATGGTTGTCAACGTGGAAGTTCAGTACTCTATATCTGGATCAGACCTGTTACTTTGCTCTGAATGTTGAACTTTCCGTTTGAACATATGGAATGGGATGTTATTTTTTTAGACGGGTTGTATTTGTCCGCCATGGGTTTAGAGGCTGACTTGTGTGTCTACCAGGTTAACGCGTACACAATCAGGAGATGATTGTACATGGAGAGGATGACAGCAGGGACCCACCAAGGTCATGGCAGTACGCAAGCAAGTTCCTCCTTATTTCAAGCCAAAAAATGGTTCCTCCTAATGGATTTCTAACATCTAGGTCTCATGCCATTGTCAACGTAGTCAATAAACAAGATAATTGCATAACAAGCGGCTGACACCAGGGACCCAGTAGCTCGCCCAGTTATTTTTGTTTTTGAGATGGAACCATGGTGTCAACTAGGCTGTGCGGGGCACTCTGGCCTGTCTAGACAGCCATTTCTTTTATGTTTACCACAAGACTAGCCCAATATATTTTTTTCTTTCTGAAAATGGCTAGCCCAGTTTTTTTGTGCTTTGTCAAGTAGGTCGTTTAGTCAGCCCTGTTGGGCTGTAAATCTTTCAAGATGAGGAGAGCTTCATTCGGCTGGCCCAAAAAATGGGCTATCAGTAATGAGAAATGGGTTGTACATTTTTAAAACACATCAAACCGGTAATTAGTTTCAAATTTATTTATTTTCATTTTGAGATTTTAAATTCCATTGATTTTTATGCATGGACAATTTGTTGGATTTTATATTTATATAAATTTATGTTTAAAATTAGTTTGAATGTGGCTCGAAATTTCGGAATTAAAAATAGTTCAAACCGCACCAAAATATGCAAAATTTCATATAATTGTTTAACCGTGGACACAATATGGGATGTAATGCTAACAATTAGAATATGGGCTCCAAAAAAACCTTAAGAATTAGCAAATGGGCTGTAATTTATTAGAAATAATGGCAGATGGTTTGTATGTTGTTTTCCACATATTTGAGGCTGACTTGTGTGCCTACTATAGGTTGACGCGTACGCTTTCCTAAAAAAAGGTTGATGCACACGCAACGTCGTGTCAACTTAGTCAACACACAAGAGTAATGACTGTTGGATGTCCATCCAACGGTCGTCGTGCTTCTTCAATCTCTGCTCTTCCTGCTCCAGCCGCTCAAACAAGCATCGGCGGGACTTCCTGCTCCCCCGTGGCCGGTTGTGCTACCGCGCAGGCCTCACCGCCCCACCCTACTCCCATCGCTGGCCTAGCCATCCCTCTACTCACCCACACCTGTTGTTATTCTCTAGTGACGGTAGACGAACCAGTAAACCCTCGTACTCCCCTCCGCATGGGAAACAACTGCCGAGTCTCCCCTGGCTCCGTGTCGTTCCCTTCCTTGGCCTCGCCATCGTCCAACGCCCTGGTGCTCTCGGCGCGGCGCGGTCAACATGGTTAACGAATGACATCCATCAGAAGAGAACTGTACATGGAGAGCCTCACTGCTGGGTCCATGGCCGCACACAAGGAAATGCCTCCTTATTAAGCGTAAAATAATGATTCCTCCACCTGACAGCTGGGACCCATCGGAAGTGCCTCTATATTTCGTGGAAAAAATGTTCCTCCCACTGACAGCTCAGACCCACCAGCTATATCTTCGCACGCAAGGAAGTGCCTCCTTATTACGCACAAAAAAATGAATACTCCCCCTGCTAGCTGGGACCCACCATAGTGGGAGGCTTACTTGTGGGCCTACTAAGTTGACGCGGACGGAGGGCTTTGTCTACTTAGTCAATATGAACGATTCCAGCCCCAATGACCGTACGATGTCCATCCAACTGCCCTAGTGCTTCTTCAACCTCTGGTCCTCTTGCTCCAGCCGCCTGCTCCTGCCTCTCGTGGCCGGCTGTGCTATTGCGGAGACGTCACCTCCCCCCACTACTCCCACCGCCGGCCAGCCATCCCTCTACTAACCCACACCCCCTGTTATTCTGCGGCGACGGCAGCCTCACACCACAGCCGAACCAGTGAACCCTCGTACTCCTCTCCATGTGGGCATCCACTACCGCGTCTTCCCTGGCTCCGCATTGTCCCCTTCCTAGGCCTCGCCGTCGTCCATGGCCTTGGTGCTCTCGGCGCGGCGTGATCAATGTGGTCAAGGAACGACTTCCATCGGAAGAGTACTGTGCGTGGAGAGGCTGACAGCTGGGTCCACGGCCGCAGCAAGGAAGTGCCTCCTTATTACACGCAAAATAATGATTCCTCCACCTAACAACAGGGACCCACCGGATGGGCCACAACATTTCATGAAAAAAACGTTTCCCCCCAAACTGCTGGGACCCACCAGCTACATCTTCGCATGCAAGGAAGTGCGTCCATATTATAGTATGATTCTCCCCCAGACAGCTTGGACCCACCAGCTATATCTTCGCATGCAAGGAAGTATTCTCCTTATCCTCCCTGATAGTCGGGACCCACCTGGTCGAAGCGTATGTACCGTTGTCAGTCTGGTCGTGAACGTACACGTACATACGAGCGGTCTGTCTATAGGCTGTAGCGATGAACCGTGGCCGAGTAAGGAAGGGCACGTGCCATAGTAGAGGCGCGCACGTAGCATGTCATGCACTCCAGTCAATGTCGTGTACACGTACGTACATCTAGGATGCAAGAAAGTAAATACAGCCACATACGTACATACGGGCGGGGTCCCGAACGCCTACTCGCGCATACGTACGGCCAAGGCTCGTGTACATGGAGAGGAAGTGACAGCGTCCTTTTCATCGGCAACCAACTGGCTAGGTCGGAACGGAGAAACTGTCATCATGTTCATCAAGAGGCAACGGAATGCATCTTGTTCATCGGGAGCCAACTGGCTTGGACGGAATAGCAAAAATGAGGCTTGGCGTACCACAGAACAGAGGAAAGGGCCTTGTGTTCGACTGCCTACGGTCAAAACGGGATCATGTTCACCGGGAGGGGTGTGGCGTACCGCAAAACAGAGGAAACAGACTTGTCTTCGACCTCCTATGGTCGAAATGGGGTCCTGTTAATCGGGAGGGGTGTGGCATACCGCAAAACGGAGGAAATGGACTTCTCTTTGACCTCCTACGGTCGAACTGGGGGTCTTGTTCATCGGGAGGGGTGTGGCGTACTGCAAAACGAGACTCCACGGGCTATTGTTCATCCACCGTCTATTGCCTCGCTCCAGCCTCCATGGGCTACTGTTCATCCACTATCGACGTCCTCCAGCCTCGACCTGCAACTGTTCATCCAGCGTCTCCCTCCTGCCTCCACCAGCTACTGTTCATCCACGGGCTCCTGTTCATCCAGCCTCCACCGCTTCTCCACCAGCTACTGTAGAACCATCCCTCTCCACAGGGTCCTGTTCAACCACCCCTCAACGAGCTAATATTCATCCAGCCCTCCACC
Source organism: Triticum dicoccoides (assembly GCF_002162155.2). Classification (NCBI taxonomy): domain Eukaryota; kingdom Viridiplantae; phylum Streptophyta; class Magnoliopsida; order Poales; family Poaceae; genus Triticum; species Triticum dicoccoides. The sequence goes on from NC_041384.1 coordinate 268,639,247, forward strand.
AGCTACTGTTCAAGCTACCCTCCACCGGCTACTGTTCATCCAGACCTCCACGGGGTCATGTTCATCCACCCCCAACCGGCTCGATCGGGGTCCTGTTCATTCAGCGGCAACGGCCTCTACTACCATGGGGTCCTATTCATCCAACCCCCACCTGGAACTGTTCATCTAACCCCCAACAATGCTCACTGTTCATCAAGAGGCAGCAGGTTTGATCGGCTTCAGTTAGTAGCAGTAGCGAAGGAATAACTCGAGCGGGTTTAGTTAACAGCCACATCGATTGATCGCTTGGGTTCAGTAATGCGTAGCCTGCAGTGCTTGGGTTCAATAGGCGAATGCCTCGCTCGGGATCAATTAGAGCCCAACGCCTTGCACACACGCGCGTACGTGTACGAGAGAAATAGGCATCGCTCGGCCCTGACCACCCACCATAACCGGGAACTCCCCGACATTTTCCTTGCCCTTGCTTCTACCACGGTTTTTTCTGTCACGGACGGCCCAAAGAATGTCATGCAGCTGCGTCTCCGGCCTGCCCAGGATGAAAAGCCCATTTTCTGTCATGATTTTTTGTCATAGAAGTAGAAGCCCACCACATCTATGATGATACCAGGTTTTGTCACAATTATCGTCATAGAAGTGTCATAAGCATGACAGGAAAAAAATTCGTTCAGCCCAAAAGGTCAGGGATGTGTCTTTTTTTAGTGCAAGGAGTAGGAGACCACCTCAAGTCCACATGAAGGAAGAAGTAACCCAACAGGAGCTGGACAGGAAGTCCCGGGCGACCCCGTGCGCACAGGGCCCCGAGACCCCGTGCCCACGGGCTACACAAGGAGCTATGGTCCTAGCACGCCGGGCGCATGGCCCAACTTATCCCGTGCGCACGGGCCTTATAGGATGGTCGGCTGAGATCATGTTTTAGGCCTCCTCTTCATCCACCTCGGCCCGAAACCTATATATTCCGTACCTAGGGTTACGTTTAGACTTAGCAAAGTATATGTGAGATATTTGAGAGCTTTGCTCCTTCTACCACTCCGTTGGAGATCTAGACCTCTTAGGAGTGGATCCGCTTGTGGATTTCAAGACCTCCTCTTGGAGAAGACTACCATCAAGACCCCACCTCCTTAGGAGTGGGAAGAACTTTACCTAGTGCTCGTTCCATTTGATTGTGCTTGTAATCTTGTAGATCTATGTGTTTGCTATTCTGGTGGTGTGTGATTGGGTATTGTTGGAGTGAATTCATCTTTGTGTTCTTGGTGTTCATCCCTTTTTCCCCTCCAAGTGTGAAAAGATCCATCTTAGGGTTTCACCCTACAACAGGTTCTCCCTTTACACTGTTAGCTGAATAGGTCGGGAACATAAGAGGTAAGCACAAGAGGTGGGAAACCCAACTATTGACCAAAATCAAGGTTTGAAACTGGTTCATATAGTGCAACAATCCAAGACGCCGAATACACACTTCGTACTTGTGAAGTAGGCATGATATTAAAACGTGAGCCCATGGTTAGTTATATAAATAGTGTTTGTATCGCGAAAGTGGTGTTTTGGATCAAAGGCAGGAAGTGAAAGGAACATGAGTATATGTGTGGTCACCTTGAAGGGTACATTCTCCTTTACTTCATATGGTCAACCCGTACATGTCGAGATTTATCAAAAGAGACTTATAACAGATACAATGTGGTAGAAAAGGAGATAAAAGAGAGGGAGTAAAAACAGGGCAGACGTTGCCAGGTTTATTAGCCCGAATCCTTCCCTGCCTTACATCTGCGCCGCTTTGCTGTTTACCAGCTCAACATCGTCTATGCCATGGTTGGTGTGTGCAACCTGCTACCTTGGTCATGCTTTTGCTTGATCCTTTTGATGATCGGGCCCTTGAAAAGGTGCGCAGCTATTGCTTGATGGTTTAAACCATGTAGTAATACCGCTCCCGTTAGGCCTTTTATAGTGCCTTGTCGGTTCACAAATCTTTGATTGGTCATTGCTTGGTTGAGCCAAGAATGACACGCCCCGGCTTTCGTGGTCCTCAGCTTCCCATGGGATTTTGAGTGCAAAATTATGCACCCTAGGGTGTAGTGCCCTTCCATAGGGAGGCGAACAAGGAGCACGTGCCCCTATTTAGGGTGGATAGATGGTAGTTCGGGGTCGGCCATTGTAGCCCGTGTGTGCTTCGATGAGCCTGGTGTGCTTTTCATAGCACGGGCCGCCTCCTCGGTTGTCTATACCTTGGCTGCGAAGGCCATGGTCTACTGCTCTATTCAAAGGGAATGTTTGGTGTTACCATCGATTGTGATGACACTGTCTAGTCCCACCATCTTTAGCTTTAGATATGCGTAGTGTGGGACTATGTTAAAACAAGCAAATGCGGCACGCCTGAGCAGTGTGTGGTAGCCGCTCGAAAGGGGACGATACCAAAGATTTACTCTTCTTTATGGCAGTTTTCGGGTGACCCGAAGACTACTTCTAGTGTGATTGTTTCGGTTCAGCGAGTTTAGACACCAGGTATGACACCTTTGAAGGTGGTGATGTTGGGCTTGATCCGATATGAGTGAATGCCCATCTTTCTAATCATATCCACATAGATCAGATTGAGGTTGCTGCCTCCGTCCATGAGGACGCATGTTAAGTGGAATCGGTCAATCATGGGGTCCAGGACAAAAGCTGCTGATCCTCCATGTTGGATGCTGGTCAGGTGTTCATGCTTGTCGAATGTGATCGGGTAGGCCGACCATGGATTGTACTTCGGGGCGATGGGTTCTAAGGCCTAAACGTCCTACAGTGCTCGTTTCCACCCCTATTTGGGGATGTGATTCACATAGATCATGTTCACATCCTTTACCTCGGGAGGGAACTGTTTCTGGCCTCCATTGTTTGACCGCTGTGGTTCGTCATCGTCTTTGCTGCGTGGCTGGCCTTTATTTTGACCCTCTGTCACCATTTTCTGGCCTACTTGAAGACCCAGCAGTTCTAGTTGGTACGATTTGCGTCCATGGATCTGGCATGGTCTGTCGAGGATCTTGTCCAGCTGGCTGGGTCTGTCCTTATTCCCCTTAAAGGGCTTGTTTTTCTGCCCAGCTCTAGGGTCGTTGAACCCTGCGTTAACTATGGCATCCTCGGTGTCGCTCCCACCATTCTTATGCCTATGCTTATACTTATTGTGCCTAGGCTACCATTGCCATTGCGGCCTTCTGAGGTGCCAGCCTGACAATTGTGAGAACTATGGGCTAGCCAACTATCCTCTCCCGCACAAAAACGGGTCATAAGTGAGGTAAGGGCTGCCATGGTCCTCGGCTTGTCTTGCCCAAGCTAGCGTGCAAGCCATTCATCCCGGATACTAAGCCGGAAGGCAGCAATCGCCTCATCATTGGGGCAGTCCGCTATTTCTTTTTTGTTAAGAACCAGTTCCAAAATTTCCTAGCTGACTCGCTAGGTTGTTAAATAACGTGGTTGAGGTCATCGGGGTCCGAAGCTCGGACATAAGTGCCATGGAAGTTTGCCCTAAAGATATCCTTGAGTGCTTCCCAGCTCCCAATGGAATGAGGAGGAAAGGTATTCAACCAATGCCTTGCTAGCCCCTTGAGTTTGAGTAGCAAGTATTTGATGGCGTGGAGATCGTCTGCATTGGCCACGTGGATGTGGAAGTCGGGGGAAACGACACCTACGGGATCATGAGGAATCCCTTTTTGCTACGGTTGGCGGGCGTGGGGCTGTGGGAAGAGCGGGATTGAGATATCAACGTAGGGGGATTATCCAGGTTCGGGCCGCAAGTGATGTGTAATACCCTACTCCTGCAGGTTTCTGTTTATCTAGTGTTCTTGGACTAGCTACAAGGTGTGTAGGGTCCAAAAAATCTGTATCCTCTATCAGTACGCCGCGGGCCTCCTCTTATAGTCAAAGGGGCTGCCACGGTGGCACACCGGGAGGTGGAAAGCTACACAATAGTCGAGTCTATCTCCTGGCACCGTAGGACAAAATGCATTTAATGCACTACCGACGTGCCCTTCTTGCTTTATCGGGGACGGCAAGGAAGCTTGTCCCTGCTGTCGCCGCCTCGCCTGGCTTGGACGCACGTCCGGACTAATGAGGCGCGTAGCGCCATGCTGGCTGGCTGCTGAGTTGGCGCGGTGGCAGAGTCTTCACGAAGATCTGCATGCACCATGCAGGTGCTTGCCGAGTCGGCCTAGAGGCCGCACGTCACCACGCAGGTGCCTGCCTAGCTGGTGGGCTGGCAGCTGCATGGGAATGGTGATGGAGTCTTGGCAGATGTGGTCCTGGCTGCGGCCCCGCGGATGTCTTCGGCAAGAGTCTTGCCGGGGCCCTGGTAAGGGTCTTGCTGTGGCATCGTGATCTTCCCCGGCAAGGGTCTTGCCAGGGTTCTCGTGGGTATCCTTGGCAAGGATCTTGTCGAGGATCGTCGTCTTCTGGTTATCATCTAGTCTTGTATGCTTCTGGTCTCCACAAAGATCTGCATGCCGCCATGGAGGTGCCTCCTGAGCCTCGGTTCCAAAGTGGTTGATGGTGCTAGAACTCTTGGGCTCAAGGGTGGCGGCTCTGCTGGTGTTCGGCAAGTTGCCCCAGAAAGATTCTTGCCGGGGCTATGGAGGCTGCCCCGGCAAGGGCCTTGCCGGCAGAGTTCACCTCGCCCCTTTGCTCTTCGTGTTTCTGGCTTGGTGTTGCTCTGGTTGTCTTATGGCTTTGCTTACTTCCTCTGCCCCGCTAGGTGTGGCCGCAGGCGCAACTCCAGCTTCCCGTGCACAAGTAAAGGGGCACAAAATAGGACCCCTCATTTTGTGCACCGACAGGAGCCCCCGGGCTTGGGCCATACATAAGCGCAACGCGTTGTTGGGCTAGGCCTAAAACGGTGCATGGGCATGCGGGGCCGAGTTGTACCGCAGTAACTTCCTCGCCAGTTGCACTTCCCCACGACCTGCGTTGAATGCACGACGTGGGGGTCATGCGTGGGGCGATTGCTTCCCTCATGCGTCAGATCGTGGTAAATGGTAAAGAGGCGGCCCACGCCTTCCCATAAAAGGGAGGAAAACGTAGGGGTGTGGCTCATTTACTAGGTGGACTCGGGTCGCGGCCTTCAAGGTGCTCGCGCCCCACGGTCACGGGGTGGAATGCGGTCGCTTCAGTCGTCCTCTTGATTCCGGTTCGCTTGCCACGTGTCCTCCATGCCCCGAGGAAGGTAGCTGGTGGACGCGGAGGGCACATGCCATAATGTGGAGGCGGGAAACTGGGTCATCGCAGATTGGAGCAGCGGGTCGGCCCAGTTTCCTTGCGCCCCTTGGTGGCCGGATTGGTCGAGCGAGGCGGCCGAGCCTTGCCCCGCCCATTTATAAGAAGAAAGGGAGGGGGACGGCGTCCTTCGGTCCCTCAGCGCTCATTTCCTATGCCTCGACTCCTTTCTTCCCTTCGTCATGGTGAGAGGGCGTGTTGGTGCTCCGATGGCGGCGATGAGGGCCTCCGCTCGACTGCGTACCCTTCCTTCCCAAGAGCTTGTGGCAGCAGAGCCGGCCGTGAGAGGAAGAGGGAGGGGGCAAGGTCGAGGCCGCCGCGGTGCTCGAGGAAGAGGAGGACGTGGCAGGGCACCGGCTTCGTCTCCACCAGTGGCCCCTCCTCCAATGGAGGGCCATATCAGAGACCAGCCCCGCGAGTTCTACGTCAGGCTGCACGAGCTGGTGCGCGGTCGTCTTTGTATCCCCACTCCGTTTGCTCGAGAGATGGAGCTTGACCTGCCTCAAGCCTTGAGGCTGCATATGAGGGGCTGTGGGAATGGCAGCATGCGGGTCGACGTCGACTTCCCAGCCCCTCATGTTATGTAGCTCCGCCGTGGATGGAAGACCTTCGCTCATGCCCAAAGCCTGTCGGAGGGGCTCATCCTCCAATTCAAATTGATGGAGGACGACCTGCTCTCCGTCAAGGTCTTCAGACTCCTGGGAACTCGCTTAAGGTGTTGTGCCCAGAGATCCTCTGACGGCGAAACCTCCTCCTCGAGCGGGAGTGACGAGGAGGACAGTGACAGTGACGATGTGGGCGCCAAGCGGGAGGATGCCGACTCTGACTCCGACTGACCGTGCCTCCCCCCTCCCTCGACCCCGCGCCCTGGCGAGAGTCTTCCTTGTCAAGCTCTCCATCGGCGCGTTTCCCGCCGCTTCCTTTTTGCCTTCACCTGCCGCACCTGGGAGGAAAAGGACAAGAACGGAGATCACGGGGAACCTATCTTTCTTTTTAAATTGTAGGCACTTGCCAAATCTTAATTTCTATATAATGTAATCTCTCGAGCCCATGCTTGTATCATGTAACCTTTGTACTCGCATCAGCATATTAATGAAAAAGTCTAGTCCTACCGGTAACTCGTGCATGTGTATGTTCGTGTGGAGGCGAAATGCCTCTTTAGTGTAGATAAACGAGTCCTCCCGGAAAGTTACCTTGCCGGCGCCCCTTGCGCCTGCCGGAGAATCACATCTGCCGGGTTACAAACAAAGGGCCCAGCCCCCCGTCCACCTCTTTTTGACAAGGGTCGCCATGACCATTCTAACCTAAGCAGCGTTCAAGTCGGAAATGGGAGCCCCCGAGTCCTTAAAGACGAGTGGCGAGGTTTTCTAATGCACAAGTCACAGGTTACGAATACGAATGGGCAAGAGGTAAACATTATCTGTTTGGTTTGTCGGGGATCACTGTGTCGGGCGGTCTTCTCAACTTCTCGCTGGAGCCGGGTCATTGGCGAGATCGCGCGTCCTTGCCGGGGCTGGAAAGAAGTGAGGACAAAAGCACGGAACCTCAGTGGTCCACTAACATTTACTGGAATCAAAAAGTAGTACAGTACCCTGGACAAGCATGCGTATACGTATATACACAAACATGGAAATCGACACGAAACTATACTAAGGGATTCCTTTTCCCTGACTGCGCACAGGGTCTGCGTCTAGCTCCGTACATAGGATTACATGCCTCAGCGGCAAGGCTAGTATGAAATGGGGGTTGCCCGGGCTCCCAGCAACCGCGTCTTAGGGGTAAAACTTGTGAAGATGTTAAATATTCTAGGAGTTGCTCACCGGAATGCCATCTTCGGTCTCCAGGCGGACTGCACCAGGCCTGGTGACTCGAATTACCCGATAAGGTCCTTCCCACTTTGGCGTCAACTTGTTTGGATTTTTGGGGGATTGGATCCACCGAAGAACAAGGTCGCCTTCCTCAAGGCTTCGGTCATGAACCTTGCGGCTATGATAGCGGCACAAGGCTTGTTGATAGCTAGCGGCTCGCACAGCAGCCCGAAGACGATATTCCTCAAGGAGCGTTGCATCATCTTGGTGCAACTGCTCTTGCTCAAGCTCATCATAAGCGAGCACTCGAGGTGACCCGTATATGAGTTCAGTGGGGAGAACTGCTTCTGCCCCGTATACCAGGGCAAAGGGTGTCTGGCCAGTGGCTCGATTTGGTGCCGTCCTGATTGACCAAAGAACTGTTGGCAACTCACCAATCCAACACCTTCCACACTTGTGTAGCTTGTCAAAAGTTCTGGTCTTGAGGCCCCACAGCACTTCTGCATTTGCCCTCTCAGCCTGGCCATTACTTCTGGGATGGGCAACAGAAGCAAAACAGACCTTGCTGCCGAGGTCTTGAATGTATTGCACGAAGGTGTGGCTCGTGAACTGTGTGCCATTGTCGGTGATGACTCTGTTCGACACACCGAAACGGCAGACTAGTCCCTTGAAGAACTTGACGGCTGACTGTGCTATTACCTTTCTCACTGGCTCCACTTCCGGCCACTTTGTGAACATGTCAATCGCGACGTACAAGTACTCAAAGCCCCCGACAGCATGGGGAAAGGGGCCCAGTATGTCGAGCCCCCAGACCGAATGTCACACCCTAGCTAGTCATGCATTAGAGTGTTGCATCATGTTTACTCTTTCATCAGAAACTTGAAATGGGGATGACAGAACCCCCAGTCCCCTCTGAAACCAACTAGGGTTACTAAAATAATTTTCAATGAACCTGAAATGCCCTTCTAAAATGCCCATCATTTTTGTCTTGGTTCAGAACCTCTGCCAAAAGTGGTGCACATTTTCCTAGGCCATCCTAGGGTTTTTGAATTAAATCATAAATATTTGAATTTGGGCATTTAAAATTATATAAAATATTTAAATGCTCAAATATCTCCAAACTAAAATGTTTCATGTTGGAAATAATCCAACTATGGGCTAGGAATAGTTTGGTGATTTTTGAAGTTGTCTAGGTATTTTATTAAATTCAACAAAGTTGTAGATATATTAAATAAAAACAGAAACAGAAAAAAAGGGGAAAACTTACCTGGCGCCACCGCAGGCCCACCAGCCAGCCCACCTGGCCGGCCCAGCCCGGCCACCGCTCCAGCGAGCTGCTTGGCTCGCCAGGCAGGCAGCCAAGGTGCTCGGCGGCGGCACCGCAGCTCGCCACGCAGCTGCACGCCGCCCTGCCTCCCCCTCTCGCAGCCCTGATGGCCTGGACGAGCTCCACGTCGCGCCCCGACCCTCCTGGACACCTCCATTCGCCCCCAGTTCATCTCCCTCGCGCTCCCACGCCATGGCCGACGCCACCGTCGCCGCACCTCCGCCGTAGCCGTGCTCCCCTTCGTCTCCACGCCGCGCCACCGTGTCCAGAAGCTCCGCCGTCCTCCACTTCTTCGAGCTAGTCGAGCCCCGAGCGCTCGCGTGCCCCGAAGCCGCCGCACCAACCTCGCCCGAACCGCCATCGCCGGAGATCCCCTTCGCCGTCGCCGCCGCAGCAGCTCGTCCCCGACCACGCCGTCCTCTCCATCAAGACCGCAGTGAGCTGGGCTAACTTCTCTTCCTCTCTTTCTCTCTCTCGTGCACCACAGCGAGCACACCAAGCTCACCCGCACGCGCCGTCGCGGACCTCGTCGCCGACGTGCTTCCGGCCACACTCCGGCCACAAGATGGTGTCCATCTTACTCACCGAGTCCCACAACACCTAGCTAGCCACTCCACGAGCCTCACCGACCCCTCTAGCGCCAAGTTCATCTTCGACCGAACCCCGGTGGCCGCCAAAGTCGTCGCCGGCGCCAACTCCGGCCACCCCGACCCCAACGGACTCCGCCAAGAGCCGCGGTTTGTCCTCAGCTCCACTCCGGTGGTCTCCGCGGCCCATTTGGTGGCCGAAATGGCCAAAACCACTCCCGCCGCCGCGTCGGGCTCACCGGCGGCTAAACGCCGGCGTCGCTGGCTTTGACTTTGACCACGGGTGAGCCCTGGTTGACTCCCCTGAGTCAATGACAGGTGGGGCCCAGCCCTGTTAATTATACAGGATTAGTTTTAATTAAATCTTAATTAAAATAACCACCCTGACATGCGGGACCCACTGTCAGGTTTGACCCAGACCTGTTCCGTTGACCTGCTGACGTCACACTGACGTCAGGCTGACGCAGTAATTGATTTTCTGGATTTAATTTAAATCAGGAAATTCCAGAATATTATTTAAACTTCAAAAATTCATAACTTTTATTCTGTAACTCCAAATTGGACAAATTATATATGAAAAATGATCAGAAAAATCCAATCTATCCATCTGTACTATTTTCATGCATGATCAAACAAGTTAAATTGATGTTTCAAGCAGAACAAGGAAAAGCACTTTAAAAGGCCATATTTGAATTTGAAATTTGAATCCTTGATTCAAATTTGTTCGAACCCTTCTGGTTTTAGTTGCATTAGCCCAACACACTCATATTGCCATGTTTCATGCATGCATCATATTGTTGCACATTGTTTGGTGATGGTTGTGTATCGGTGTCCTTTGCGACAGGTTCTGCCTCCGAGGAGTACCGTGATTACCCTAACGAAGAACCGTATCAGTGCATCGACCCATCAGGCAAGCAACCAACCATTTGATCATATCGATACAATCCCATGTTCTCGCTCCTGCTCTCTTTTACTGCATTAAGACAACGCGTTTCAAACTGCTGTGTGCTACGGTAGTTGAACCCATTTCCTCTGCATGACCTGTCATTGCCACAGTAACTAGATGAAACCCACTAGCATGTGTAGGAGTTGATTGAGCCATATGTATGTGTTGTTCCTACCTTGCTATGCCTGCTATGCTTAGAGTCGTGTCAGGTCTGGTTCATCTGGGTGATGGGCTAGAGTGAAATGTTTATGTCGGTAATGAGAGTGGTGTGGTGAACACGATTTGGTAAAGGTATCGATGAGAGGCCATGTAGGAGTACATGGTGGGTTGTTTCATTGAAGCCGACCTTAAGCACTGAGATCTGTATGTGTGATTTAAGATACAGTTACTACCATACATTGGGCCCTGAAATATGACCCCGCTCGACTTCTTATTCACCCTAGCTCTCTGTCCAGGAGTTGCAAGTAGTTTCTGGTGTTTGTAGCCTACTGGAGGCCGTGGACAGCGCTGACCGTAGGGGTGGGCTGTGATGCGGTAGGTACGTGGCACGGTGTACCGAATACCCGTTAGGTATCTCGGGAACCCTGTTCACATCGTTTGGGGCCGTATGGGAAACCTCGGCCGGACTCCCTGCGGATGGAACCTGAATAGGCGATAAACCTGGACTAGAGGCTTAAGTGTTTAGGTAGGTCGTGGTCTACACCCACGTCGGCTTTCGCTTGAAGTCTGCCGAGCACATGTCGTGTGCAGACGCTAAGTGGTGGAAACATGTATGAAGAAGTACACCCCTGCAGGGTTATCATGATCTATTCGAATAGCCGCGTCCGCGGTAAAGGACTACTTGGTTGCCTATACAGTTCATAGACAAGCAAATGGAAACTACTAAAAGCCTCAAGATAAGTGTGAGTGCCGAGGATGGCTCTTCCGTAGGAAGACGGAGGCGGATCCTCGGTAGTGTATTGAAGTGGTGAGTAGTGGACTCGTGTGCGCAAAACCATTTCAAGTTGGAGTATCGTAGGATAGTCTAGCCAAGAGTCAAAGCTGGCTTGCTGCAATAACTCCACCAACCCCTCTTGAGAATATGCATGTATGTAGGATCTGATGTAAGTCTTGCTGAGTACCTTTGTACTCATGTTGCTATAATTTACATTTTTACAGAAGACGCTGCAACCCCTTCTGATGGGTTCTATGTAGACATTGACATCAACGAGTAGGCTAAAGGCCTAGGTGGTGACCCTGAGCTTGTGAAGGACCACGTAGTATAGTTAGGCTTTCCAAGCCTCTTTTATTTTACTAGTTGTCTGTACTCAGACAAGTTACTTCCGCTGCTGGTTTGTATGACTGTATGACTTGAATGCTGGGTCGTGAGACCCGTACCTTTGTGTATGTTATGTATGGCTCCCTGAGCCTTAAATAAAGTACTTGTGTCATAGAGTCATGTTGTGATGCTTCGTTGTATTTGCACATATCGAGCATATTGCGTGTATGATTGAAATGCTTGGTATGTGTGGGATCTGACTATCTAGTTGTTTATCTTTAGTAGCCTCTCTTACCGGGAAATGTCTCCTAGTGTTACCGCTGAGCCATGGTAGCTTGCTACTGCTCTGGAACACTTAGGTTGGCCGGCATGTGTCCTTCTTCGTTCCTGTGTCTGTCCCTTCGGGGAAATGTCACGCTTTGAGTACCGGAGTCCTGTTAGCCCGCTACAGCCCGGTTTACCGGAGTCCTGCTAGCCCAGTGCTACAGCCCGGACCCACTTGCTGATGACCGACACGTTCGAAGCTGGGTCATGGATGCCTGTCCCTGTAAGTCTGTGCCACTTTGGGTTTACGACTAGTCATGTCAGCCCGGGCTCTTTATCATATGGATGCTAGCGACACTATCATATACGTGAGCCAAAAGGCGCAAACGGTCCCGGGCAAAGGTAAGGCGACACCCGTGGGGATACCGTGCGTGAGGCCGCAAAGTGATATGAGGTGTTACCGGCTAGATCGATGTGACATCGAGTCGGGGTCCTGACACCGAAAATGGCCAGGAAAGAGGGATTGTCTGAAGAGCTTGGGTGGGTTGATGAAGCTTCTTTGAATGGAACTGGCACGCTTCACACTTGGTTACTAGTGCAGTTGCATCCTGGAGGGCGGTGGGCCAGAAGAAACCTTGTTGGAACGATTTGCCGGTAAGAGCCCTTGACCCTATGTGGGAGCCACACATGCCTCCATGTATCTCTGCCAACAGCCTCAGTCCGTCCTCCTGAGGAATGCACTTCAATTTCACACCGTTCAGTCTTATTCTATAGAGGGCATTATCCACGAACTGGTACATGCCAGACCGACAGGCTACTTTATCTGCTTCTTCCTGCTCCTCGGGGTGCTCTCCTGTTTGGAGGAAATGGACAGTGGGCTGCGCCCATGCCGGAGCCTGGGGCTCGATGGAAGTGACTAAAGGCTCATCTTCGGCCGTAAGGGTGGCTGCTTCTATGGCTTGGGTGTGAGGCCTTGCTGAGGGTTGCTTCCCTTCAGCAAGCTTGGGACTCCCGGCAACGTCCTTGCCGGCGGCTCCTGGGAGCTCAGCGGGAAAGTAATTGCCGGGGCCCGCGGTCCTTCATTTGTTCTGTCCTGCTGATGGTTCAACGGATGGGTGAGTTAACTGAAGCACAAAGGTACTTGGTTCCACAGGCAACTTGAGGGCAGCATGCTTTGACAGGTCGTCAGCAATGTCGTTCTCCGCTCGGGGAACATGCTCTACTTGCAATCCGTCAAAGAGCTCTTCCTACTTCCTCACTTCATCCACATAGGCCTCCATCAACGGGATCTGGTAGTCCTTGTTTACTTGCTTGACGATGAGTTGCGAATCACCTCTAACGATGAGCTTTCTGATTCCAAGGTCCGCCGTGATCCTGAGACCGGCCAACAACCCCTCGTATTCCATCGTGTTGTTCGTTGATTTTTCCCGAGGGAAGTGCATCTCGATTACGTACTTGAGGCGCTCTCCGATGCGCGCGATGAGTAATACGCCGGCACCAGCACCTTGGAGTCATAAGGCTCCATCAAAGTACATAATCCACTCATGGCTTGTCTCCTTGTCGGGGAGGGTGGTCTCCTGAATCTCCTCGTCGAGCGTTGCGGTCCATTCTGCTATGAACTCCGCCAGGGCTCGGCTCTTGATTGTTGAAGTACTTTGAAACTTGAGGCCAAAGCTCGACAGCTCCAGCGCCCAGTCCACAATCCTCCCAGTTGCATATGGGTTGTGCAAGATTCGTTGCAGCGGGAGGCGCGTGACACCGGTGATCTCATGTGCTTGGAAATAGTGGTGCGGCTTTTCTCGAGGCCATGAGGAGGCTGAAAAGTAGCTGCTGCATACCAGAATATCTTGACCTAGCCCCCTGTAAGAGGGAACTGACAAAATAGACTGGGTGATGCACCATCTTCTTCTTCTGTCCTAGTTTGCTCATCTGCTTAGACCCCACCTTGCCAGGATCGGGTCTCGCCGGGGGCTCTGTCTTGCCGGCGTCAGACTCTGCTGGGGAGGGCCCCGGCCCACCATCCGATGGCTCCGCTGCTACTGCTGCCTCTTCCTCAAGTTCCCTCCGCGCCACCAGTGCGACACTGACCACTTTTTCGTTGCTGCCAAGTACAGCAGCAACGGCTCTTGCAGTTTGTGCGCGACTAGTATCAGCATGGAGGAGAGATACTCTTCAAATCTTGTAGTGCAGCCTCTTCCTCCGGAGTCCACTTTACTGGACCCGCCTTTTTCAAAACTTTGAAAAAAGGGAGGGTGCGCTCACCAGATTTGGAGATGAATCTACTCAGCGCAGCAATGCAGTCGGCGAGCCTACGGACATCTTTAACCAGCTTCGGTGCTTCAATCTGCTCGATTGCCTTGATCTTGTCGGGATTTGCTTCAATTCCACACTAAGACACGAAGAACCCAAGAATTTTGCCGGACGGGACACCGAACACGCACTTCTCTGGGTTGAGCTTCAGGTTGATCTTATGCAGATTTCCAAATGTTTCTTCAAGGTCTTGTACGAGCATGGCCCTATCCTTGGTTTTGACTACTATATCATCCATATAGGCTTCCATATTTCTATGTAGCTGGGGCTCAAAACAAATTTGGACCGCTCGGGAAAACGTCGAACCAGCGCTCTTCAGCCTGAAAGGCATCCGTACAAAGCAGTATGTACTGCATGGGGTGATGAACGCGGTCTTCTCTTTGTCTTCTTTCATCATGAAGATCTGGTGGTATCCTGAATATGCGTCGAGGAATGACAGCAGGTCACACCCGGCAGTGGAGTCTACAATCTGCTCGATGCGTGGCAGGGGGAAGGATCCTTTGGACAAGCTTGATTGATGCCTGTGCAGTCAATACACAGCCTCCACTTCCCATTTGCCTTACGCACCACCACCAGATTGGCCAACCATGCGGGGTGGAGTAGTCCTCTAACCAGGCATGCCGCCTCCAACTTCATGATCTCTTCTATGATGAACTCTTGTCGCTCCAAAGCTTTCTTCTTGACCTTTTGCTTGACGGGCCGCGCATGAGGACAGACAGCAAGATGGTGCTCAATCACCTCCTGGGAATGCCGGGGATGTCGGATGCTTGCCATGCAAACACATCGATATTCGCCCGTAGGAAGGCGACGAGCGCGCTTTCCTATTTGTTGTCGAGGGTGGAGCTTATGGTGAAAGCCCCGCCCGTGCCGTCCTCCTTGGCGGACACCTTCTTGGTTTCTGATGGTGCAGCCTTGGACTTCTTGCTCTTGTCGGCGGAGCTCTCTGGCACATCCTCAACGGGAGTGCAGCACTCTGAAGAGGTGCGCTTGCCGGAGTGGGTGCAACAGGTCTCGCCGGAAGAGGTCTTGTCGGCCTTCTTCTTCCCCGGAGCTTCAGCGGCAGGGGCAAGTGTCTTCGCGGTAGTTTCTACAACTGCCTCTCAGTAAAGTTTATCGGTGTAGATGAGCGCATCTTTCTTGTCAGAGGGGATGGCGATGATGGTCAGCGGCCTTTAACATGTTGTAGGCGTAGTGGGACGCCGCCATGAATTTGGCCAGCACTGGGCGGCCAAGGATCCCATTGTATGGCAAGGGGATCTCAGTGACATCGAAGACGATCTTCTCCGTCCTATAGTTCAGCTCGCCTCCAAACGTAACGGGCAGCGTGACTTTACCTTTAGGATGGCTCCTTCCCGGGTTGACCCCTTGAAACATGCCCGTCTCTTCGAGGTCTCCATCAGGAATCTGCAGCTTCTTGATCACAGCAGGCGAGATCAAATTCAGACCGGCCCCACCATCAACCAGCACTTTCGTCACCTTGAGGTTGCATATCGTTGGCGAGACCAACAACGGCAAACACCCGACTGCAGTTGTGCGATCAGGGTGATCCTCGGTGTCAAAACGATGGGCGTGCGGTACCACTTCAGGGGCTTCTGGGCATCGAACGTTGGCTCTACCGCAGCGACCTCATGCGCCCACTGCTTCAGTTGGCAGTGTGAGGTGTGCAATGAGGCGCCACCGTTGACACAAATGCCTCTGTAGCCTTCTAGAACTCGTGCTCGCCGGACTCATCATCCTCCTCTTTCTTGTTGCGGCCCTGAGCGGGCCTCTCTTGCTGGTTATCTTTGCCGCGGCGACCCCCTTGGCTGCCACGCTTCTTACCGGATCCCTTAGCACCATCCTGGCCCTTCTCCTTGTCTCGCCTCTCATATTCAGCCTTCTGCTTCTCAGCAAGCACCTCAACTTGTCGGCAGTTCTGGAGATCATGGCCCTTGGTGCGGTGGATCTTGCAGCACTGCTTGTCTGAGCCTCCTGGCTTGCCGGCGGCCGCCAGGGCCAAGCAGGCGGCACACCCGACAATCTCCTTGCCGGAGTTTTTAGCCTTGGCCTTTTTGGCGGCGCTGAGCTCGCCGGATCCCTCAACAGCAAGCATAGTCTTGCCCTTGCGCTTCCTGTTGCATCATCGGCCCTTCTTTCTCGGGGTGGTGGTATCTTTGTCTGTGGAGTCGGTTTCCGCACTGACGTCCTCGCCGAGGTACTTCCTCCCCTCTTCATCTCGAGCACATCTATCGGCCAGAACATAAAGTTCGGCCATATCCTTGACCTTGTTCATTGCCAACTCTTCATACATCTTGCGGTTGCACACATTCTGATGGAATGCGCTGATAACTGCGGCGGGATGAACATCTGGGATGTTGTACTGCACTCGGTTGGACCTCTGTATGTACTTGCGCAGGTTTTCTCCTTCTTTCTGGGGGATGATGTGCAAATCGCTTGCCTGGCCATGAGCTTGGTGGCCTCCAGTGAAGGCGCCAACAAACTCATGACACAATTCCGACCAAGAAGAAATGGAATCCACTGGCAAGTGCATCAACCATGACATGACATTGGGTTTGAGTGCCAATGGGAAGTAATTGGCAAGCACCTTGTCGTCACGACCTCCAGCAGCTTGCATCACGATGGTGTAGATGCTGAGGAACTCCGACGGGTGGGTCTTCCTGTTGTACTTCTTGCCAACATCAGGCTTGAATGTGCGGTGGGAGGGCCACTAAAACTGCCGCAGCTCTCAGGTAAAGGATGGAAAACCCACCTCCTAAGGCAGGTCGGCTGGGCCCCACGGCGTCGGGTGGTCCATAGTAGGCCCCGCATGCCGATCTGACTGATGGCGTGTCTCCCGTCGTCGTTTGATGGTGGTTCGAGCATCTTCCTGGGCCCGTTCCCTAAGGACTTGACGTTGGTCGTGGCGGGTTCGCGGGTCAGACGACGCGGTGGAAATGTTGTCACCGACATCGGGTCGATGGCCGATGGCTATTGTCGTGGCTGCGGCGGGGGAGAGTGCACCGTGGTCGCAGCATCTCTAGTCCCCCCACCACCGGCATGCACCGGCTTGTCAGGACGCCGGTGCGAGGGTCCCGCTAGGAGCAGCTCGTCTTTGTTGGCGAAGCTGACAAGTCTTCGGATGGTGGCTCTCCACTCGTCGAGCTTCTCCACAGCAGGGGGGAAGTCGAGGAGCAGCTGCACACGCGCCAACACTTCTGCTGGCGTAGGTGGCGGCGAGATCTGCGTAGACCGTGATGTGCTCCGACTTCTAACTGGGTTACAAGGGGCTCTGTCATGGTCTCATGGTCGCATGCCACCTGCACTGGTGTCTGAGCGTGCACACCAGCCTGGTTCGTCCTGCAAGTGGCGCATAGGGCTCTTTCCGCGGCGGTGCCCGGGGGCTCCAGCATCGCGGTGTTGCTCATCGCGCGCGACCTAGGAAGGGTGCGATGCGGGCACCAGCTGGGGTGTCATAGAGGCTTCTGCACCGCCTGAGGGTAGCACGGCCCCGCCCCCGGACCCAACAGGCGCCAGCTGGGGTGCCGTAGAGGCTACCGTACCGCCCGTGGGTAGCACGGCCCCGCCCCCGGACCCAGCGACGCGTGGCTCATCGTCTCGGATTCGAACGACGCCCCTCGCCTGGCTCCGATCGCCAGAATGTCCTGGATGCTCGCGGGCCACGTCTCCGCCCCCATCCGTGGGCACCCGGCCGTCTGCTCGCGCTGGCGCAGACGGGCCGGCCCCAGACAAGCCGATCGCTGTCATCCCCTCTCTCTTGCGGGCCATGGGGATGATGAAGTCGCTGTGCTAACCTTCAAAACGGATTTTCACAGCTTGCGCGCCCCTACCTGGCGTGCCAAAGATGTCGGGGGAAATGACAACTACGAGATCACGAGGAATCCCTTTTTGCTACGGTTGGCGGGTGCGGGGCTGTGGAAAGAGCGGGATTGAGAGAACAATGCAGGGGGATTATCTAGGTTCGGGCTGCAAGTGATGCGTAATACCCTACTCCTGCAGGTTTCTGTTTATCTGGTGTTCTAGGACTAGCTACGGCGTGCAGGGTCCAAAAAATCCGAATCCTCTCTCAGTACATTGCGGGCCTCCTTTTATAGTCAAAGGGGTTGTGATACGTCTCCAGCGTATCTATAATTTTTGATTGCTCCATGTTATATTATCTACTACTTTGGACTATATTGGGCTTTATTTTCCACTTTTATATTATTTTTGGGACTAACCTATTAATCGGAGGCCCAGCCCAGAATTGATGTTTTTTTGCCTATTTCGGTGTTTTGGAGAAACAGAATATCAAACGGAGTCCAAACGGAATAAAATCTTCGGGAACATGATTTTCTCGCCGAACGTGATCCAGGAGACTTGGACCCTACTGCAAGGGATCAAAGAGGAGGTCACGAGGGTGGGTGGCTCCCCCCCTAGGGCGCGCCCCCTGCCTCGTGGGCCCCTTGGTGCTCCACCGACATACTCCTTCCTCCTATATATACCTACGTACCCCCAAAGATCAGAACAGGAGCCAAAAACCTAATTCCACCGCCGCAACATTCTGTATCCACGAGATCCCATCATGGGGCCTGTTCCGGAGCTCTGCTGGAAGAGGGCCGTCATCACGGAGGGCTTCTACATCATCCTAACCCCTCCGATGAAGTGTGAGTAGTTTACCTCAGACCTTCGGGTCCATAGTTAGTAGCTAGATGGCTTCTTCTCTCTCTTTGAATCTCAATACAAAGTTCTCCCCCTCTCTTGTGGAGATCTCTTTGATGTAATCTTCTTTTTGCAATGTGTTTGTTGAGACCGATGAATTGTGGGTTTATGATCAAGTCTATCTATGAATAATATTTGAATCTTCTCTGAATTCTTTTATGCATGATTGGTTATCTTTGCAAGTCTCTTCGAATTATCTGTTTGGTTTGGCCAACTAGATTGGTAGTTCTTGTCATGGGAGAAGTGCTTAGCTTTGGGTTCGATCCTGCAGTGTCCTTTCCCAGTGACAGAAGGGGCAGCAAGGCATGTATTGCATCGTTGCCATCAAGGATAACAAGATGGGGTTTATTTCATATTGCATGAATTTATCTCTCTACATCATGTCATCTTGCTTAAGGTGTTACTCTGTTTTTAACTTAATACTCTAGATGCATGCTGGATAGCGGTCGATGAGTGGAGTAATAGTAGTAGATGCAGAATCGTTTTGGTCTACTTGTCACGGACGTGATGCCTATATGCATGATCATGCCTAGATATTCTCATAATTATGCTCAATTCTGTCAATTGCTCAACAATAATTTGTTCACCCACCGTAGAATACTTATGCTCTTGAGAGAAGCCACTAGTGAAACCTATGGCCCCTGGGTCTATTCTCATCATAACAATCTCCATCACTTTAATCTTGCTTTACTTTTTACTTTGCATCTTTATATCAAAAATACCAAAAATATTATATCTATCATATCTCACTCTCGTAAGTGACCATGAAGGGATTGACAACCCCTAATCGCGTTGGTTGCGAGTAGCTATCGTTTTGTGCAGGTACGAGGGACTTGAGCGTGGCCTCCTACTAGATTGATACCTTGGTTCTCAAAAACTGAGGGAAATACTTACGCTACTCTGTTGCATCATCCCTTCCTCTTCGGGGAAAACCAACGCAAGCTCAAGACGTAGCAACAAGGATTTCTGGCGCCATTGCCGGGGAGGTTCGCGCAAGTCAAGATTTGACTCTCGATAACGAGCCATTTCTGGCGCCATTGCCGGGGAGTCCGCAAAAAGTCAACATACCAAGTACCCATCACAATCCCTATCTCTCGCATTACATTATTTGCCATTTGGCTCTCGTTTTCCTCTCCCCCACTTCACCCTTGCCGTTTTATTCGCCCTCTCTCTCTCTATCCTCCCTCTTAGTTTGCCTCTTTTGCCCGTTTGCTTTTGTTTGTTCGTGTGTTAGATTGCTTGTTTGTCGCGATGGCTCAAGATAATACTAAATTGTGTGACTTCACCAATACAAATAGCAATGATTTCCTTAGCACTCTGATTGCTCCTCTTACCGATGTTGAATCTTGTGAAATTAATACTGCTTTGTTGAATCTTGTTATGAAAGATCAATTCGCCGGCCTTCCTAGTGAAGATGCTGCTACTCATCTGAATATCTTCGTTGATTTATGTGATATGCAAAAGAAAAAAGATGTCGATAATGATGTCGTTAAATAGAAGCTATTTCCTTTTTCGCTTAGAGATCGTTCTAAAGCTTGGTTTTCGTCTTTGCCTAAGAATAGTATTGATTCATGGAACAAGTGCAAAGATGCTTTTATCTCTAAGTATTTTCCTCCCGCTAAGATCATCTCTCTTAGAAACGATATTATGAACTTTAAACAACTTGATCATGAACATGTTGCACAAGCTTGGGAGAGAATGAAATTAATGATACGTAATTGCCCTACTCATGGTTTGAATTTGTGGATGATTATACATAATTTTTATGCCGGATTGAAATTTTCTTCTAGAAATCTTTTAGATCCGGCCGCGGGAGGCACTTTCATGGAAATCACTTTAGGATATGCTACTAAACTCCTAGATAATATTATGGTTAATTATTATCAATGGCACACT
This sequence comes from Triticum dicoccoides, assembly GCF_002162155.2. Taxonomy (NCBI): domain Eukaryota; kingdom Viridiplantae; phylum Streptophyta; class Magnoliopsida; order Poales; family Poaceae; genus Triticum; species Triticum dicoccoides. The sequence continues at coordinate 268,659,567 of NC_041384.1, forward strand.
GAAAGATCATCTAATTAAAAAGTGCATGTGATAGAAGAAATTAATGTGTTGAGTGGAAAGATGGAAGAACTTATGAAATTATTTGCTACTAAGAGTGTTTCTTCTGATCCTAATGATATGCCTTTGTCTACTTTGATTGAGAATAACGATGAATCTATGGATGTGAATTTTGTTGGTAGGAATAATTTTGGTAACAACGCTTATAGAGAGAATTTTAATCCTAGGCCATATCCTAGTAATCCTTCTAATAATTATGTGAATTCCTACAATAACTCTTATGAAAATTATAATAATATGCCCTCTGATTTTGAATATAATATTAAAGAATTTATTTCTTCGCAAAAGAATTTTAATCCTATGATTGAAGAAAAATTGCTTAAGATTGATGATTTGGCTAGGAACATTGATAGAATTGCTCTTGATGTTGATTCTTTAAAGCTTAGATCTATTCCACCTAAGCATGATATCAATGAGTCTCTCAAAGCCATGAGAATTTCAATTGATGAGTGTAAGGAGAGAACCGCTAGGATGCGTGCTTCCAAAGATGCCTTTATTAAAGCATGTTCTTCCAATTCCTATGAAAATCAAGATGAAGATCTAAAAGTTATTGATGTGTCTCCTATTAAATCTTTGTTTTGCAATATGAATCTTGATGAACCTGAATATGATCTTCCTTTACCTAGAAGGCGCTCTAAAAATTCGGAGTATTTAGATCTTAAGGATGAAATTCATGAAAGTGGGATTGAAAGAAATAAAAATCTAGATGTTGCTAAACCCACTATATTGGATTTCAAGGAATTTAATTATGAAATTTGCTCTTTGATTGATTGTATTTCCTTGTTGCAATCCGTGCTAAATTCTCCACATGCTTATAGTCAAAATAAAGCCTTCACCGAACATATTGTTGATGCCTTGATGCAATCTTATGAAGAAAAACTTGAGTTGAAAGTTTCTATCCCTAGAAAACTCTATGATGAGTGGGAACCAACTATTAAAATTAAAATTAAAGATCATGAGTTTTATGCTTTGTGTGATTTGGGTGCTAGTGTCTCTACTATTCCCAAGACTTTGTGTGATTTGCTAGATTTCCATAATTTTGATGATTGCTCTCTAAACCTGCATCTTGCGGATTCCACTATTAATAAACCTATGGGAAGAATTAATGATGTTCTATTGTTGCAAATAGGAATTATGTGCCCGTAGATTTCATTATTCTTGATATAGATTGCAATCCTTCTTGCCCTATTATTCTTGGTAGACCTTTCCTTAGAACGGTTGGTGCGATTATTGATATGAAGGAAGGGAATATTAGATTTAAATTTCCATTAAAAAAGGGCATGGAACACTTTCCAAGAAAGAAAATAAAATTGCCGTATGAAACTATCATGAGAGCCACTTATGGATTGCCTACCAAAGATGGCAATACCTAGATCTATCGTCGCTTTTATGCCTAGCTAGGGGCGTTAAACGATAACACTTGTTGGGAGGCAACCCAATTTTATTTTTATTCCTTGCTTTTTGCTCCTGTTTAGTAATAAATAAATTATCTAGCCTCTGTTTTGGTTGTGTTTTTTGTGTTTAATTAGTGTTTGTGCCAAGTAGAACCGTTGGGAAGACTTGGGGAAAGTCTTGTTGAACTTGCTGTAAAAAACAGAAACTTTAGCGCTCACGAGAACTGCTGTAATCTTTATTTTGAGAGTGATATTTAGTTAATTCTCTTTGCAGATGATTAATAGATAAATTCCTCACGTCCAGAAATTTATTTTAGAATTTTTGGGGTTCCAGATCTTGCGCTAGCTACAGATTACTACAGAATGTTCTGTTTTTGACAGATTCTGTTTTTCGTGTGTTGTTTGCTTATTTTGATGAATCTATGGCTAGTAAAATAGTTTATAATCCATATAGAAGTTGGAATACAGTAGGTTTAACACCAATATAAATAAATAATGAGTTCATTACAGTACCTTGAAGTGGTCTTTTGTTTTCTTTCGCTAACGGAGCTCACGAGTTTTCTTCTTTAAGTTTTCTGTTGTGAAGTTTTCAAGTTTTGGGTGAATTCTTGTGATGGATTATGGAACAAGGAGTGCCAAGAGCCTAAGCTTGGGGATGCCCATGGCACCCCCAAGATAATCCAAGGTTGCCAAAGAGTCAAAGCTTGGGGATGCCCCGGAAGGCATCCCCTCTTTTCGTCCACTTCCATCGGTAATTTACTTGGAGCTATATTTTTATTCACCAACATGATATGTGTTTTGCTTGGAGCGTCTTGTATTATTTGTGTCTGTAGCGACCAGACCTCAAACAGTCTGATCTCTGTGCTCCGGTGTCATCCCTGGATCAGTAATGCTGACACCACACAGTACTCGGAGGATTTATAGCAGAGTAGCAATCACACACTTATTACATCGAGTGTCTCAAAAGAGAACTTATTACAATAAATATGGCTTAAGGCCATCTAGTGACGATAATAGCGGAAGACTTGGCAGATAAGTGAGTCCATCAACTCCAACGGCATCACTGAGTATAGAACCACGACCTAAAACTCCTTAATCGTCGTCTGAAAAGTCTGCAACATTAACGTTGTAGCCCGAAAATGGGTCAGCACATGGAATATGCTGGCAAGGTAACACATAGAGAGTAATGGAATGCAAAAGCTATACTATATGCATATTTGGCTTGTGGAAAGCTCTATGGTTACTGTTTTTGCGTAAAGCCAATTTTTCCCTACTTCAAAGGAATAAAATTAATTACTATCATGGTGGTTGTTAAACATTGAGAATGGTTGACAGCATTCTCAATCCCAATTAAGTAACATCATTAAAACCCATCAAAATTAATTTAGAGTAACATGTTGAGATTCACATGAAAATCCAGGTACTAGATACTCAAGATTGTCCATAACCGGGGACACGGCTAACCATGATTAGTTTGTTACACTCTGCAGAGGTTTGCGCACTTTTCCCCACAAGACTCGATCGCCTCCGTTTGGTTTCTCGCACTACAGGGTGTTTGAGAAGACGGATGACCGAGACACAATCTTTCAGAAGCGCTAGCACCTTACGATCGGGTAGACCGTACCACCTACATCCCCTACATCTGCTAGTCTACCACTGTAAGAGTTCGCACAACTTAGTCAACTATGCCAGAGCCCATAATGGCTTGTGGCTGCACACGGAAGTTTCTAGTATGAATAATCTCATGATCCCTTTGAGCCTGGGTGGCGGTCCAATGAAAAACAGGCAAGTCCTGGTAACCCCAGGTGCCTCAATCCACCCAGATGTGTGTTAGGTTGCCACCTTAGATAAACCCTTAATTATCAATCTCACATCTGTCATGGATATCACTCACCCAATCCACGTCTACTAGCATAGCATGGCATAATAAGCAAACGTAGAAGTAGCTCCCAAAGGTTTGATAATAAACAGGTAATAGGTACTACCTCATCTACTTCCCATCCCACAATTTAATTAGATCCTAATCATGCAATGTGTGAGGATTGATCTAATGCAATAAAACTGGGTTGTAGAAAAGGTATGATCAAAGTGTTACTTGCCTTACTGATGATCCGCGAAACCTAGAGATTCGAAGTAACAAGCGACGCACTCCGGGTATCCTATCGCAGACAAACAACAAGCATACAATAAGTACTCATCTAATGCACAGGTAAAACTCAAATAAGAGATCTAACCAGAAAGTTCAACTAAAGAACCCTGGTTGGCAAAACAAATCAAATCGAACGAAGCAAAAGAAATCAAACGGCGAAAGAAAACAACTTCGTTCTAGTAATCTGGATCTAGGGAAAATTTTACAGTAGCAAAAACTTGTTTAGGTTGATTATTCGGAAAGAGGGTTTCGAGACGAAACTCCATGCGCTTGAATCGCCTGATTCCGATAAACGAGCGAAAAATTATACTAAAACGAAAATCCGATCAGAAATCGCGATCACAAAATAACCGCGGAAAATCCGACGAAAAAGAAAAACGACAAACAGAAATTTTTTAAAAAAAAACTGCGCGGAAAACGAGGCGGCGGCGAACCTCGAAAGGCGCGCAACTCCGGCGGGCGGTGGCGGCGGGCGGCGGCGGCGGAGGGCTGGGGCGGCGCTAGGGTTAGGGTTTCCGGGGCTGGCGGCTGGGCTCTCCTCGGGCCGGGGCGGCGGCTTATATAGCCTAGGCCGGCGGAGTCCAGGCCGAATACGGCCCGAAGTCGGTTTCCGTTTTTTTATAAATCCGCTCAGAAGAAAAATAAAAAGAAATACTAAACGGACTCCAAAAATCACGAAATAAATTTTGCCGGGTTCCTAAAATCAAGCCTGATAAAGTGAACATTTATCTGGGCCCAAACTACAACTTTGACAAACGCGCATTTTTCCTAAATTCAAATAAAAATACCGAAAAACTCCGAAATAAATCTTATTTGATTTTTTTATTAAATCCTCAGTATTTCTGTATTTTGAGAAAGTCATTTTATTCCCTCTCTCGTATTTTTGTAATAGAAATAATTGACAATAAAATAAATAAAATCAAATGATCCTATTTACATAATTTGAGAAAACTCAAATATGTAAATAACGAAATCCCCAACTCTCTTCGTGGGTCCTTGAGTTGCGTAGGATTTTCTGGGATCAAAACTAAAAGCAAAATAAAATATGATATGCATGATGATCTAATGTATAACATTCCAAATTGAAAATTTGGGATTTTACAAACCTACCCCCCTTAAGATGAATCTCGCCCTCGAGATTCGGGTTGGCTAGAAAATAGGTGAGGGTGGTCCTTGAGCAAATCTTCCTCTCGCTCCCAGGTGGCTTCATCCTCCGTGTGGTGGCTCCACTGAACTTTGCAAAACTTGATAACCTTGCTGCGAGTGACTCGGCTGGCAAACTCAAGAATCTTGATTGGTTTTTCCTCATAGGTCAAATTGTTATCCAACTGAATTGCTTCTAATGGCACTGTGTCTCTCAAGGGTATGTCAGCCATCTCCGCGTGACACTTCTTCAGCTGAGAAACATGGAACACATCATGCACTCCTGCCAATACTTCTGGCAATTCCAACTTGTAGGGCACTTCTCCCATACGCTCCAAAACTCGATACGGTCCAACAAATCGTGGCGCTAACTTCCCCTTAACTCCAAAGCGCTTAATCCCTCGAAGTGGGGATACTCGAAGATAAGCTCTGTCTCCAACTTCGTAAACTGTCTCTTTGCATTTAGAATCTGCGTAGCTCTTCTGCCTGGACTGGGCTACCTTGAGCCTATCACGAATCAACTTCACTTTCTGTTCAGACTCCTTAATCAGATCTGGTCCAAACAACTGGCGGTCTCCAACTTCGTCCCATGACAACGGTGTCCTGCACCTCCTTCCATACAAAGCTTCGAAAGGTGCCATCTTCAAACTGGTCTGATAGCTATTATTGTAAGAAAACTCTGCATATGGCAAATTATCGTCCCAACTAGATCCATAATCTAGCGCACAAGCTCTCAGCATATCCTCCAAAATCTGATTGACTCTCTCGATCTGTCCATCTGTCTGCGGATGAAAAGCTGTACTGAATTCTATCCTAGTACCCAAAGTCTCATGCAACTGCTTCCAGAACTTTGAGGTAAACTGGGTTCCTCTATCTGATACGATGCTCCTCGGAACTCCATGCAAACATACGATCCTGGTCATGTATATCTTTGCCAACTTAGCACTAGTGTAAGTGGTCTTTACTGGGATGAAATGAGCTACCTTCGTCAATCGATCAACTACGACCCAAATCGAGTCATAGCCTGAACGAGTCCTTGGTAATCCCGTGATAAAATTCATGCCTAACTTATCCCACTTCCATTCGGGTATCGGCAATGGTTGCAACAATCCTGCTGGCTTCTGATGCTCTGCCTTTACTTTCTGACATACGTCACAAACTGCTACATACTCTGCAATATCCTTTTTCATTCCGGTCCACCAGAAAATATCCTTCAAATCCAAATACATCTTGGTATTTCCTGGGTGAATCGAATACGGTGAATCATGGGCCTCTTGCAGAATCAACTTCCTAATCTCCGGGTTATTGGGCACGTAAACACGGTCTTCAAACCATAGGGTGTCGTGCTCATCCTCACGAAATCCTTTAGCTTTTCCTTGGCTCATTTTCTCCTTTATAGCGGCAATCTCTTTGTCAGCTTTCTGAGCTTCCCTGATCCTATCCATCAAAGTTGACTGAACCTCTAGTGCTGCTACATAGCCTCTCGAAACTATTTCCAAACATAGTTCACAAAGATTATCTGCTAACTCCTTGGGTATTTCTCCCGTCATTAACCTATTGACATGGCTCTTGCGGCTTAATGCATCAGCTACTACATTAGCCTTCCCGGGATGATAATGCAATTTCATATCATAATCTTTGATAAGCTCCAACCATCTCCTTTGTCTGAGATTCAACTCCTTCTATGTGAAAATGTACTTCAAACTCTTGTGATCCGTGTACACCTCACAATGATTTCCACTGAGGAAATGTCTCCATGTTTTCAATGCATGCACTACGGCTGCTAACTCCAAATCATGCGTAGCATAATTCAATTCATGGGGCTTTAGTTGTCGTGAAGCATATGAAACAACTCTTCCTTCCTGCATAAGCACTGCTCCAAGTCCTCGACGTGAAGCATCACAATACACCTCATAATCCTTGGTTTGATCTGGCAAAATCAACACTGGTGAGGTAACCAAGCGTTTCTTCAAATCCTAGAAACTAGCCTCACACTCCTCAGTCCATTTGAACTTGGTATCCTTCTTCAGCAACTCCGTCATAGGCTTTGCAATCCTTGAGAAATTCTCAATAAACCTCCGGTAGTATCCTGCGAGTCCAAGAAAACTCCGGATCTCTCCAACTATTGTTGGGGCTTGCCACTTGGTCACAGTTTCAACATTAGCAGGATCTACTGCTATACCTTCTCCAGATATAACGTGTCCGAGGAATCCTACTTCCTTCAACCAAAACTCACATTTGCTAAACTTGGTGTATAGTTGGTGTTCTCTGAGCTTTCCAAGTACCAAACGCAAATGCTCCATATGCTCCTCTTCATTCTTCGAGTAAACCAGGATATCATCAATGAACACTACGACGAACTTATCCAAAAACTCCATAAACACTTTGTTCATCATGTTCATAAAATAGGCAGGCGCGTTAGTCAGTCCAAATGACATAACGGTATACTCATATAGTCCATATCTTGTGGTGAATGCTGTCTTAGGTATATCCTGTTCTCGAATTCTTCAACTGGTGGTATCCTGATCGCAAATCGATCTTGGAAAATACTTTAGCTCCTTGCAATCGGTCAAACAGATCATTGATCATTGGTAGCGGGTACTTGTTCTTGATTGTTACTTCGTTCAATCCTCGATAATCAACAACCATTCTTAAAGATCCATCCTTCTTCTCTACTAGAAGTACTGGTGATCCCCAAGGCGAAGAACTTGGGCGAATATATCCCTTATCCAGTAACTCCTTAATCTGCTTCTTAATTTCCACCAAATCTTTTGCTGGCATCCTATATGGTCTCTTCGATATTGGCCCAGTGCCTGGCAAAAGCTCAATCAAAAACTCAATGTCTCTATCCGGTGGCATGCCTGGCAACTCTTCGGGAAATACATCAGGAAAATCCTTTACCACTGGTACTTCCTCCTGCACAACTCCTAATAAGGAATTTACTTGTGTCCTGTTTGGCGCATGCCGGGATACATACTTGATCCTTCTCCCTTCTGGTGTGGTAAGCAAAATTGACTTACTAGCACACTCAATATTCCCTTTATACTTTGATAACCAATCCATGCCTAATATCACATCCAATCCTTGAGATTCAATACTATTAGGTCTGAGGGAAAAACATAGTTACCAATCCTTAATGGTATCCGATCACACCATAGACTAGCCACATATTCTGCTCCTGGCGAGGTTACTAACATGGGTGACCTAAGGGCTTGGGTTGGTAGGTTATACTTATCCACAAATCCCCTTGAGATGTATGAATGCGATGCTCCAGTATCAAAAAGAACGAGTGCAGTAAATGACTTAACCAAAAACTTACCTATTACTGCCTCGGGCTGAGCTTCAACCTCCTCCACGCTAACGTGGTTCACCTATCCCCTGTTGAAAGGGTTCGGCTTCTTCCCAAAACTTCCATTGCCATTTTGGCCTTCAGGACATTCATTTGCATAATGTCCTGGCTTCGAACACTTATAGCAAGCGACGTGGCTCAAGTCCTTCTTGGCTAGGGTTGGTGGGGTGCTGCGGTTCTGGCCATTGCTTCCTCCATTCCCATTACCATTCTTGGTGCCATTGTGATTGTGCGAGCTACCTACTCCATGGGTATGCTGAAAATGTCCTCCTGGTCTAGGGGTAAAATGAGGCTTCTGTTGAGCTCCTGAATTATACTTTCCTTGTCCATACTTCCTCTTGCGGTTCTCAATTTGCTGTTGCTTCCCTTCAATCATAAGAGCACGATCTACCAACTCCTGGTAGTTGTTGAAGGTGGCTACCATCAACTGCATACTCAACTCATCATTCAGTCCTTCCAGGAATTTCTCCTGCTTAGCTGCATCCGTAGCAACGTCATCTGGGGCATAACGTGCTAGCTTACTAAACTCCTCCACATACTGGCCAACTGTCCGTCCTCCTTGGCACAAGTTACGAAACTCACGCTTCTTCATGGCCATTGCTCCTGCTGAAACATGGGTAGTACGAAAAGCCTGCTGAAACTGGTCCCATGTGACAGTGTCGATTGGGAAGGTGGCTGTGAAATTCTCCCACCAGGATGCTGCGGGTCCTTCTAACTGATGTGCGGCAAACTTCACCTTCTCCGCATCTGTGCATCCTGTTGTGGTCAACTCCCTAGCTATCTTGTGGAGCCAATCATCTGCTACTATCGGCTCGGTGCTACTGGAAAACACCGGCGGATTCAACCTAAGAAAACGGGCTAAGTGGTCAACAGGTGGTGGTGGTGGGTTTTTGTTGTTGTTCCCCTGATTCTGATTCTGAACTAGCAACTGCAACAAGGTGTTCTGCTGTTGGATCAACTGGGTGAGCTCCGGCGGAAAGGCAAATCCGGGGTCACGTCTCGGAGGCATCTGAGGGTTTTTAGAAAAGATGAGATATAAGAATAGAGGGGGTCAAAAGGGAAAACACTACCCATATGCACATGAGGCAAAAGCACACAATTCACTTCAATCAATCAAACAAGGACATACAATCCATCTAGCTATCGCAAAAGTGCTCGGACTACTATTTCTACATGGTGGACTACTACTACTGATGAGGTGGTCTACTAGAAATATTCTACGGTTGTAGACTCCATGATATCTGCTCCTGCTTCGTCAACATAGTCATCATCGCTACTATCTTGTTCTGAGTCGGTGCCATCGATGATGTAGTCTTCCGGGCTAATCTCATTGGGTTCTTCGTCTTCATCTACTGGAGTCGGGCCTCCCATAAATATTCCAATCTTCTTGATTAGATCGTCATTCTTCTCCACCAATACTTCAATTTCTTCTTCATAACCATCACGTGTAGCCTTGAGTTCTTCCTCTAGTTCCTTGATTCTAGTCTTAGCCTTCTTCAGATCTATCATGTCGGTGCACATCTGATTCTCCTGTCGTCGAATGTGCTGGTGTAACTCCTGAATAAAAGCTGCAATTGATCTATCCTTCCTGGTGCTAATCATCTCCCAGTGTTCATCTCGGCGCCCACAAATCTGGTAGATAGTATCCTTGAGATCCTTGCGGTAGACTTCTCCAATGCGTCCCATGGTGATGTGAGCTGCCATACTCTTTCCAAGACTCCAAGTTGGTGCATCAAAAGAAAACTCTATGGGCTCAGTGACTGGCATGAACGTCCTTCCTGGAACTTGAACTTGTATCATCCAGCGCTCTTCTTCAGGTAAGGTGGCGTTGTAGGCTTCCCGTGAAGCTTGGTATTCCTATGTTCAGGTATCTAGTAACTTCCTTCAAGTGGCGTCCAAAGGGTGTATCTTCGTCCGGTTGGGTGAACTTGTTCCTTGCATCCGCCATCCTAAAGAGTAGAAAAGATGAGAAGTCAGAAGAGAAGAGAGTGATCTAGTGATCTAGGTCTTTAGCTTAGTGGTCGTGTCCTACAGTCAGCGTGTGCTCTGATAACATCTCTGTAGCGACCAGACCTCAAACAGTCTGATCTCTGTGCTCCGGTGTCATCCCTGGATCAGTAATGCTGACACCACACAGTACTCGGAGGATTTATAGCAGAGTAGCAATCACACACTTATTACATCGAGTGTCTCAAAAGAGAACTTATTACAATAAATATGGCTTAAGGCCATCTAGTGACGATAACAGCGGAGTACTTGGCAGATAAGTGAGTCCATCAACTCCAACGGCATCACTGAGTATAGAACCACGACCTAAAACTCCTTAATCATCGTCTGAAAAGTCTGCAACATTAACGTTGCAGCCCGAAAATGGGTCAGCACATGGAATATGCTGGCAAGGTAACACATAGAGAGTAATGGAATGCAAAAGCTATACTATATGCATATTTGGCTTGTGGAAAGCTCTATGGTTACTGTTTTTGCGTAAAGCCAATTTTTCCCTACTTCAAAGGAATAAAATTAATTACTATCATGGTGGTTGTTAAACATTGAGAATGGTTGACAGCATTCTCAATCCCAATTAAGTAACATCATTAAAACCCATCAAAATTAATTTAGAGTAACATGTTGAGATTCACATGAAAATCCAGGTACTAGATACTCAAGATTGTCCATAACCGGGGACACGGCTAACCATGATTAGTTTGTTACACTCTGCAGAGGTTTGTGCACTTTTCCCCACAAGACTCGATCGCCTCCGTTTGGTTTCTCGCACTACAGGGTGTTTGAGAAGACGGATGACCGAGACACAGTCTTTCAGAAGCGCTAGCACGTTACGATCGGGTAGACCGTACCACCTACATCCCCTACATCTGCTAGACACAGTCTAACACTGTAAGAGTTCGCACAACTTAGTCAACTATGCCAGAGCCCATAATGGCTTGTGGCTGCACACGGAAGTTTCTAGTATGAATAATCTCATGATCCCTTTGAGCCTGGGTGGCGGTCCAATGAAAAACAGGCAAGTCCTGGTAACCCCAGGTGCCTCAATCCACCCAGATGTGTGTTAGGTTGCCACCTTAGATAAACCCTTAATTATCAATCTCACATCTGTCATGGATATCACTCACCCAATCCACGTCTACTAGCATAGCATGGCATAATAAGCAAACGTAGAAGTAGCTCCCAAAGGTTTGATAATAAACAGGTAATATGTACTACCTCATCTACTTCCCATCCCACAATTTAATTAGATCCTAATCATGCAATGTGTGAGGATTGATCTAATGCAATAAAACTGGGTTGTAGAAAAGGTATGATCAAAGTGTTACTTGCCTTGCTGATGATCCGCGAAACCTAGAGATTCGAAGTAACAAGCGGCGCACTCCGGGTATTCTATCACAGACAAACAACAAGCATACAATAAGTACTCATCTAATGCACAGGTAAAACTCAAATAAGAGATCTAACCAGAAAGTTCAACTTAAGAACCCTGGTTGGCAAAACAAATCAAATCGAACGAAGCAAAAGAAATCAAACGGCGAAAGAAAACAACTTCGTTCTAGTAATCTGGATCTAGGGCAAATTTTACAGTAGCAAAAACTTGTTTAAGTTTGTCAGGACCCCGACTCGATGTCACATCGATCTAGCTGGTAACACCTCATATCACTTTGCGGCCTCACGCACGGTATTCCCACGGGTGTCGCCTTACCTTTTCCCGGGACCGTTTGCGCCTTTTGGCTCACGTATATGATAGTGTCGCTAGCATCCATATGATAAAGAGCCCGGGCTGACATGACTAGTCGTAAACCCAAAGTGGCACAGACTTACAAGGACAGGCATCCATGACCCAGCTTCGAACGTGTCGGTCATCAGCAAGTGGGTCCGGGCTGTAGCACTGGGCTAACAGGACTCCGGTAAACCGGGCTGTAGCGGGCTAACAGGACTCCGGTACTCAAAGCGTGACATTTCCCCGAAGGGACAGACACAGGAACGAAGGACACATGCCGGCCAGCCTAAGTGTTCCAGAGCAGTAGCAAGCTACCATGGCTCAGCGGTAACACTAGGAGACATTTCCCGGTAAGAGAGGCTACTAAAGATAAACAACTAGATAGTCAGATCCCACACATACCAAGCATTTCAGTCATACACACAATATGCTCGATATGTGCAAAAACAACGAAGCATCACAACATGACTCTACGACACAAGTACTTTATTTAAGGCTCAGTGAGCCATACATAACATACACAAAGGTACAGGTCTCACGACCCAACATACAAGTCATACAGTCATACAAACCAGCAGCGGAAGTAACTTGTCTGAGTACAGACAACTAGTAAAACAAAAGAGGCTTGGAAAGCCTAGCTATACTACGTGGTCCTTCACAAGCTCAGGGTCACCACCTGGGTCTTAAGCCTACTCGTTGATGTCAACGTCTACATAGAACCCATCAGAAGGGGTTGCAGCGTCTTCTGTAAAAATGTAGATTATAGCAACATGAGTACAAAGGTACTCAGCAAGACTTACATCAGATCCTACATACATGCATAGTATCAAGAAGGGTTGGTGGAGTTATTGCAGCAAGCCAGCTTTGACTCTTGGCTAGGCTATCCTACGATACTCCAACTTGAAATGGTTTTGCGCACACGAGTCCACTACTCACCAATTCAATACACTACCGAGGATCCGCCTCCGTCTTCCTACGGAAGAGCCATCCTCGGCACTCACACTTATCTTGAGGCTTTTAACAGTTTCCATTTACTTGTCTATGAACTGTATAGGCAACCAAGTAGTCCTTTACCACGGACGCGGCTATTCGAATAGATCATGTTAACCCTGCAGGGGGTACTTCTTCATACACGCTCTCACCACTTACCGTCGTTTACACGACATGTACTCGGCAACCTTCAAGCGGAAGCCCAACGTGGGTGTCGGCCACGACCTACCTAATCACCTAAGCCTCCAGTCCAGGTTTATCGCCTATTCAGGTTCCATCCGCAGGGAGTCCGGCCGAGGTTTCCCATACGGCCCCGAACGATGTGAACAGGGTTCCCGAGATACCTAACGGGTATTCGGTACACCCGGCCACGTACCTACCGCATCACAGCCCACCCCTACGGTCAGCGCTGTCCACGGCCTCCAGTAGGCTACAAACACCAGAAACTACTTGCAACTCCTGGACGGAGAACTAGGGTGAATAAGAAGTCGAGAGGGTCCATTGGTTTCGGGCCCAATGCATGGTAGTAGCTGATTCTTAAATCACACATATAGATCTCAGTGCTTAAGGTCGGCTTCAATGAAACAACCCACCATGTACTCCTACATGGCCTCTCATCGATACCTTTACCAAATCGTGTTCACCACACCACTCTCATTACCGACATAAGATTTCACTCTAGCCCATCACCCAGATGAACTAGACCTGACACGACTCTAAGCATAGCAGGCATAGCAAGGTAGGAACAACACATACATATGGCTCAAGCAACTCCTACACATGCTAGTGGGTTTGATCTAGTTACTGTGGCAATGACAGGTCATGCAGAGGAAATGGGTTCAACTACCGTAGCACACAGCAGTTTGAATCGCGTTGTCTTAATGCAGTAAAAGAGAGCAGGAGCGAGAACATGGGATTGTATCGATATGATCAAATGGTTGGTTGCTTGCCTGATGGTTTGATGCACTGATACGGTTCTTCGCTAGGGTAATCAGGGTACTCTTCGGGGACAGAACCTGCCGCAGAGAGCACCGATTCACAAAAATTACCAAACAGTATGCAACAATATGATGCATGCATGAAACATGGCAATATGAGTGTGTTGGGCTAATGCAACTAAAACCAGGGGTGTTTGAACAAATTTGAATCAAGGATTCAAATTTCAAATTCAAATATGGCCTTTTAAAGTGCCTTTCCTTGTTCTGCTTAAAACATCAATTTAACTTGTTTGATCATGCATGAAAATAGTACAGATGGATAGATTGGATTTTTCTGATCATTTTTCATATATAATTTGTCCAATTTGGAGTTACAGAATAAAAGTTATGAATTTTTGAAGTTTAAATAATATTCTGGAATTTCCTGATTTAATTTAATTCCAGAAATATAATTATTGCGTCAGCATGACGTCAGCATGACGTCAGTGGTCAACTGTGGCTGGCTGAGGTCAAACCTGACGTGTGGGGCCCACACGTCAGTGACAGGGGGGGTTAAACAGGATTAAATTAATCCTAATTAGGGGTTAGTGGCGCTGGGGCCCACTGTCAGTGTCAGGGGGGGTTGACTAACAGTAGTTAGCGCTAACCTAACCACCTGGCCGACAGGGCCCACGCGTCAGTGACCCTGGGGGGTCAAACCCCAGGTCGGACAAGTCAAACCCCACCGGCGACATGACGCCGGTGAGGCCCGAGACGGCGGCGAAAGTGCTTTTTGCCATTCCGGCAACCAAATGGACGGCGGAAGGCATCTACGTGTTGCTGAGGTTGAGCCGCGACTATTGGTGGTGGTGGTTGGGCTCGGGGTGGCCGGAGTTGACGGCGGCGAGCTCGGCTGCGGCGGCCGGAGTTCGGGTGCGGTCGGGATCAGTGTTGCAGGGGGTTTGGGGAGGCGTTGGTGCGTGCTGCATGCTCCTGGTGAGGTGGGGAGCACGATGGTGTGCTCGGTTGGGCGCTACGGCGACCGTGGCCACGACGGCGACATCGCCGGCGGCGTGGAGCTCTCGGCCGAGGTGGGGCTAGGGCCTAGAAGTCGAAAGAGACCAGGGAAGAAGGGGGAAACGATCCGGGGGCTCACCGCAGAGCTGCAGGGATGGTTAGCGGGCTCGGGGACGCGCTGGTGACGGTGAATTCGACGGCGACGACGGTCGGAGCCCGAAGAGGGGAACGGCGACGTGGCGGTGATGCAGGGCTTCCGGGGACCCGTGGAGCGGTGGGGAGGAAG
Organism: Triticum dicoccoides; assembly: GCF_002162155.2. Classification (NCBI taxonomy): domain Eukaryota; kingdom Viridiplantae; phylum Streptophyta; class Magnoliopsida; order Poales; family Poaceae; genus Triticum; species Triticum dicoccoides. The sequence continues at coordinate 268,674,599 of NC_041384.1, forward strand.
AGGGAGTCGAGGCGGAGCTTCTGAGCTAGTCGGGGGAGCGAGGGGTGGCCGGAGACGATGGCTATGGCGAACGGCGGCGACGGTGGTGTTCGGCCGTGAGAGAGAGAGAGCGAGGGAGTGGAGAGGAGAGCCGGGGGAGAGTCAGATTGAGCAGGGGGAGAGGCGTGGCGTCGTCCAGGGCGTCGAGCGAGGAGGGGAGGGCAGGCAAGCAGGCGAGCAGGTGGCGTGGCGCGGTGGCGCGCGCGCGCGCCGGCCACACTCCCCTCCCTCTGTCGGGACGAAGACGACAGAGGAGGGAGGTGGGCTGGGCCGGCTGCTGGCTGGGCCAGCCAGCTGGCTGGGCCGCACAGGGAGGAGCCCAGGTAAGCTTCTCCCTTTATATATTTTTCTGTTTTCTGTTTTTCTAATACTTCTGCAACTTTGTTGAATTAAATAAAATACCTAGGCTAGTTCAAAAATCACCAAACTATACCTGGCCCATAGTTGGATTATTTCCAACATGAAACATTTTAGTTTGGAGATATTTGAGCATTTAAATATTTTATATTATTTTAAATGCCCAAATTCAAATATTTATGATTTAATTCAAAAACCCTAGGATGGCCTAGGAAAATGTGCACCATTTTTGGCAGAGGTTCTGAACCAAGACAAAAATGATGGGCATTTTAGAAGGGCATTTCAGGTTCATTGAAAATTATTTTAGTAACCCTAGTTGGTTTCAGAGGGGACTGGGGGTTCTGTCATCCCCATTTCAAGTTCCTGATGAAAGAGTAAACATGATGCAACACTCTAATGCATGACTAGCTAGGTTGTGACAACTCACCCCCACTCAAAAGAATCTCGTCCCGAGATTTGGGTTCCTCCGGGAAGAAAGCGGGGTACTCGAGTCGAAGACGATCCTCCCTTTCCCAAGTTGCTTCATCCTCAGAATGGTGCGACCATTGAACTTTGAGGAACTTGATGTTCTGGCGTCGAGTGGTACGCTCGGCCTGATCGAGGATACGAATAGGGTACTCTCGATATGTAAGATTATCCTGGAGATCAAGCGTTTCGTGGTCCACTTCACGGATAGGATCCGAGAAGCAACGCCTGAGTTGAGAAACGTGGAAGACGTCGTGAACTCTGGAGAGGTGCGGAGGTAGTTCCAACTGGTAGGCAACTTCTCCTCGTTTGGCAAGAATGCGAAAAGGTCCAATATAACGAGGAGCCAATTTGCCTTGATACCGAAACGATGGGTTCCCTTCAGAGGGGTGACCCGAAGATAAGCCTTCTCGTCAACCTCGAAGGTCATAGCCTTATGTTTTCGGTCATATTGACTCTTTTGACGAGATTGGGCTGTTTTCAACTTTTCACGAACGATACGAACTTGTTCTTCTGCTTCCTGAATCATATCCGGGCCAAAGAATTGTCTTTCCCCGGTCTCTGACCAGTTAAGGGGTGTTCGACATCGTCGTCCATAGAGAACTTCAAAAGGGGCTTTACCCAAGCTAGATTCATAGCTGTTGTTGTAAGCGAATTCGGCAAATGGAAGGCACTTCTCCCAGTCCATTCCGAACGAGATAACAGAGGCTCGAAGCATGTCTTCTAGAATTTGGTTGACGCGTTCCACTTGACCACTCGACTGAGGGTGGAAAGCGGTGCTAAAAGAGAGACGAGTTCCCATAGCATTTTGGAAACTTTCCCAAAATCGAGAGGTGAAAAGACTTCCTCGATCCGAGTTAATTTCCAAAGGAACACCATGGAGAGACACTATACGGGAGATGTATAAGTCTGCCAGCTGACTAGCGGTTATACTCTCACGAACAGGTAAGAAGTGGGCTACTTTGGAAAGACGATCGACCACGACGAAAATAGCATTATTCCCTCTTTTGGTCCGGGGAAACCCGGTAATGAAATCCATACCAATTTTATCCCATTTCCATTCAGGAATAGCTAATGGTTGAAGGGTGCCAGCAGGCCGTTGATGCTCTGCTTTTACACGACGACAGACGTCGCAATTTGCGGTATACTGAGCAATTTCTCTCTTCATCCTAGTCCACCAGAACCTCTGGCGTAGGTCCTGATACATTTTAGTACTACCGAGATGAATAGTGAGAGGAGATTCATGAGCTTCCTTAAGGATCAATCGCCTCAGGTTGCGCACCTTGGGAACCACTAGTCGATCCCCGAAGTATACGACTCCTTGATCATTAACGGAGAAACAATTCGCAATTCCTTTCTGAATGTTTCTCTTGATGCGGGAGATTCCCGGATCTACCTTCTGTGCTTTGATAATTTGATCCGTAAGGGTAGGTTTTGCCACCAAGGTGGAGAGAAAACCTTGAGGTACAATGTGAAGGTTAAGCTTCCGAAATTCCTCATGGAGAAGCGGTTGACTTTGTTGTAACATCAGGTTGTTACAATTAGATTTACGACTTAGCGCATCAGCCATGACGTTGGCTTTCCCTGGGGTGTAGGTTATTCCTAAGTCGAAGTCGGTGATCAATTCAACCCAACGTCTCTGCCTGAGATTCAAATCCGGTTGGGTGAAAATATACTTCAGACTTTGGTGATCAGTGAATATTTCGCAACGATTACCGAGGAGGTAATGTCGCCAGGTCTTAAGTGCATAGACTACGGCTGCAAGCTCTAGATCATGAGTAGGATAATTCTCCTCATGTGGGTGCAATTGCCGTGAAGCGTAAGCAATTACGTGTCGATCTTGCATGAGAATGCAACCTAGTCCTTGTCGCGAGGCGTCGCAGTAGATAACAAAGTCCTTGGAGAAGTCTGGCGGTACCAGTACGGGAGCAGAGGTCAGGCGTCTTTTCAGTTCCTGAAAGCTGTGCTCACATTGTGGAGTCCATTCGAACTTCTTATCTTTCTTGAGGAGTTCGGTTAGAGGTTTGGCAACTTTGGAGAAGTTCTCGACAAAGCGACGGCAATAGCTCGCTAAGCCCAGAAAACTCCGAACTTGCTTGACCGATTCGGGTGGAGTCCAGTTAAGGACGGCTTGAACTCGCTCAGGGTTAACAGCAATACCTTTACCAGATATTACATGACCCAGATAGGTCACTTCTGACAACCAGAATTCACATTTAGAGAATTTGGCATAAAGGCGATGCTCTCGAAGTTTCTTCAACACTAGCCTTAGATGTTCGGCATGTTCTTCCTTGTTCTTGGAGTAGATGAGTATATCATCGAGATAAACTACGACGAATTTATCCAAATACTCCATGAAGATTGAGTTCATTAACCGAGAAAAGGTGGCTGGAGCGTTGGTTAAACCGAAGGACATGACGGTGTACTCGTATTGGCCGTAACGAGTAACAAAGGCCGTTTTAGGAATGTCCCCGTTTCTGATTTTGATTTGATGGTAGCCCAACCTCAAATCCATTTTGGAGAAGACTGAGGATCCAGCGAGCTGATCATACAGGTCGTTGATCCTGGGAAGCGGGTATTTGTTCTTGATTGTGACCAAATTGACAGGTCGGTAATCTACAACCATCCGGTCCGTACCATCCTTTTTCTTGACGAATAGGATGGGGCAAGCCCACGGAGATGAACTAGGGCGGATGAAACCCTTTTTCAAGGACTCATCGAGTTGTTTCTTAAGCTCGGCTAGTTCTAGGGGTGCCATCTTATAAGGTCTTCTAGCAATCGGAACGGTTCCTGGAATGAGGTCTATTACAAACTCAACATCCCTGTCAGGTGGAACACCTGGCAATTCCTCTGGAAAGACATCCGGGAAGTCACGGACTACCGGAACGTCCTCAAGGTCTGGCAAAGGGCTGGCGTTAAGAGAATATAATTGTCGCTTGGCTATTCGGGTCAAGACATGGACTATCTTCCCCGAAGGATGGGTGAGTTGAACAGTCCTAGAGAAGCAATCAATTTGGGCATGATGAGCCGACATCCAGTCCATACCCAGAATGATATTAATATCTGAAGATTTAAGGGCTATCAAAGACGCGAGGAAAACAAGTCTGTCGACTTGGATCTCATTTCCATAACTTACCCTAGAGGTCTGCCATCTAGACCCAGGGGTAGAGATTTCCATAGTGGATGGCAAGTCACAAAATGCAACGTTATGCAAACGAGCATAATTTTCAGATATAAAGGAATGAGAGGCTCCTGTATCGAAAAGGACAGATGCCGGGTGGCAATTAACAAGAAGCGTACCGAGAACGACGTTGGGATCCTCTTGAGCTTCTTCGGCAGAGACACGGTTGACATGGCCACGTGAAGCGGTGACCGGTTTAGCATGAAACACTTTCCCTGTCGGCTTGCCACGGCCAACAGCTTTAGCAGATTGATTTGGGTGGGTCTGGGGGCATTCACGCATATAGTGGCCAGATTCCCCACACTTGAAACAAGTCACGGAACTGGTACGTGGAGGAGCATTGTTAGTTGAACCCCCATAGGGCTTGGCTGGAGCAGACTGTTGAACGGGGCGAGGCGCCTGGAAGGATGGCCTCGGTGTGAACCTGGGTGGCAGGGCGGTGTTGGGTACCCACACGCGGCGCTTCTGAGGACCAGCACCGGATGAGGAACCCGTGTCACGTCCATGCTTGCGTGTTGCGTCATAGTCAGTCTGACCAGTTTCAGCACTCATGGCTTTGTTGACAAGTTTCGAGAAAGATGTGCACTCATGCAGACGGAGGTCGCGGCGAAGCTCAGGACTAAGGCCCTTACGAAACCTTGCTTGCTTCTTGGCGTCAGTAGACACTTCCTCAGTTGCATATCGGGCGAGATTACCAAACTCCCTGCTATAGGCATCCACAGAAAGTCGGCCTTGGGTGAAACTGCAAAATTCTTCACGTTTACGGTCCATGAGACCCTCCGGAATGTGATGTTCACGGAAAGCCTCACTGAATTCAGCCCAAGTAGTGACATGGCCCGCTGGGCGCATAGCTCCATAATTCTCCCACCATAGACTGGCGGGGCCTTCAAGATGATATGCAGCAAAGGTGACCTTGTCTGCCTCCGCTACCAGCGCGGAACGCAGTTTGTGAGAGATACTGCGAAGCCAGTCATCAGCGTCGAGGGGCTCGACGGAGTGGTGGAACGTGGGTGGATGCAATTTGATAAAATCACTGAGTGACACCACGTTAGCCCTCTGATGGTGTGCTGTATTCTGTTCAATACGTTCCAACAAACGGTTCGTCTCCCGCTTGTTTCTCTCAGCTTCCATCATCACCTCGGCTAGTGAAGGAGGATGAGGCAGATTTACATCCCTGGCTTCACTGCCTTCGGCCTGCTCTTGAGAAGCAGGGTTAGCGCGCGTGTTGACCATCCTAGGAAATCAAGACAATGTTTTAGTCAGGATGGTAAAATTCCGACATAGGATTTATAATGTAAGAAATAACTCGGAATGCAAGATGATCATCCGTATGACATGGTAGATACAGAAACTGCTTCTTTATTCCATCGTCATACACACCATACAAGGTTTAGTACAAGACCAAACAAAGTACTATTACGGTGAAAAGAGGATTACATCTCATCGGAGGCATTCCAAGCTCCTATACATTATTTTTCTACATCTCCGGAAAGAGTACAAACTAGGTCATATCCCACGAGTCACGCGGGACGATAGACGACACAGCTAGTGCGAACTAGGGATACTACCACTAACTCAGACCGATCTGTAGTAGTCCTCGTAGAAGTCACCTCCATAGCCTGGAAGCTCAACATGTTCATCCGGAAACAGACGATCTCGCGGAGCTTGTGGACCATAGGGGCTAGGATGAGGTCGTGGACCAACAAACGGTGGCCTGCGGGGACCGCGAGGTGGGGTGATGCCTCCTACATCACGCCAAACCATCACGTCTGGCAGAGCAGATCTCACAGGATAGAGATCGCGCATATCTGAATATCCAGCTTGCACCGCCGGTGCGAACCGAGTCAAAGTGGCCCAGTGGTCAGCACGGGTGTTGAAGAGCTCTAGCCTTAAGGCCCGATTTTCACGGTCCTTATCCTCGAGCATCTCAGCAGTGGTGTGAGTCCGTGAATCCTCCTGAGTGGAGTCAGCATAGATAGCCTGGAGATACCCTTGTGCTCCCGGAAGTGATCCTGGCATATACCGGAAATCAGAGTCCCGAAATAACCCAGATCTGACTCGCATAATGGTCATCATAGAGTAGGCGGCGTCCTGCACAGCCATCTCAATAGTAACCCCGAGTCCATAGGAACAGTGAAGAGGCTCGGTGGATCCAGGATAAGATGGAAATATCCTGACAGTGCAGAGATACTGGCTTTGATTGAAGTCCCGGAATTGCTCTTCGACCGTGTACTCAGGATACCAGCGGTATCCAGCCTCAGTCATTACCCTGACCAACTTAGCAGTATGGCCGGGTACATCTAGGCATCGAGTCAGGCGAACCACTTGATTGAGGTCGCGAGTGGCCATCTGAAAGCACAATCATAATGCAAAGGCATTAGAATTTCTAGCAAAATTTCGGCAGCATGACAGCTGTAAATGCTCAAAAAGGATTTGAGACATTTGACAAAGGATTTCGTACACACTCATCATCATCATATCAAAGTTCTGAAACCATTCTGGCAACATAATGTGGTAGTAGAACTGAACTAGGCTGGTAACCATCAAACTTATAAGGTACTACTGATTAGTAACTCGTGATCCTGATAGAGGAATAGATCCTAATTCCTTAACCCCCGGTGGAAGAATGGACTGACTCAGATCAGAAAGTCATAAGGTATAAGAAGTAAAAAGAGCCTTACGTTCCAACCCACAAACAATTCCCCTACATATAACTAAAGAATTTCTAGACTCAACATCTACCAGTTTGGCTTGGAGAACCTACAGGCAGTCCGGCTCTGATGCCAACGCTGTCAGGACCCCGACTCGATGTCACATCGATCTAGCTGGTAACACCTCATATCACTTTGCGGCCTCACGCACGGTATTCCCACGGGTGTCGCCTTACCTTTTCCCGGGACCGTTTGCGCCTTTTGGCTCACGTATATGATAGTGTCGCTAGCATCCATATGATAAAGAGCCCGGGCTGACATGACTAGTCGTAAACCCAAAGTGGCACAGACTTACAAGGACAGGCATCCATGACCCAGCTTCGAACGTGTTGGTCATCAGCAAGTGGGTCCGGGCTGTAGCACTAGGCTAACAGGACTCCGGTAAACCGGGCTGTAGCGGGCTAACAGGACTCCGGTACTCAAAGCGTGACATTTCCCCGAAGGGACAGACACAGGAACGAAGAAGGACACATGCCGGCCAGCCTAAGTGTTCCAGAGCAGTAGCAAGCTACCATGGCTCAGCGGTAACACTAGGAGACATTTCCCGGTAAGAGAGGCTACTAAAGATAAACAACTAGATAGTCAGATCCCACACATACCAAGCATTTCAGTCATACACACAATATGCTCGATATGTGCAAAAACAACGAAGCATCACAACATGACTCTACGACACAAGTACTTTATTTAAGGCTCAGTGAGCCATACATAACATACACAAAGGTACAGGTCTCACGACCCAACATACAAGTCATACAGTCATACAAACCAGCAGCAGAAGTAACTTGTCTGAGTACAGACAACTAGTAAAACAAAAGAGGCTTGGAAAGCCTAGCTATACTACGTGGTCCTTCACAAGCTCAGGGTCACCACCTGGGTCTTAAGCCTACTCGTTGATGTCAACGTCTACATAGAACCCATCAGAAGGGGTTGCAGCGTCTTCTGTAAAAATGTAGATTATAGCAACATGAGTACAAAGGTACTCAGCAAGACTTACATCAGATCCTACATACATGCATAGTATCAAGAAGGGTTGGTGGAGTTATTGCAGCAAGCCAGCTTTGACTCTTGGCTAGGCTATCCTACGATACTCCAACTTGAAATGGTTTTGCGCACACGAGTCCACTACTCACCAATTCAATACACTACCGAGGATCCGCCTCCGTCTTCCTACGGAAGAGCCATCCTCGGCACTCACACTTATCTTGAGGCTTTTAACAGTTTCCATTTACTTGTCTATGAACTGTATAGGCAACCAAGTAGTCCTTTACCGCGGACGCGGCTATTCGAATAGATCATGTTAACCCTGCAGGGGGTACTTCTTCATACATGCTCTCACCACTTACCGTCGTTTACACGACATGTACTCGGCAACCTTCAAGCGGAAGCCCAACGTGGGTGTCGGCCACGACCTACCTAATCACCTAAGCCTCCAGTCCAGGTTTATCGCCTATTCAGGTTCCATCCGCAGGGAGTCCGGCCGAGGTTTCCCATACGGCCCCGAACGATGTGAACAGGGTTCCCGAGATACCTAACGGGTATTCGGTACACCCGGCCACGTACCTACCGCATCACAACCCACCCCTACGGTCAGCGCTGTCCACGGCCTCCAGTAGGCTACAAACACCAGAAACTACTTGCAACTCCTGGACGGAGAACTAGGGTGAATAAGAAGCCGAGAGGGTCCATTGGTTTCGGGCCCAATGCATGGTAGTAGCTGATTCTTAAATCACACATACAGATCTCAGTGCTTAAGGTCGGCTTCAATGAAACAACCCACCATGTACTCCTACATGGCCTCTCATCGATACCTTTACCAAATCGTGTTCACCACACCACTCTCATTACCGACATAACATTTCACTCTAGCCCATCACCCAGATGGACCAGACCTGACACGACTCTAAGCATAGCAGGCATAGCAAGGTAGGAACAACACATACATATGGCTCAATCAACTCCTACACATGCTAGTGGGTTTCATCTAGTTACTGTGGCAATGACAGGTCATGCAGAGGAAATGGGTTCAACTACCATAGCACACAGCAGTTTGAATCGCGTTGTCTTAATGCAGTAAAAGAGAGCAGGAGCGAGAACATGGGATTGTATCGATATGATCAAATGGTTGGTTGCTTGCCTGATGGTTCGATGCACTGATACGGTTCTTCGTTAGGGTAATCACGGTACTCCTCGGGGACAGATCCTGTCGCAAAGGACATCGATACACAAACATCACCAAACAATGTGCAACAATATGATGCATGCATGAAACATGGCAATATGAGTGTGTTGGGCTAATGCAACTAAAACCAGGGGTGTTTGAACAAATTTGAATCAAGGATTCAAATTTCAAATTCAAATATGGCCTTTTAAAGTGCCTTTTCTTGTTCTGCTTAAAACATCAATTTAACTTGTTTGATCATGCATGAAAATAGTACAGATGGATAGATTGGATTTTTCTGATCATTTTTCATATATAATTTGTCCAATTTGGAGTTACAGAATAAAAGTTATGAATTTTTGAAGTTTAAATAATATTCTGGAATTTCCTGATTTAATTTAATTCCAGAAATATAATTATTGCGTCAGCATGACGTCAGCATGACGTTAGTGGTCAACTGTGGCTGGCTGAGGTCAAACCTGACGTGTGGGGCCCACACGTCAGTGACAGGGGGGGTTAAACAGGATTAAATTAATCCTAATTAGGGGTTAGTGGCGCTGGGGCCCACTGTCAGTGTCGGGGGGGTTGACTAACAGTAGTTAGCGCTAACCTAACCACCTGGCCGACAGGGCCCACGCGTCAGTGACCCTGGGGGGTCAAACCCCAGGTCGGACAAGTCAAACCCCACCGGCGACATGACGCCGGCGAGGCCCGAGACGGCGGCAAAAGTGCCTTTTGCCATTCCGGCAACCAAATGGACGGCGGAAGGCATCTACGTGTTGCTGAGGTTGAGCCGCGACTATTGGTGGTGGTGGTTGGGCTCGGGGTGGCCGGAGTTGACGGCGGCGAGCTCGGCTGCGGCGGCCGGAGTTCGGGTGCGGTCGGGATCAGTGTTGCAGGGGGTTTGGGGAGGCGTTGGTGCGTGCTGCGTGCTCCTGGTGAGGTGGGGAGCACGATGGTGTGCTCGGTTGGGCGCTACGGCGACCGTGGCCACGACGGCGACATCGCCGGCGGCGTGGAGCTCTCGGCCGAGGTGGGGCTAGGGCCTAGAAGTCGAAAGAGACCAGGGAAGAAGGGGGAAACGATCCGGGGGCTCACCGCGGAGCTGCAGGGATGGTTAGCGGGCTCGGGGACGCGCTGGTGACGGTGAATTCGACGGCGACGACGGTCGGAGCCCGAAGAGGGGAACGACGACGTGGCGGCGATGCAGGGCTTCCGGGGACCCGTGGAGCGGTGGGGAGGAAGAGGGAGTCGAGGCGGAGCTTCTGAGCTAGTCGGGGGAGCGAGGGGTGGCCGGAGACGATGGCTATGGCGAACGGCGGCGACGGTGGTGTTCGGCCGTGAGAGAGAGAGAGCGAGGGAGAGGAGAGGAGAGCCGGGGGAGAGTGAGAGAGAGCAGGGGGAGAGGCGTGGCGTCGTCCAGGGCGTCGAGCGAGGAGGGGAGGGCAGGCAAGCAGGCGAGCAGGTGGCGTGGCGCGGTGGCGCGCGCGCGCCGGCCACACTCCCCTCCCTCTGTCGGGACGAAGACGACAGAGGAGGGAGGTGGGCTGGGCCGGCTGCTGGCTGGGCCAGCCAGCTGGCTGGGCCGCACAGGGAGGAGCCCAGGTAAGCTTCTCCCTTTATATATTTTTCTGTTTTCTGTTTTTCTAATACTTCTGCAACTTTGTTGAATTAAATAAAATACCTAGGCTAGTTCAAAAATCACCAAACTATTCCTGGCCCATAGTTGGATTATTTCCAACATGAAACATTTTAGTTTGGAGATATTTGAGCATTTAAATATTTTATATTATTTTAAATGCCCAAATTCAAATATTTATGCTTTAATTCAAAAACCCTAGGATGGCCTAGGAAAATGTGCACCATTTTTGGCAGAGGTTCTGAACCAAGACAAAAATGATGGGCATTTTAGAAGGGCATTTCAGGTTCATTGAAAATTATTTTAGTAACCCTAGTTGGTTTCAGAGGGGACTGGGGGTTCTGTCATCCCCATTTCAAGTTCCTGATGAAAGAGTAAACATGATGCAACACTCTAATGCATGACTAGCTAGGTTGTGACAAAGTTGATTATTCGGAAAGAGGGTTTCGAGACAAAACTCCAGGCGCTTGAATCGCCTGATTCCTATAAACGAGCGAAAAGTTATAATAAAACGAAAATTGGATCAGAAATCGCGATCAGAAAATAACCACGGAAAATCCGACGAAAAAGAAAAACGACGAACAGAATTTTTTTAAAAAAAAACTGCACGGAAAATGAGGCGGCGGCGAACCACGAAAGGCGCGCAACTCCGGCGGGCGGCGGCGGGAGGCGGCGGCGGCGGGCTGGGGCGGCGCTAGGGTTAGGGTTTCCGGGGCTGGCGGTTGGGCTCTCCTCGGGCCGGGGCGGCGGCTTATATAGCCTAGGCCGGCGGAGTCCAGGCCGAATACGGCCCGAAGTCGGTTTCCATTTTTTTATATATAAATCCGCTCGGAAGAAAAATAAAAAGAAATACTAAACGGACTCCAAAAATCACTAAATAAATTTTGCAGGGTTCCTAAAATCAAGCCTGATAAAGTGAACATTTATCGGGGCCCAAACTACAACTTTGAAAAACGCGCATTTTTCCTAAATTCAAATAAAAATACCAAAAAACTCCGAAATAAATCTTATTTGATTTTTTTATTAAATCCTCAATATTTCTATATTTTGAGAAAGTCATTTTATTCCCTCTCTCATATTTTTGTAATAGAAATAATTGACGATAAAATAAATAAAATCAAATGATCATGTTTACATAATTTGAGAAAACTCAAATATGTAAATAACGAAATCCCCAACTCTCTCCGTGGGTCCTTGAGTTGCGTAGGATTTTCTAGGATCAAACCAAAAGCAAAATAAAATATGATATGCATGATGATCTAATGTATAACATTCCAAATTGAAAATTTGGGATGTTACAGTGTCTTTGTTTTTTAGTATGCCACAATCATCCTTGCTGTACACACCTTTTGAGAGAGCCATGCATAAATTAAAATTTGATAGAATACTCTATGTGCTTCACTTATATCTTTTGAGCTAAGTAGTTTTGCTCTATGTGCTTCACTTATATCTTTTAAGCGTTATAATTTTACTCTATGTGCTTCACTTAGATCTTTTAGAGCACGGTGGTGGATTTGTTTTAAAGAAACTATTGATCTCTCATGCTTCACTTAAATTATTTTGAGAGTCTCTTAATAGCATGGTAATTTGCTTAATAATAATATGCTTGGTATTCAAGATTTGTGAAACTTTCTTTTGAGTGTGTTGAATACTAAGAAAAGATTGAAGCATGATAATTGTTTTGAGATGTGGAGGTGATAACATTAAAGTCATGCTAGTTGAGTAGTTGTGAATTTAAAGAATACTTGTGTTGAAGTTCGTGATTCCTGTAGCATGCACGTATGGTGAACCGTTATGTGATGAAGTCGGAGCATGATTTATTTATTGATTGTCTTCCTTATGAGTGGAGGTCGCGGACGAGCGATGGTCTTTTCCTACCAATCTATCCCCCTAGGAGCATGTGCGTAGTACTTTGCTTTGATAACTTCTAGATTTTTGCAATAAGTATATGACTTCTTTATGACTAATGTTGAGTCCATGGATTATACGCACTCTCACCCTTCCACCTTTGCTAGCCTCTCTAATACCGCGCACCTTTCGCCAGTATCATACACCTACCATATACCTTCCTCAAAACAGCCACCATGCCTACCTATTATGGCATTTCCATAGCCATTCCGAGATATATTGCCATGCAACTTTCCACCATCTAGTTCATCATGACACATCCATCATTGTCATATTGCTTAGCATGATCATGTAGTTGACATAGTATTTGTGGCAAAGCCACCATTCATAATTTTTTCATACTTGTCACTCTTGATTCATTGCATATCCTGGTACACCGCCGGAGGCATCCATATAGAGTCATACTTTGTTTTAGTATCGAGTTGTAATCATTGAGTTGTAAATAAATAGAAGTGTGATGATCATCATTCAATAGAGCATTGTCCCAAAAAAAAGAGAAAGGCCAAAGAAAAAAAAAAGGCCCAAAAAAAGAAAATAAATAAAAAGGGGCAATGCTACTATATTTTTTCCACACTTGTGCTTCAAAGTAGCACCATGATATAGCGAGTCTCATATATTGTGCTTCAAAGTAGCACCATGTTCTTCATATAGAGAGTCTCATATGTTGTCACTTTCATATACTAGTGGGAATTTTACATTATAGAACTTGGCTTGTATATTCCAATGATGGGCTTCCTCAAATTGCTCTAGGTCTTCGTGAGCAAGCAAGTTGGATGCACACCCACTAGTTTCTTTTGTTGAGCTTTCATACATTTATAGCTCTAGTGCATCCGTTGCATGGCAATCCCTACTCACTCACATTGATATCTATTGATGGGAATCTCCATAGCCCGTTGATATGCCTAGGTGATGTGAGACTATCTTCTCCTTTTTGTCTTCTCCACAACCACCATTCTATTCCACCTATAGTGTTATATCTATGGCTCACGCTCATGTATTGCGTGAAGATTGAAAAAGTTAGAGTATGAAACAATTGCTTGGCTTGTCATCGGGGTTATGCATGATTTAAATATTTTGTGTGATGAAGATAGAGCATAGTCAGACTATATGATTTTGTAGGGATAGCTTTCTTTGGCCATGTTATTTTGAGAAGACATGATTACTTGGTTAGTATGCTTGAAGTATTATTATTTTTATGTCAATATAAACTTTTGTCTTGAATCTTTCTAATCTGAATATTCATACCACAATTAAGAAGATTTGCATTGAAATTATGCCAAGTAGCACTCCGCATTAAAAATTCTCTTTTTATCATTTACCTACTCGAGGACGAGCAGGAATTAAGCTTGGGGATGCCTGATACGTCTCCAACATATCTATAATTTCTGATTGCTCCATGCTATATTATCTACTGTTTTGGACTATATTGGGCTTTATTTTCCACTTTTATATTATTTTTGGGACTAACCTATTAACCGGAGGCCCATCCCAGAATTGCTGTTTTTTTGCCTATTTCAGTGTTTTGGAGAAACAGAATATCAAACGGAGTCCAAATGGAATAAAATCTTCGGGAACGTGATTTTCTCACCGAACGTGATCCAGGAGACTTGGACCCTACTGCAGGGGATCAAAGAGGAGGTCATGAGGGTGGGGGGCGCCCCCCCTAGGGCGCGCCCCCTGCCTCGTGGGCCCCTCAGTGCTCCACCGACGTACTCCTTCCTCCTATATATACCTACGTACCCCCAAACGATCAGAACAGGAGCCAAAAACCTAATTCCACCGCCGCAACTTTCTGTATCCACGAGATCCCATCTTGGGGCTTGTTCCGGAGCTCCGCCGAAAGAGGGCCTTCATCACAGAGGGCTTCTACATCATCCAAGACCCTCCGATGAAGTGTGAGTAGTTTACCTCAGACCTTCGGGTCCATAGTTAGTAGCTAGATGGCTTCTTCTCTCTCTTTGAATCTCAATACAAAGTTGTCCCCCTCTCTTGTAGAGATCTATTCAATGTAATCTTCTTTTTGCGGTGTGTTTGTTGAGACCGATGAATTGTGGGTTTATGATCAAGTCTATCTATGAATAATATTTGAATCTTCTCTGAATTCTTTTATGCATGATTGGTTATCTTTGCAAGTCTCTTCGAATTATCCGTTTGGTTTGGCCAACTAGATTGGTAGTTCTTGCCATGGGAGAAGTGCTTAGCTTTGGGTTCGCTCCTACAGTGTCCTTTCCCAGTGACAGAAGGGGCAGCAAGGCACGTATTGCATCATTGCCATCAAGGATAACAAGATGGGGTTTATTTCATATTGCATGAATTTATCTCTCTACATCATGTCATCTTGCTTAAGGTGTTACTCTGTTTTTAACTTAATACTCTAGATGCATGCTGGATAGCGGTCGATGAGTGGAGTAATAGTAGTAGATGCAGAATCGTTTCGGTCGACTTGTCACGGACGTGATGCCTATATACATGATCATGCCTAGATATTCTCATAATTATGCTCAATTCTGTCAATTGCTCAACAGTAATTTGTTCACCCACCGTAGAATACTTATGCTCTTGAGAGAAGCCACTAGTGAAACATATGGCCCCCGGGTCTATGCTCATCATATCAATCTCCATCACTTTAATCTTGCTTTACTTTTTACTTTGCATATTTATATCAAAAATACCAAAAATATTATATCTATCAGATCTCACTCTCGTAAGTACCCATGAAGGGTTTGACAACCCCTAATCACGTTGGTTGCGAGTAGCTATCGTTTTGTGCAGGTAGAAGGGACTTGAGCGTGGCCTCCTACTGGATTGATACCTTGGTTCTCAAAAACTGAGGGAAATACTTACGCTACTCTGCTGCATCATCCCTTCCTCTTCGGGGAAAACCAACGCAAGCTCAAGACATAGCAGGCTGCCACAGTGGCACACAGGAGGTGGAAAGCTATACAGTAGTCGAGTATATCTCCTGGCACCGTAGGACAAAACGCATTTAATGTGCTGCCGATGTGCCCTTCTTGCTTTATCAGGGACGGCAAGGAAGCTCGTCCCAGCAGCCGACGCCTCGCTTGGATTCGACGCGCATCCGGACTGATGAGGCGCGTAGCGCCACGCTGGTTGGCTGCTGAGTTTGCGTGGTGGCAGAGTCTTCATGAAGATCTGCATGCCACCACGCAGGTGCTTGCCGAGTCGGCCTAGAGGCCGCACGTCGCCACATAGGTGCCTGCCTAGCTGGTGGGCTGGCGGCTGCTTGGGAACGGCGGTGGAGTCTTGGCAGATGTGGACCTGGCTGCGGCCCCGCGGATGTCTTCGGCAAGAGTCTTGTCGGGGCCCCGACAAGAGTCTTGTCGAGGCCACGGCAAGGGTCTTCCCGTGGCATTGTGGTCGTCCCCGGCAAGGGTCTTGCCGGGGGTCTCGTGGGTATCCTTGGCAAGGATTTTGCTGAGGATCGTCGTCTTGTGATTATCATCTAGTCTTGTGTGCTTCTGGTCTCCACAAAGATCTATATGCCACCATGGAGGTGCCTCCCGATCCTCGGTTCCAAAGTGGTTGATGGTGCTGGAACTCTTGGGCTCAAGGGTGGCAGCTCTGCTGGTGTTGGGCAAGTTGTCCCTCCAAGGTTCTTGCCGGGGCTGTGGAGGCCACCCCGACAAGGGCCTTGCCGGGGGAGTTCACCTCGCCCCTCTGCTCTTTGTGTTTCTGGCTTGGCATTGCTCGAGTTGTCTTGTGGCTTTGCTTCCTTCCTCTGCCCCGCTACCCGTGCACAAGTAAAGGGCACAAAATAGGACCCCTCCTTTTGTGTACCGGCAGTGGAGGAGGAAATCTTTGATCCACACAGCTGGATCAATCATTCCGTCATATTTATCGATGTTAATTGGTTTGGACCCATCTGGGAACTGTTGTTCCATCACCCTATCTGTGAAACAGATCGGGTGATTGGGTCCTCATAACCGAGCAGTGTTGTGTCGTACGTTGGGAGACATCCGAAGCTTGGTCCCAAATCTAGCCGTGCCTATCCAACTAGGCATCGTAGCCATCCGGCCCGGTTGGTGTATGCCCCCTTGATCTGTAGATGGACCGCGTAGGCGCTAGATTTGCTTCTATTCATCATCTTGCGACATAGGGATCGTGGTATTCGACAAGGTCTTTGTCGTGATGGCATGTCGCTGTTTGGGCATGTATATTGTCCCTTGTTGGCCAGTCAGGCCCTCTAAGGGGTCGATTAGCTTGATTGATCCGACCGGGTGTCAAGAGCATGTTGCCGTGACCTCTTCATCGAATTCTAGCAGTAGACGCCTACGGGGGTAAGATTTAGGCGCGGTATGGCGCCGTTCCTTGAGATCTTGCTCGGCTGTGAGGACTTCTACCACTTGTCATTCAACATGTTTTGATCGACTTGCAGTTGTTGGTGCTTCCTCTTCACTCCTGGCAGTGGCTACCAGGCGTCATTTGAACCATTCTTGCTCGAAAGGGTCTTTGGGGAGTACTTAGTCCTCGGTTCTGAGACTCTCATCCTCCTCATATTCATGTAAATAATTGTTGCCGGGCCCGTCATGGAGATCATCGGGTTCATCATCTTCAGGGACTCCTGTGCGGCTATTTTGATGTCCTGGGGAGGATTGAATGTCCTCTCCCTGGTTGTCAGCTTCGTCAGCCATTGCACCATTGTCACTGGCAATGGTGTCGTGCCGCTAGGGCCCTCGTTGGTACCTTTCTCGCGTCTGCGTCGACGCCTTGATGGATTCTTTGGTGTGTCCACCATATATACGTCATAAGTGGACGTTTGCAGTCCATCTGCCAGTGTTAGCCAAAGGTGTAGTAGTTTCTGGAGTGTCATTGCCGGTGTGGAACAGCTACCAATGGGCCCTTTGTGGTTCGGCGAGCGGTATGCACAAAGCGCAAAGAGCAGGTCTAGCAGAAGGCGCAAGGATCTTTACCTAGGTTCGAACCACCTTTTAGGTGTAACACCCTATTCCTTCTTTGGTGTATTTGAGAATGTGGATGCACAAGTACATGGAGCGCTTTCCCCGGAAAAGGTGCAAGGAAAATGCAGCTACACATGCAAGTGTGCCTAGAGTTAGAATGGGTCCAAACCCTCGTAAAGGTTGCCATGGCCCTCCTTTTATAGCTGAAGGGTCTACCACAGAGGCAAAAGGGTAATTACATGATGATTAGATAGCATATAATGCTATCATATGTAACTCTGCTAATTAGGACAAAATGCATTTAATGCACCACTAGGTGTCGCAAGGAGGAGAAGCCCCGGCAAGGTTGTCGCACCGCTTGCCTTGATAACTCCTATTAACGTGACACACCATTTGGATAGGTGTCGATAAAGGCAATCTCCCTTCCAGCATGCTCACACATGCCGGCAAACCCCACCTAACTGCATGCGGGCTCGACACCTCACCGATCAGCGACCAACTGGCTAGTGAGATGGAGCGCTGGTAGTTGACGGGGGCTTGCTAGCAACACATTCCAGCAAAGGCTTCTTTTAGTGCTCTATCTTGTTCTTCCTCTTAGCCAAACAGGTCAACTTGGCCTTGAGTCTTGGTCTTCTTGATACACTCCTTGATCTCTCAAAGAGTTGCTTCTTTTGACTTGAGTATCTGCTTCATACTTTGACAATCCTTCATAGGTTCCCCAGCCAACACCGGAGTTGCAACTTGTCTGTGCATAAGTGAGGGTGTAAAATCCCATGGTTTATACACCGACATGAGCCCTCGGGCCTGGTCCATACGCACTGTTGAGGATCGTTGGGGCATACCCAAACAATGCACAGACATGCGGCAAGGATTGAGACCCCAAACAATGCACAGACATGCGGCAAGGATTGATGTAGAACCTTGTCGTGGTGATATTTGCACTTTGAGATCTTATTTTCTTCTTCATTAATCTGAATTTGAACTAGCTCAGCTTCCCTCTGATATCTTTGTAGCAAAGACGATCATCCATCGCTTGTATTAGAAACCCAGGGAGTGCACACACACGGGTTGCCATTAGGATTGGCTTGGGCGAGCCCACGATTAAGTGTGGCTTGAGGTAATTACCCCCTTTTACTGCAGCTACCCCATGACGCAGATTGGGTGTGAGACATGGGATTGGTGGAGAGGGGCGGTCGTGGAGGTAGTGCTTCGAGCAGTGGAGCCAGGATGCTGGATTGGCGAGACTGGGTGGTTTATGGAGTAATGCGCTAGCCAGGAATGCAGGGTGCAAAATTGGTGGAGTTGAGCGGTTGCCGTAGGGCAACTGAGAGCCAGCCCTCGCGCCTCT
The DNA here is from genome assembly GCF_002162155.2 of Triticum dicoccoides. NCBI lineage: Eukaryota > Viridiplantae > Streptophyta > Magnoliopsida > Poales > Poaceae > Triticum > Triticum dicoccoides. Next base: position 268,693,327 of record NC_041384.1, read on the forward strand.
CCCTATAAAAAGGGGGTTGCAGGAAGCGATGCTCATCCATCTCTCCCTCCTCCATTCTTCCAGCGTCTGCTCCCACCATGGAGAGAGGGAAAGGCCAATCTCGTGCTTCCGCATTTGTAGTGAGAGCTTCTCCTCGGCAGCATGCCCCTGCTTCTGTTGCGGTCATGCAGGCTAGCTCCGGTGCCCAGGGCGGGGCCACGGGTTGAGGTCGTGGGTGACGTGGTGCTTAATGCTGGCGTGGCCAAAGCAGGGCACTCATCATCTCGCCTCCCTGCCCTCGCTGCTCCTGCCCCAGCAGAAGGCCAGACGAAGGACACGGACCTCGACTTTGTTGTAGAACTACACGACCCACCGCAAAGCTGGTTGTGGCTCCCTCGTCCCATTGCCAGGGTAATGGAGGTCGACCAACCGCTTGGTCTGTGGTTCCGCGTGAATGGCTGCTGCAACGGCGTCGTATGGGTGAACGTCTAGTTCCCTGCAAACAGTGTCATGTACCTCATGTGTGGGTGGAAATCCTAAGCCCATGCCTGCTATTTGGCGGAGGGGCACCTCCTCCACTTCAAGTTGGTGGAGTCTGATACGCTCTCTATGAAGTTCTTCGGGACATCTGGAGCTCGCATGGAGTGCTACGCAGAGAGCTCGAGCAATAGCAAAAGTTCCTCCTCGAGCGACAGTGATGAGGAGAACGATGGTGAAGACGATGACGGCGGTTCCCCGGGCGTCAAGATCCAGGACGACAGCTCCGACTCCAGCTGAGGGTCGGCAGCACCATCATCTCCAGGTGGGCACCGGCAGCACCATCATCTGGCCTGCCGGGAGTGCTCGACCTAGGCGCTCCTTTTGCCCTGGGTTGTACTTGATGTAAACCCTGGAAAGGAAGGACTGAGAAAAACATTATCGAGCACTTTTTTATCTTCAATAAATATATAATATTTATCATGCTCAAATGAATGTGTACTATTTACCTTAACCGTTTTTATTCGTGTATGATTTGAATCCGACACCCTACGTAGTTCGAAAACTTGCTGGCACACATACTTGTCGCAAGCGTTTTGAAGGACTGGTTGTTGGCAGCCTGCTAGAAGTACGGTGTCTGGCAAAGCAACTTGTCGGTCTCAACGCAGCTAAAAAATATCCTGCCAACTAGCCTCGAGGCAGAAATAAGAGCGTGAATAAACGCAACAAGGTTCCTTCGCGTGTAGGTTTTTCATACATGTATAAATCCAAACCAAGGGAAAATTCCAAGATGTACAAAGAAATTTTTAGTTGAAAAATTTCCAACTTAAATTTCTTTGTTGTACTTCTTGTCGTATGAAATGCACGTCAACGGCACATCTAAAGTGGTACTCCATCTCAACCCCCCCCCCTGAACCATGTACGCGAGGAATCCTTTTGTTCTTGTGAAAAAGAAAGAAGAGAAAAGGACAATATAGAGACCATGGCAGTTTGTTAGCCATTTCATTCAAATGAAGTGTAACCACAATGTTACGTGTATTGATACATAACTAAATATGCATAAAAGGTTGTGAAATACTTAGCTTTATTCACATATGCACAGGGTCTATGCCTGGCTTTGTACAAAGTGTTACAATCTTTCAGACAAAGCTTGTACAAATGGGCTTGCCGAAGCAAGGCCCGGCAACTGCGCCTTATGGGTAGAACTTGCGAAAATGCTTGATATTCAATGAGTTTTCCACATGAATGCCATCTTAGGTCTCCAGATGGACTACACCAGGTCTGGTGACTCGTGCTACCAGATAAGGGCCTTCCCACTTTGGTGTCAACTTGCTTCATGCTTTGCCGGATTGAATGCAGCAAAGAACAAGATCGCCTTCCTCAAGGCTTCGGGCATGAACCTTGTGGCTATGATAGCGGTGCAAGGCTTGCTGGTAGCGTGTAGCTCGCACAGCCGTCCGAAGATGAACTTCCTCGAGGAGCACAACATCATCTTGCCGTAATTTCTCTTCCTCTGCCTCAGCATAGGCAAGCACTCGAGGTGACCCGTATATGAGTTCCGTGGGGAGCACCGCCTCTGCACCATCAACTAGGGAGAATGGTGTTTGTCCATTAGCTCGATTTGGTGTCGTTCTGAGTGACCATAGAACCACCAGCAACTCATCTATCCAGCATGCATCTTCTGCACTTATGCAGCCTGCCAAAGGTTCTTGTCTTGCAACCACGCAACACTTCAGCATTTATCCGTTCTGCTTGCCCATTACTTCTTGGATGAGCAACAGAGGCAGAGCAAACCATGCTCCCAAGGCCCTGGATGTATTACATGAAGGTGTGGCTCGTGAACTGTGTGCCGTTGTCGGTATTGACTCCATTTGGAACCCCCAAAACAGCAAACTAGTCCTTTAAAGAACGTCATGGCTGACTGTTTAGTTACCTTTCTCATGGGCTCTTGTTTAGGGCACTTTGTGAATCTTTCGATGGCAACGCACAAGAACTCAAAACGCCTGGTAGAACGGGGGAAGGGGCCCAAGATGTCGAGCCCCCAGATTAAAAAAGGCTGGAGAGAGGGATTGTTTGAAGAGCTTGTGCTGGCTAATGTATATTCTTCAAATGAAACTGGCACACTTCACATCTTGTTACTAGCTCAGTTGCATCCTGGATGGCGTTGGGCCAATAAAAACCTTGCTGGAAAGCTTTTCCCAGTAGGGCTCTTGATCCTATGTGAGAGCCACATATGCCTCCTTATATCCCTGCCAACAACTTAAGTCCATCTTCCTGGCAAATGCATTTTAATTTCACCATGTTCGATCTCTTTCTATATAGATGCTATCCATGAACTGATACATACTTGATTGATGGGCTACTTTCTAAGCTTTCTCTTGCTCATCGAGAAGCTCTCCTGTTTGGAGAAACTGAACTATGTGTTGCGCCCATGCCGGAGCTTGTGGCTCGACTACAAGTACTAAAGGCTTCTCTACGGCCAGGAGAGTGCTATCCTCAACAACAAGAACATGAGGTTGTGTGTTAAGCCACTGCTCACCGGCAAGCGCATTCTTGTTCCCGGCAACATTCTCACTTGCGGCTTTAGGAAGCTCTACCAGAAAATATTTGCCAGTGTTCAACTTCCTTATCTTTTTGGCATGTGTTGATGGAGTAACAGATGGTTGAGTCAAATGGAGAACAAAAGTTTGTGGTTCCACAGGCAGCTTTTGGGCAGCACACTTTGATAGGTGACCGGCAATGCCATTCTCAGCATGAGGAATATGCTTTGCTTGCAACCCGTCAAAGTGTTCCTCCAATTTCCTCACTTCTTCCACATCTGCTACCATCAATGGGCTCTGATAATCTTTATTCACTTATTTCACAACAAGTTGTGAATCTCCGTGAATGACCAATTTTCTAATTCCCAATTCTACCGCAATTCTGAGACCGGGAAGGAGCCCCTCATACTCTACAGTGTTGGTGGTTGCTTCCTCCCTAGGAAAGTGCATTTGAACCACGTACTTGAGTTGTTCTCCGGTGGGTGCAACAAGCAACACTCCAGCACTAGCGCCTTGTAGCGAGAAGGCACCGTCAAAGTACATGATCCATTCTTTCTTAGTCTCTTTGCCAGGGAGGGTTGATTCTTGAATCTCTCCATCTTGTATTGGTGTCCATTCTGCAATGAATTCTGCCAAGGCTCTGCTCTGAATGGTTGAAGTGCTCTCAAGCTGAGTGCAAAACCTGGCAATTCCAATGCCCACTCCACTATCCTACCAGTTGCCTCTTGATTCCTTGGAATACGCTGCAATGAGAAGCGAGTGACAACAGTGATCTCATGTGCTTGGAAATAGTGGCGCAGCTTTCTCAAGGCCATGAGGAGACCAAAAAGTAACTTCTGCACACCAGAGTACCATGACCTAGCCCTAATAGAGCCAAAGGTGTCCCGTCTTTGGATGAGATGGTGATTATCGTTTTTAGAGGAGTAGGCTTCTTTTGTATCTCAAATTCTTTTGCCACAATCTGATTTTCACTCTTATTTTTCTCTTCTTTTGCTTTATTAGCTCTATTAATATCATCTTCAAAATGGAATCATGAGTCATAGGAAGCAAAGTAATATGCTTGTCCTTATGAACAATATTATACTGATTGTTTCTACCAATGTGTACAGAATTTTTATCAAATTTCCATGGTCTACCAAGTAATAAGGCACATGCTTGCATGGGTACCACATCACAATCAACATATTCAGCATATGTAGAGATACTAAAATGCACACGAACAGTACGTGTTACCTTAACCTTGCCACTATTGTTGAACCATTGGATGTAGTAAGGATGTGGATGTGGTCTTGTGGTGAGAGATAGCTTGTCCACCATCTCCATGCTAGCCAAGTTGTTGCAGCTCCCCCCATCTATGATGACGCGAACAGAACGTTCCTTCACAACTCCCTTTGTATGGAACAAATTATGCCTCTGACTTTGCTCAGCTTGTGTAACCTGCACACTCACAACACATTCAGAAACTAAACTTTCATACCTGTCAGCATCTTCAGCAGCCATGTATTGTGTCTCATGATCAGAATCATCTCCATCATGTTCTTCACTTGTAATAAGAGTCAAAGTCTCCTCATCATAGTCACTAGTGGACTCATACCCATCATCCTCAATAGCAATCATAACACGCGGAGATTGGCATTCTCTCGCATAATGACCTCTTCCCTTACAATGACAAAAAATAAAGTCATGTGTGTGCCATGTTGATGCCATGGACGAAGAAGAGCTCTGGGCAGGCCCAGAAGGTGTACTCCTGGCAGATGGTGGTTGTGGTGCATGTTTTCTTGTATCTCAGTTCGAATTGGTGACTAAAGTAAGTGGTGCCTGATATGTCTCCAACGTATCTATAATTTTTAATTGTTCCATGCTATTATATTATCTGTTTTGGATGATAATGGGCTTTATTTTACACTTTTATATTATTTTTGGGACTAACCTATTAACCGGAGGCCCAGCCCAAATTGCTGTTTTTTTGCCTATTTTGGTGTTTCGTAGAAAAGGAATATCAAATGGAGTCCAAATGGAATGAAACCTTCGGGAGCGTGATTTTTGGAACAAATGTGGTCGAGAGGACTTGGAGTGGACGTCAAGCAATCAACGAGGCGGCCACGAGGTAGGGGGCGCGCCTACCCCATAGGCGTGCCCTCCACCCTTGTGGGCCCCTCGTTGCTCCACCGACCTACTTCTTCCTCCTATATATATCTATGTACCCCACAAACATCCAGGAGCACCACAAAAACCTAATTCCACCGCCGCAACCTTCTGCACCCAAGAGATCCCATCTAGGGGCCTTTTGTAGAGCTTTGTCGGAGGGGGCATTGATCATGGAGGGCCTCTACATCAACTCCATGGCCCCTCCGATGATGTGTGAGTAGTTTACCTCAGACCTTCGGGTCCATAGCTAGTAGCTAGATGGCTTCTTCTCTCTCTTTGTATATCAGTACAAAGTTCTCCTCGATCTTCTTGGAGATCTATTCGATGTAACTCTTTTTGCGGTGTGTTTGTCCAGATCCGATGAGTTGTGGGTTTATGATCAAGTTTATCTATGAACAATATTTGAATCTTCTCTGAATTCTTTTACGTATGATTGGTTTATCTTTGCAAGTCTCTTCGAATTATCCGTTTGGTTTGGCCTACTAGATTGATCTTTCTTGCAATGGGAGAAGTGCTTAGCTTTGGGTTCAATATTGCGGTGCTCGGTCCCATTGATAGAAAGGGAAATGACACGTATTGTATTGTGGCCATCGAGGATAAAAAGATGGGGTTTATATCATATTGCATCAGTTTATCCCTCTACATCATGTCATCTTGCTTAAGGCGTTACTCTGTTCTTATGAACTTAATACTCTAGATGCATGCTGGATAGCGGTCGATGTGTGGAGTAATAGTAGTAGATGCAGGCAGGAGTCGGTCTACTCGTCACGGACGTGATGCCTATATACATGATCATACCTAGATATTCCCATAATTATTCGCTTTTCTATCAATTGCTCGACAGTAACTTTTCACCCACCGTAATACTTATGCTATCTTGAGAGAAGCCACTAGTGAAACCTATGGCCCCCGGGTCTATTCTCCATTATACAAGTTTCCAATCTATTTTATTTTGCAATCTTTACTTTCAATCTATATCATAAAAAATTCCAAAAATATTTATCTTATTATTATGATCTCTATCAGATATCACTCTTGCAAGTGGTCGTGAAGGGATTGACAACCCCTTTATCACGTTGGTTGTGAGGTTCTTATTTGTTTGTGTAGGTACGAGGTGACTCGCGCGTGGTCTCCTACTGGATTGATACCTTGGTTCTCAAAAACTGAGGGAAATACTTACGCTAGTTTGCTGCGTCACCCTTTCCTCTTCAAGGGAAAACCAACACAGTGCTCAAGAGGTAGCAGTGATGCAGTAGGATGTGTGGGAGTAGACGGCGTACGTGGTGTCCATGATAAAGATCGACCTCCCGAAAAATTAGTTTGCACCAATGCCTGTTGATCCTAGACTTCACGTTCAGCTTTGCAAGCAAGATGAAATAAACGAGTGATGTTATTACACTCCTTATACTCTAGAATGGTATGAATCTCTTTATTTAATCCACCCATAAAACGTGCAAGCATAGCTTCATTATCCTCAACAATACCACATCTAATCATGCCAGTTTGTAATTCCTGATAATATTCTTCTACATAATTTTTTCCTTGTTTTAAACGCTGCAATTTTTGAAGTAATTCACGTTGCATAGTAGTTTTCAAAGCAGCCCAAGTAGCTGGAATAGGATATAATCTACAATTTTATGACCACCAGACACATGCAAAACCAGTGAAAGCACAAACAACGGCAGGAACACGTCTCTCCTGAGGATATTGTAAACATGTAAAATGTTGTTCAATTTCTAATTCCCAAGTAAGATATATATCAGGAACATATCTACCCTCAAATGGTGGAATATTCAATTTTAGTTTAGGAAGATGATCATGATCTCGTACCTCAGGTGGTGGTGCAGCCCTGCCGTTGCGATGATATGCATGAGGACGACCTGGTGGTGGTGGTGCTGGTGGTTGCACGTAGTTTTGATTTTGATCAACCTCATCCTCATAGTGGTCCACCTGCTCTGCAGTAGTAGCAGGAGCTACAGAGGTATCAACAGCAGTAGCAGCGGCACCAGAAGTTTGTCCTGGCTCAAAAGGAACATTGTGCGCTCAGTGGAGGATTGTATCGCGACGTGGAAGTGGTTGTTGTTGTTGTTGCAATGGTGCAGCAGATGCAGGTGGTGGTTATGGTAGACACGCGAGTACTTCATCAAACTTGGCATCCAACTTGGCGTCAATTGTCTTCTCAATGCATCAATCCTCTCCAATACCTTTCCAAAGCTAGCCATCACGTCTTCCACCTGTTGACCCAGCATTTGCTGAAATTTATCATGAAGCTCCTTCTTTGTCATGTTCTCCCAGTCAATCTCGTCAGCTTGTGGTCCTGCCATGGTTAGCAGCAATATAAACATACAAAAATATGATCCTACAGACTACTAGAAAGTGATGGTGGTGGTGTGTCACAAAACCATCAAGCAAATCTCAAATCCTTACCAGTTCTTACCCAGCAGCAGGTGGTAATCGGCAACCGGTGTAATCAAAACTCCAAAAGCTTGGACACATCGATTGCCAGGTGGTGTCAAATGCATGATGTAGATGAATGTGGAGCTGGGAAGGCTTATGATATGGTAGCAAAAATGTCAGCAATAATCAATTAAGAGATGCAAAGTTAAACACATGTTCAACAACGGTACTATGTTGGTCCTAGTCTAGACCGTGCTAGGGATGCGAGCCTAGAACACTAACAAAATCATGGCGTGGCACATAAACAAGGGAAAAACACACTTTGGATTATTATTTTTGCGCTCTTTTTCTGTCGAAAATCACTATAATGGCGAGTGTCTCAAAACTCTTCCCAAGTCAAAATAACAGGATAGGCACACAAAAAATTGACTAGTTTTTTTTGGAAAAAGGGGTAGCGACAACCAAAAACTATGATAAAAATCACTATGATGGCATGTGTCTCGTCATTGAACACAAACGAAGTATGAGAAGTTGCAGCTATGGCGAACTTTTAATCTAAACAAAACCCAAAGTCTAAACGACGCCCTAAGGGCAGTATATATGGAGGAGTAGGGGGAATTTTGTGGCCCATTGTAGGAGGGGTCCGAAACCAACCCTAACTTTGGTTCCCCACACATACAGACTCTAAAAACATCCTATACTTAAGTATTTTGAAATTACATGGGCCTGGCCCAAAAATAAGATGGCGCGGCACCTACAATAAGCTATGGGCGAAAGTTATGAAGGGGCATCTTGTATATTTTGTCCATGTCCTTGTAGGTCACCACGGAGGCTTCAAAGTGCACAAATACGCACTAGAAACGCCATTCAGGATCCCTTCGCGCGCACCTTCATCTCCATACTTGATCCCGCGGCCCTTCATTAGTAATCAACACAAATGTATCTAATTTAGGCAGCATCATACTCTCATGAACATTAGAATTGTCACCAAGAAACGAAAGTACCTGGTAATTCAATTGGTGTGCGCGAGCTCTAGTTATTGGTCCAGTATGTATAGAAGCAAGGGCTGTGGGTGTAACAATAGTATTGATGTCCTGATCAAGGCCCCTGTAAGGGAGAACTAACAAAGTACACCGACCGCTGAACCACCTTCTTCTTTGGCACTATCTGTTGATCAACTTCTTCTTCTTGTATGATCCCTAACTTGTCGATGTCGTATTCTGTCGGGGAAGATTCCGCCTTGTCATGGGATGGACTTGCCGCTGTTGTTTACTCATACCAGCTTCTCTATGCACCTATTGCAGCACTGACCACTTGGTTCCTTGCCGCTAAACATAGCAGCAATGGCCCATGCGGTCTAGCTGCAACCAACGTTAGCTCAGGGGATAGGTACCTTTTCAGATCTTCAAGTGCAACCTCCGCTTCCGGAGTACATTTTACTAGACCTTCCTTTTTCAATGTCTTGAAAAATGGCAGGGCACGCTCAGCGAATCTTTAAATGAACCTACTGAGATTGGCAACGCAGCCGGCAAGACGTCGTACATCCTTGACAGTCTTTGGTGCTTGAATCTGTTCGATAGACTTAATCTTGTTGGGTTTTTCTTCTATCCCACGCTGAGGCACGAAGAACCCAAGAAGCTTGCTGGATGGGACGCCAAACACACACTTCTCTGGGTTGAGCTTCATGTTGATTGTGCGCAAGTTCACAAAGGTTTCTTTCAAGTCTTGAATGAGGGTTGGTTTTTCCTGAGTTTTGACCACTATATCATCCATATAAGCTTCTATATTGATGTGCAACGGTGGGTCAAAACCAATCTGGACTGCTCTTGCAAACGTTGAACCAGCACTCTTTAGTCTGAAAGGAATGCATACGAAGTAGCACCTGCCACATGGAGTAATGAATGCGGTTTTCTCCTCATCCTCCTTGGCCATGAATATCTGATGGTATCCAGAATATGCATTAAGGAACGAGAGCAACTCACACCCAGCAGTGGAGTCTACAATTTGATCAATATGCAGCAAGGGGAAAGGATCCTTTGGACATGCTTTATTGAGATCAGTGTCGGTGTCAAAACCGGCGGATCTCGGATAGGGGGTCCCGAACTGTGCGTCTAGGCCGGATGGTAACAGGAGGCAAGGGACATGAAGTTTTACCCAGGTTCGGGCCCTCTCGATGGAGGTAAAACCCTACGTCCTGCTTGATTAATATTGATGATATGGGTAGTACAAGAGTAGATCTACCATGAGATCAGAGAGGCTAAACCCTAGAAGCTAGCCTATGGTATGATTGTTGATGTGTATGTTGTCCTACGGACTAAAACCCTCCGGTTTATATAGACACCAGATAGGGTTAGGGTTACATAGAGTCGGTTACAATGGTAGGAGATCTGAACATCTGTATAGCCAAGCTTGCCTTCCACGCGAAGGAAAGTCCCTTCCGGACACGGGACGGAGTCTTCAATCTTGTATCTTCATAGTCCAGGAGTCCGGCTGAAGGTATAGTTCGGCTATCCGAACACTCCCTAATCCAGGACTCCCTCAGTAGCCCGTGAACCAGGCTTCAATGACAACGAGTCCGGCGCGCAAATTGTCTTCGGCATTGCAAGGCGGGTTCCTCCTCCAAGTACTTCATAGAAGATTTTGAACACAAAGATAGTGTCCGGCTCTGCAAAATAAGTTTCCACATATTGCCATAGAGAGAATAATATTTACACAAATCTAATCTGATGACGTATTCCGTAGTGTGACATCACACCACGGCCAAGCTTTTATTCGAACCGTTTTACTGTCCCATCTTAGTGCGTTACACGAGGCGGTTTCCTTGGCACGTCTTGTTAAAGCAGAGATCGTGTCCCCTTATTCCGGGATTCTCATCAATACGGGCGTGGGTAACCCAACCGCGCCATTGAATACGGCGCTTGGAGATAAGCGAGTTTTACCAGGCTGGTGGGGACACGTTGTTGCGTCCACCCATATAAGGGGATAAGGATCCACCTTTTCACCCATGCCTTCTTCCTCCTTTGCCTATCCATTCTTGCGCACTCGATCTCCAGCGCCCAAGTCCGCACTACCACCTCAACCTTCTCCAGTCATGTCCGGAGCGGGAGGCAAGTGGATTGTCTCCTCCGTCACGGAGGGACACATCAAAAAGCTGAGGAAGGCCGGATATCTGACTAGCGATATCGCGCACCGGCTTCCCGAAAAGGGGTAGCTCATCCCCACTCCTAGGCCCCATGAGAGGGTGGTATTCCTCCCCCATTTCCTCCGTGGACTGGGCTTCCCTCTACATCCATTTATCCGGGGGCTCATGTTCTACTACGGCCTAGATTTCCACGATCTGGCCCCGAACTTCGTCCTCAACATCTCGGCGTTCATCGTCGTGTGCGAGGCGTTCCTCCACATCCGCCCCCATTTCGGCCTATGGCTTAAGACTTTCAACGTCAAGCCGAAGGTGGTGCGCGACAGCCAGGAGGAGTGCGGCGGTGCCATGGTTGGCAATATGGCCAACGTCCTGTGGCTCGAGGGCTCCTTTGTGGAGACCTTGAAGGGGTGGCAATCGGGGTGGTTTTACATCACCGAGCCATGCGACCCCGAATGGGTCGCAACCCCCGAGTTTCGGTCCGGACCCCCTATGCGGCTCACCTCCTGGAAGGAGACCGGCCTGTCATGGGGTAAAAAAGGAGAGCTGACCGGACTCCAAACATGCGTCCAAACCCTGGTGAACAAGAAGCTCAAACTTGTCAATGTAGTCTAGGTTATGCTCATCCGCCTGATCCTCCCGTGTCAATGACGGGCCTTCAATCTGTGGGAGTTCGACCCGGCGCAGCATCAAACTCTAAACAGGCTCTTCGACACGGCGTATGAAGATGCCTGGAGGATGCTTTTCAAGGGCGCCCTGGCTCCTGCATCCGCTACCGAGGATCACAGATTCAGCGCGCAACGTCACGCGCTCGCGGTAAGTTGTTTTTCCTTTTACAGGGTATCAGTTTTACATAGTTTAATTCTATGCGGGATCTAAGCTCCCTTTCCTCTGACAGGATTGGCAGGTGACGTCCGGACAGATCAACAGTCTGGCTCCTTTGCCCGAAGGCCCAGCGGACGCTCACCTGGCAAAGCTGCTGGTTCCGGCACCCTATGTGGTGCCGGAGAAGAGGGCCAAGAAGAAGGCCACGGGGACTCGAAAGAGTGCCCGATGCCCGGAGGTGTCGGATTCACCATCCGACGAATCCGAGGCGCACTCCTCCCATGAAGACGAGGATGAGGAAGAAGAGACCCTCCCCCTCCAGCGGGGGAAGGGAAGAAAAGGAAGGCCGCCCTCTCTGAGGAGGCCGGAGGGTCCAAGAAGGGGAAAACCCTTCCTCCGGACTACTCCGCCGATGCCGACAGCGGCGGAGATGAGTGGCAGCCGAGGGCCAAGCCCCTGGCAAAATCGTAAGTATCCAGATACCGGAGAAATTCATAGTATTCGTTTATTGCACAGCTTTCCCTTATGTCGAATATGCTTATGCAGCCCGCCCAAAGACCGGCTCGACGTGTCGTCGAGCGGCTCATTGGACTCGTCGGAGGTGAACTCGTTTCCGACGGCTTCCTCCCCCCGCCCTACGGACGACACCGAGGTGTTGTCCCAACAGGTTCCTAGCAGGGAGGAGGTGGTCCCGGAGGCTCCGCAAGGTGACCTCCCGGACTCCAGGAGTAAAGTGGATGAAACCCCCAAGGCTCCAAGTCCGGCCCTAGGCCGGACGCCGCTCCGGAATCTTCAAAGGTTCCAGAGTCCGGCGGGGGACCTCCTTCCAAGAGGAGCAAGCCTGCCGTGCCGGTGACCTCCGTCCAACCGGAGGCGCTGGACAATATGTTGGAGGCGCTCCAAGGTGCCTCCATCGACGAGGAGCACCGCACTATTATGAGTGCGGTGATCCAGAAGGTTCAGTCCGCTAAGAGCGGACTGACTGAAGCTTGTACAAGCCTTTTAACAGGCTTTGAGGTAAGTAAAGAATGCGTAAATAATAGTACCGCATAGACAGTAGCCCCTGATGCTCTGTTTGGCGTTCGGGAAGAAAAGCCGAAAAGAGGATCAAATAGAATTCGTAGGAGTCTAACAAAAATGAGTCAATATGCATGTGCAGGCTACCCTGCTTGCGTCCGCCGCACTGACTACGGAAGTGGACACGCTAAAGCAGGACCTTGAAAGGTCCGAGCAAGAGCTCGAGCGTGCCAAGAAGCAGCTCGAGGAAAATGAAGGTAAGAAATACCTTGTTAAAAGTATATATATAAAAAAGGTGCAATTGCGAAAAATGATAGGATTATCGTGGCTATTGTAGGGGCCACGCCTGAGGTGGCGACCCTTAAGCAAGCGCTGGACGAGGCCGAGAAGAATTCGGCCTCGGAGCGCATCGAGCGGGCGAAGTATGAGGCCGAGGTTGGCAAGGTGCCGCAAGAGCTTCAGGCTCTCATGGAAAAACATGAGAGTTTGGAGCGTGACTCGAAGACGCAAGCGTCCGAGCTTGCAGTGGCTATTGAAAATGCCCAATCTGCCAAGGCCGAATCCCAGAAGACCCTCCAGGAGTTGGATGAGGTGAAGAAGATTGCGGCGGGTAAGGCATTCTCTATGCAAAGCAAACACATAAACGTGAGTTAGCTGTTACCTACCCGAATCCGGAGCTCTCCAGGAGCGTTCGCAGATCTTCCCCGGAGTGTATCCGATGCCACCGCATTCTATCGAGCCGAGGAGGGCAGCTCGACGGAGAAGGTGTTCTGGTCTCAGTACGCTGAGGCCGGACACCCCGTGCCCCTGAGCGACCAGCTGAAGCAACTGGTCGAGCTCCACAAGGCGGCCGAACAGGCCATGAAGGGCCTCCTAGTTCGGTTGTGGCCTGGAGAGGCTCTGCCTGGGAGCTATTTTGGGCTGGTGCGGCAGCCGGTGGAGGCCTGTCCGAGGCTTGAAGACATCAAGTGCTCCGTCTGCATTGAAGGTGCCCGTAGGGCCCTTGCCCATGCTAAGGTGCACTGGGGCAAGCTGGATGCGGAGGAAATTGTCGAGGAATGCGACTTCCAGGTCCTCCCAACAACTGATTGATCCTGTTGGCAAGCTATTGAGCCAATGCCGAGCTGGTCCTTTAAGCTTGAGTGGGAGGTATTTAATGGCGTGAAAATCGTCGCCGCGGGCCATGTGGATATGAAGGAGATAATCCTCAATCTATACCGCAGGGTCTATTGTGCCATCATATGATTCGATATTTACGGGTTTGAAACTCTCGGGGATTTGATGATCCATTATTTCGTCTGTAAAGCACAGTGCGTGTGCGGTGCCTCTGTACTGGGTGATATCATGACGTAGCTGCGATGAGCTTTGTCTACTGTGTTCGGCCCTGCCGAATGTGTGGCCAGTGTGATGTTTACCGTCTCGAGCCGTGGGATGCCCACGCGATCCATAGATCGAACGTGTTTGCCTTGCCTTGTCCTCCAACATGTCTCGTAAGTCTGACGCATATTCCCGTGCCTTGGTACGGGGTGCAGCTTGAGTGGAGGGCCGGGAGGCCTCTCTGTCGCGGCTATGAGGTGGCCGTTCGGCCGCATCAAGTGCATCCTCCTCTAATTGGGGTAGCAACCTGCACTTTGGGTAACTCTTGGAGGGGCGTTCGAGTTTATGCTCTTTGGCCGCAAGGACATCGGTCCATCTGTCAACCAGCAAATATTGATCAGCTCGGAGCTGTTGCTGTTTTTTCTTGAGGCTTCTTTCCGTGGCCATAAGCCTGCGTTGGAAACGATTTTGCTCAACGGGATCCTCTGGCACGACGAATTCATCATCGTCGAGGCTTGCCTCATCTTCGGAGGGAAGCATATAATTATCGTTCTCGACCTCTCTGTTTGTCGCTCTCTCATGAGGGCTGGTTTCTCCATCCTCCTGTGCTAAGTCTTGCTGGAGGAGGTTTTCTTCGGCACTCTCCGGAGTATTATTATCTCCCGTGCTGGAATCACCGTTTTTGTGTTGGCGGGATTTTGAGCGGCGCCGCTGACGCCGGTGCTTGGGCTGTTTCTTGGAGGGGTCATCCTCTGCTGTTCCATCGCCCTCTCCCTCTTTTGGGGTGTCCACCATGTATATGTCATATGACGAGGTGGCTTTCCAGGACCTAGTAGGCGCTAGTTCTTCATCGTCTCCTTCATCGGCGTCCATACCGTCGATGTCTTCGGAGTCGAAGTCGAGCATGTCGGTTAAGTCGTCGACAGTGGCTATAAAGTGGGTGGTGGGTGGGTTTTGAATTTCTTCATCGTCCGTACCCCAACCTTGCTGACCGTAGTCCGGCCCGGGCTCTCCTAATAAAGAAAGAGACTTTAGTGACTTCAGGATATCGTCGAAAGGCGAGTGCTGAAAGATGTCTGCGGCAGTGAACTCCATGATCGGCTCCCAATCGGATTCGACTGGCAGGGGCACGGAGGGTTCGGAGTCCGGAGAGGAGTCCGGCTCCTTGGAGTCACGAGTCTCGCAGAGTACGGGGCTGGTGTTCGGCTCAATCACCGTTTGGATCGCAGCCCCCGAGGTGGCGTCCAACCGCCCATCCTCGATCGGCGCGGTCGGCTCCAAACTAAGGGTCGGAGCCGATGCGGGTGCGGCCTCCAGGGCACTGTTCGGCGGCAGAGCTAGATCATGCTCATCGTGACAGTGCGGCGCGCTTGGCAGTGGTTCGAATCCGTCGAGGATCAAGTCCCCGCGGATGTCAGCAGTGTAGTTTAAATTTCCAAATCTGACCTGACGGCCAGGGGCGTAGCTTTCGATCTGCTCTCGATGGTCAAGTGAATTGGCCCGCAGTGCGAAGCCGCCAAAGAAGAAGATCTGTCCGGGGAGGAAGGTCTCACCCTGGACTACATCACCATTGATGATCATAGGAGCCATCGGACCTAACGGCGACGGCACAGAGGAACTCTCAATGAAAGCACCAATGTCGGTGTCAAAACCGGCGGATCTCGGGTAGGGGGTTCCGAACTGTGCGTCTAGGCCGGATGGTAACAGGAGGCAAGGGACACGAAGTTTTACCCAGGTTCGGGCCCTCTCGATGGAGGTAAAACCCTACATCATGCTTGATTAATATTGATGATATGGGTAGTACAAGAGTAGATCTACCACGAGATCAGAGAGGCTAAACCCTAGAAGCTAGCCTATGGTATGATTGTTGATGTGTATGTTGTCCTACGGACTAAAACCCTCCGGTTTATATAGACACCGGATAGGGTTAGGGTTACATAGAGTCGGTTACAATGGTAGGAGATCTAAACATCCGTATCGCCAAGCTTGCCTTCCATGCCAAGGAAAGTCCCTTCCGGACACAGGACGGAGTCTTCAATCTTGTATCTTCATAGTCCAGGAGTCCGGCTGAAGGTATAGTTCGGCTATCAGAACACCCCCTAATCCAGGACTCCCTCAATCAGTGTAATCAATACAAAGCCTCCATTTCCCATTTGCCTTGCACTCAACCACTAGGTTTGCCAATCAAGTTGGGTATAACACTCCTCTAACCAGGCCTGCTGCTTCATGTTTCTTGATTTCTTCAGGGATAAACTGTTGCCGTTCCAAAGCTTGCTTTCTGACCTTCTACTTGACGGGTCGAGCATGGGGACAGACACCAAGGTGGTGCTCAATTACCTCCCTGGGAACACTGGGGAAGTCAGATGTTTGCCATGCAAACACATCTACATTCGCCCGTAGGAAGGCAATGAGCGTGATTTCCTATTTTTTGTCAAGCGTGGCACTGACGGTGAAAGTACCGCCAGTGTCATCCTCCTTCGCTGGCACCTTCTTTGTCGCAGGTGGAGTGGCTTTGGATCTCTTGCCGTTAGAGCTCCGTGACAAGTCTTCAACGAGTGCGAAGCACTACGAAGAGGCACGCTTCCAGGAATTCTCGCTGCATGTCTTACTGAGCTTCTTCCTTTTCTTTTTCTTGGCGGGAGCTGCGGCCTTGACGGTCTCCGCTGCAACCGCATCTCTGTAAAGCTTGTCAACACATATGACTGGATCCTTCTTGTCATAATTGAGGGAAATGATCCCCATTGGCCCTGGCATTCTCAAGTGTTGTAGGTCTAATGAGATGTGGCCATGAACTTAACCAGTGTCGGGCGACCAAGAATTCCATTAAACAGCAAGGGGATCTTGACAACATCAAACACTATCTTCTTTGTTTTGTAGTTCAGTTCCTCGCCAAACGTTACCGGCAGTGTGACCTTTCCCTTAGGCTGGCTCCATCCTGGACTAATTCCCTGGAATGTCCTAGTTTTCTGGAGCTCTTCATCATGATTTTGTAGCCTCTCGATCACTTCTGGAGATATCAAGTTCATGACAGCCCCATCATCAACTAACATTTTCTTGACCTTGTGATGAGGACATGGAGGCCATAGTTACACCCATAGCCTCTACTATTATACCTATTGGATCGATTAGTATAGATCACGCATGCTAGTTACATTATCAGGTACTTTCGTTTCATGGTAATGTTTCTGAAGTTCATGAGAATATGATGCTACCTAACTTCGATACATTTTTGTTGCTTACAGTTGAAGGGCCTGGCATGGACAAGAAGGATGAACATTGGAGCATTATCAAGCATGAAGACGAAGGTGCATGCGAAGAGAACAAGAACGGAGTTTGTGGTGGAGATTTCCGCACTTTGAAGCCACCATGATGACTGTAACGCCCTCGATTCGGCTATATTTCCCACGTGTCGAAGCACGACTTGGAGGCATAACTGCATTGAAAGCAATGTCGCAAGTGAGGTAATCTTCACACAACCCATGTAATACATAAGGGAAAAGATACATAGTTGGCTTACAATTGCCACTTCACACAATACATGAATAAAGCACTACATCATCCAGATACAATCAAGGTCCGACTACGGAACCAAAATAAAAGAAGACTACCCCAAATGCTACACAGATCCCCGATCGACCCCAACTGGGCTCCACTACTGATCAACTAGAACGAAGCAACACAAACGACAAGATCTTCATCGAGCTCCTCCTTGAGCTTGGTTGCGTCATCTGCACGGTTCAACGGCACCTGCAAACTGGTTTTGGAAGTATTTGTGAGTCACGGGGACTCAGCAATCTCACACCCGCGCGATCAAGACTATTTAAGCTTATAGGTAGGGTAAAAGGTATGAGGTGGAGCTGCAGCAAGCGACTAGCATATATGGTGGCTAAAGTTACGCAAAAGAGAGCGAGAAGAGAAGGCAAAGCACGTTCAAGAAACTATGATCAAGAAGTGATCCTAGAACAACCTACGTCAAGCATAACTCCAACACCATGTTCCCTTCCCGGACTCCGCCGAGAAGAGACCATCACGGTAACACACGCGGTTGATGTATTTTAATTAAGATCAACTTCAGGTTTTCTACAACCAGACATTAACAAATTCCCATCTGCCCATAACCGCGGGCACGGCTTTCGAAAGTTCAAAACCTTGCAGGGGTGTCCCAACTTAGCCCATCACAAGCTCTCACGGTCAATGAAGGATATTCCTTCTAGCGGGAAGACCCGATCAGGCTCGGAATCCCGGTTACAAGACATTTCGACAATGGTAAAACAAGACCAGCAAAGCCACCCGAATGTGCCGACAAATCCTGATAGGAGCTGCACATATCTCGTTCTCAGGGCACACCGAATTGTCCAAGGTTCTGGTAGGCCAGCCCAGAGTTGCCCCTGGTGGCCACCGGCAGCTGACAGGTTGGACCAACACTCAGAGGAGCACTGGCCCGGGGGTTTAAATAAAGACGACCCTTGAGTCTACAGAACCCAAGGGAAAGAAAAGGCTATGTGGCGAATGGTAAAACCAATGTTGGGCCTTGCTGGAGGAGTTTTATTCAAGGCGAACTGTCAAGGGGTTCCTATTATAACCCAACCGCGTAAGGAGCGCAAAATCCGGGAACATAACACCGATATGACGGAAACTAGGGCGGCAAGAGTGGAACAAAACACCAGGCATAAGGCCGAGCCTTCCACCCTTTACCAAGTATATAGATGCATTAATTAAATAAGAGATATTGTGATATCCCAACAAAATATCCAGGTTCCAACATGGAACAAGCTCCAATCTTCCCTGCAACTAACAAAGATATAAGAGGGGCTGAGCAAAGCGGTAACATAGCCAAACAACGGTTTGCTAGGACAAGGTGGGTTAGAGGCTTGGTTCAACAATATAGGAGGCATGATAAGCAAGTGGTAGGTATCGCAGCATAAGCATAGCAAAAGAGCGAGCAACTAGCAAGCAAAGATAGAAGTGATTCCGAGGGTATGGTCATCTTGCCTGAGATCCCGCAAGGAAGAAGAACGAGTCCATGAAGAAGACAAACGGACGTAGTCGAACGAATCCTCACAAACGCAACGTTATCGGAACCAACCCGAAGAAGCAACACCGAAAAAAAGCAAACAAAATAGTAAACAACCACCACATAATCATGGCATGATGCACAATCAAGTATGATGCATGTCCGGTTTAAATAGGCATGGCATGGCAAAATGCACAAGCAATCCTACAAATTAAGTGGAGCTCAATATGCAACGGGATGCATATTGACGGAACACCACATTCGAGTTACTTAGTTCGATCTTGTTTATGTACCCAACAATATTAAATGTTGTTAGCACGGCAAGAGGGTGAAGCAAAGTAAAACTACCTATCTAGTCAAGTTTAAATGAGGCCGGAAGCAACGAACAACAATTCCGGAAACTCCTCATATGCATATATTAGGTTTGGTACTGTTCTGCCCTAAACACAATTTTAGAGTTATTAAACATGCAAAGTAAATCCACCATGTTAAACTAGGCATTTTTCTACCCCATTTAGATATAAAGTTTGTTAGGTTTGGAGCTACGGTTATTTAGTTATGAAATAAATCATTTTAGCAAGTTATTTAAGCAAATTTAAACAAACAACATCTTAAGCATTTTAAACATGGATGAAAAAGACATAATATGAAACTACAAAAAATTCTAAACAACTTTCATATTAAGTTTGTTTTAATCCGATGCACGGTTATTAAGTTATTATATGCATGAAGTTTAGGGGATGATCTGCAAAACTGTAAAACACTGGAAAAAGACAAAATCGCAGCAGGAAAAAAATAAGTCACGGGCCAAAACTGGGCAGCCCAATAGTGCAAGGGGGGCTCGGGTGCTGCTCACCACGGGCCTCGGCCCAGATCGGTGATGTGGGGACTGGGCCTCGGTCAACGAAGGGAAAGGAGGCAGCCCAGGCGTGTGGAGGTGTCGTCAACCGATCGAGCGGGGCGGGCGGTTGTTCTGCCTGTTTCTAAAGAAAGGGAACAACAGCAGGTCGAAGCATTCAGGCAGGGGCCCGACGCGGCGGCCGCTTGGTGTTCGGCGACAGAGCGACTACCTGGAGGCAGGGATGAGACCGGGGCGCAGGGACTTGGCGCTGGTCGTCCTCGCACGCAGAAGTAGGGAGAACAGCCTGACGAAGAGATCAGGCGCACCGGCGCGATGCAGAGGAGGCAGGGGTGTGCACGCGGATCGCCGGGAAGACAACAGCGGCCGACGGACTTGACGTGTGGGATCCGGTGAGGAGGCGTCGGAGATGGCCAGTTCGGGCCAGTTCGAGTCGGGGAGGCGAGGAGGCAAGGGCTCGTCCCTCGTCCACGAGCGCTCGCAGAAATAAGGGAGGCGGAGGCGAGATGCAGAGGAGTGGCGGCGGCAAACTTGACGCTCCGGGAAGATGGAGGCGACCGGAATGGATGGAGGCGGCGCAGGTCGACCGGAATCGGTCCAGGGAGGTGCGTGGTGGCGCAGGGCTTGAGGAGGTCGTCGGCCATGGAGTCAGGCGAAGCTTCTGTGAAGAAGAGATTGAGAGATCATGAGAGAACAAGAGAGAAAAAAAGGAGACATGGAAGGAGAGGAGGAGGGCGATGGCAGCTTGGCAGGGGTGAATCGGGAGGAGGTAGTGGCTGGCTGCCTGCGGTTGAATTTGGCGGCGACGAGGGGGGGTTGGTCCGGTTGGAAAAATCGAGGAGGGATTTTGGATTCGGGGAGGATCCCGAGGTGGGAGATAGTGCGGCAGCGGCAGGGATAAATCCCCTAGATTTTAGGGTTGGCTACTATTTATAGTAGGTGGCTATAAAGAGAGGGGATTAGAGCCTCTAGATTTTGATCGAACGGCTTCGGGTGGTCTAAACAAAGAACGGATGATGTTCAGGATAACTCGGGATTGTTCCAGACCCACTGGTCATGACCGTGCGGATTCGGGTTCGGGGAAGTTTCGGACATGGTTGCGAAGGGTTTCGATGCACTGTGCAAAGAGGGATACCGATAAAAGGCCACGGAGGCAAGGGGGATTAGGATGGGTTTCGGAGCCTCTAATCGCGACCGATGGATCCGATCGAGAGGGGGGATAGGTAGGCCTAGGTAGGATGATTGTGACTGTGTAGAAGGCCGAGGTTTGTGGGAGAGAAGAGAGAAGAGAGAGAGAGAGAGAGAGAGAGAGAGAGAGAGAGAGAGAGAGAGAGAGAGAGAGAGAGAGAGAGAGGGGGAGAGAGAGAGAGACCCGGCAACAGTTTTCGGAGACCGAAAACGTCCGACGTTAGACCGGCTATATTGCCGCTATAGTTAAACGGTTGGGCTATCAAACGAGCTCCGAATATGATGAAACTTGGCAGGCGACCTACTAACAACATAACAACACCACATGCCAACTTTCATCCCATTCCGAGAACATTTTCCGGCCACTTATAAAATAATATTTCGGACATGCCGCAGGCGCGTGCAAGTGTGTCTGGGCTCAGAACGGACAACGGACGGAACTGGGAGACCCGAACTAATGCAAGTTTCAAAAACATGATGATGCAATGCGGATGATGACATGATGAAAACCAACACGCAAGCAAATGACATGGCAACGATAGCGAATAACTGGAGGACACCTGGCACAATGGTCTCGGGGCGTCACAATGACATACAAGAAGATGGACGAAATATGCAAGATGGCCTTTTATAAATTTCGTCGATAACTTATTATTGGTGCTGCGCCAACTTATTTTTGGGCCAGGCCCATGTATTTTCAAAATACTACTTCATAGGCTATTTTTAGAGTCCATATTGTAGGGGAAATGACTCAGGAGGTGTTTTAGTCCCACCTTGCCAAAGGTGGACGAAATACCATCTCTTTTCCCCTATAAATATAGCCCATAGGGCATCTTTTAGACTTGGGTTTTATTTAGTTAAAAGTTAACCCTCGCTGCAACTTTGTGTACTTCCTTTGTGTCCAACGACCAGACCTAGACCGCTTATGAAACCCCACTTTTATTAATACTTCATCCATATTCGTAATATTTGGATTGCTTAATCATATTTTTGCTTGTTCTTCGATTGCTTGCAAGAATAGACCTTCGTGGTCAGGTTGATCATGCTCTGGCGTGGTCAATAACCTCTCGAAGTTGGTTTAGCGATTACTAAGGAGCAACATCGTGCATGTTTGTAGTCAGATCGTCAAAGTCGTCTCCATCAAATTGATAGTTATCATCTCATTGAAAGATCGGGACACCCTCGCCTCTATCAAGTGGTATCAGTTTTCAGGTTGCTCGGTGAGATATTTCCAGTGTTTCGTAGTCTAGATTGCATATGTTCTTCATACCTAGAGTGCAGGAAAAAGCCAAACAAAAAATGATAGATTAGTTCATCCGTCTCCCAGACAGTCTAAGCCTTTTCGCCATTACCACTTAGTTTTTGCATTGTTGAATTTTTGGTTGCATCGTGTGTCAAGTTGCTGGTTTTAGTGTCTAAACTTTTAGAGTTTCGAATTCTAGTCACGTTTTGTTCACGCCGCATCCGCATCCATATACACCATCATCCACTTCATTGACATCTTTTGTTACCGCATATATTATTCACCGCCATCACCATCATCCATCTGCCATTGTCATATGCCACCATAATCATTCGTTAGCTGGAGCTTGATCCTTGTTGGAGTGAGAAGAAGAGAGAAGAAATATCATTGTGTTGCTTTGGCTGCTGGTTACCACATTTAGGAAGTGTTCTTGGATAGGAAGGAAAGCAAACAGCAGCATAGGCAGAGAGAAATTAGAAAAAAAAAAACTGCAGCTCGGTTTGGCTTGGGAATTGTTTCCCACGTTACTAAAAGGGGAGTGCTACGCGTTTGCCGATGCATCTTTTTAAAAGATCCGTCGCCTGACGAGCCGTGTGATCTAGATTGCTCGGCGTATAATTCCTCTTTGCAACAAGAGTATTGTTTCAGAAACAATGGTGACTATTACAACAAGAGCTTTGTTTCGCAAACACATCGGTGACTATTGCAACAAGAGTTTTGTTTCAGAAACATTAGTGTCGTTGCAAAAACATCTCTGCGTATGATCCCACTTTGCAACAAGAGCTTTGTTTGGAGACATCGGTGCCGTTGCAAAAACATCTCTGCGTATGATCCCACTTTGCAACAAGAGCTTTGTTTCAAAAACAACTATTGCAACAAGGGCTTTGTTTAAAAAAACGTTCAAGGCCGGGACGGATCAGCAGGGAGGGCTCCCCCAACACCGCCAGCATTGATGGTGAGGCCATGCGCCGTGCCGCGCACTGCTGGAACGATGATCGGGCCGCGCGGATCTGAGACGCTGTCTCCGACGTCGGGTGATAGCTTGACGATCCCGATCTAGATGCAGGGGCAGGAGAGATGTGAGCGACAGGGCGGCCGACTGCCTAGCCAGCGACAAGTGAGGCGGCGAATGAAAAGCGGAGGCATGGAAGTGGGGCGACGCGGGCTTGCCTCGCCGCCGAATGACGACTGCTGGAGCGGACCGGTGGCAAGCACGAGCGAGCACGGGCATACCTGGCTATGTAGTCTGTTTGCAACAAGTGCCTAGTTGCAGAAACGATTCTGAAATAAGGGTGAAGTTGCAAGAACGTGAAGTAGATGAAGGTGACGCCTGACCGTCCGATTTACAACAGATCGAAAACTCAGGGAGGCAGACGACACGAGTGAAAAGATCTGTCGGGTGACCACAAGCTTTTCCCTAAAAGAAATCTGATCAGTTGTGCATTTTTTCCGTAAAAAAACAAGGATTGTGCAACGCTAGAAAAGAAATCAGAATAAATAGAGGGGAGATTTAAAGGTTCGGTCAGATCTTTTGGTAGGACTGTTACCTTGTTGGGATTGATTTCGTCGGACAAGGTGAGGGGTACTACTACCAATTTCATTTTGGCAAGTGTGTTCAGCGCAAAGGAAAAATAAAGGAAGGCAAAACGAATTGAGCGAGATCTGTACAGATTCTGCCTTTAGGGCATGTACAATGGTGCTATCTTAGGAGTGCCACGTAGGATAAATGATGAGGTGGAGGAGAGAACTCATAAGAGAAGGCTTGTCTTCTCTTATTTAAAATAAGACAAGAGATGATTTCTTAACACAATATGTCTCACCACATTTTTAGGAATTGCTAGTTATTGAAGATAAGGCTAAGAGATGATCCATTGTAGACATTTTTCTTTGTCATCTCTAAATTACATGCAAAATTTAAGATAAGACTATCTTATCAACCATTGTACATGCCCTTAATTGCTTCGATTTTTGTGCTGTTCGGTCCTGTTAAAAAGGCAAGTCTGATCATCACGTGGGGAGAGAGGGAAGGAAAAATATAAGGAAAGCATCATGTGGCTTGATTTTCGGGAAGAAATCTCATTTTTGTTGGAAAGTTTTGATGTACCTTTTTTTTTGCGAAGGACCTTTATTTCTTGGAAACTGGCCCTTATTTGTCTCTTTGGTGCTAGGAAAGAGCACAGAAAGAAAGTTCTCACACGTCCCATCAGAATTTGTTTTGGAAAGCGACTCTGAATATAAAAGGAAGATTTAGTTTTAAAAAAGTGAACTGAAGGATAGATTCGTGTGTTGTTTTGGAAAGTGAGATTCGTTACTTTTCTTTTTCTTTCTTGGAGCGACAGTAAAGAAACGTGCACATCTGTTCTGTTCAGAGTTTGAGAACGCCATGATTGAAAAAAAAAAGAGTGAGCAAGAGTTTGAAAGTAGTGCTTCACGTTTAATTCTTGGAGACACTAAAAAAACTGCTGATTTTTTTTTTTTTGGAAGTTAAGATTCGGCCAAGCATATTTGCAGCGAGCGCTTTCCATAAAAAGGCATCAATTTCGTGATAGGTGCAGATCGGAAGGTTTTAACAGCAAAACAAAAAAGTGGGCATATTTGGGACTTGTTTCCCTACGTGGTTATTTTCTTCTGCAAATCATAAATCAGATCACGTGGCACTTATTTCAGCAAGTTGCAATCTTGGTTCGGTTTCCTTGTCTGGTTTATAGGAAAGAAATACCAAAAGACATTTCGTGGAGAAGGATTGTTTGCCAGCAAAAAAAAGAAGATTACTAGTGCTTGTTTGGAAGGATTAAAAAACTCAGAGTAGATACACGCACACTTTTGGCGTACTAAGGGACTGTTTGGTTTGGCAAAAATTGCCACATCTAAGAACCACATTTAGACCCCACATGGCATAGACACAAAAAGTGTGGCAATGTTCCCTTAGGCTTGTCAACTTGTGGCTTTCATTTTGATGAACTAATCTTAGGCAAGTTTGGCAAAAAAATGTGTGGCAAAGTGTGGCAATGCTAGTCCTAAAATCAAACAGCCCCTAAGTTAGCAAGTTACAGTTTCCACAAAGGAAAAAATTGACAAGTCACATCTCTACTACTATTAAACAAGCAAACATATTCATCGCTACGTGCACCCAGCCTAAGCTACACAGAACAACACAGAGAAATTACAGCCTCCCGATCAGATAACATAATTTGATCTAACCGTCAAGATTGCACAAACCCACATCAAAAGTACGCTTAGCATTTTATTCTGGGCGGACGAAAACTCTGCCACTAGCGAGCGGAGGAAAGGTTGGTTTGGCAATGACATAATCCCACCCTCAATTAGCGCTAACCTCTCACATCTAATCCCATCCCCAATTAGCGCGTCCCAACCTTCCCAAATCGCGGTCTCAGCTCTGCTCCGCCCTCGCCCACCCGCCCGTTTCGCATGCCCCCAAATCCACCGTGGTCGCGCCGCCGTAGCAGCAGCACCACCCTGTCATCGGCGGCAGGAGGAACAGCAACAACGAGGAGGCGTTTCAGGAGGTGGACCCGACCGGGCGGTTCGGGCGGTACGCGGCCATGCCGGGATGGGCTCCGTCAAGAAGGTTCGACCAGGAGGAGTGCATCGAGGTGGCGTGGAACCGGGTGCGCCTGCGCGCGCTGGACCCCTCCATGGTCGACCGCCGCCATGCCGAGGTGCGCCTTCTCCGCTCCCTCCATCGTGACCACATCATAGGCTTCCACGAGGTCTGGCTCGACCACGACGCTGGCGTGCTGAACTTCATCACCGAGGTCTGCAACTTGGCGAGCCTCCGCGAGTATTTCGACCGCCACAAGCACGTCTCCGTCAGAGCGCTCAAGAAGTGGGCGCTCCTTGAGGGCCTTGACCACCTCCACACCCGCGACCCCTGCATCATCCACCGCGACCGTACTTGCAGCAACGTCTTCAGCAACGGCAACACCGGCCATGTAATACCTGCGCCAATCAATCTCGCTCGCCTAGCTAATTGCCTATCCTCGCACACTTCTTGGTTCGAACAGCCTCAACGGCGACGAGGACAACAGTAGGATCTAACGTACGGTTCTTGGTCCACCCTTTTCATCGTACTGGATTAGGAATGCTTGCTTGTACCTGGTGCTGATGGTTGGGGTTCTGCAGACTTGGCAGAGATCGTGAATTTTCTCGGTATCATGCAAAGCGATTCAGGTGAGAGGAATGCAACTCTTTGTTCTTTGAGGCTTACTTTTCTTTAGTGTTAGATTTTGTTACATATCTGCTGTGTGACGAGAATTGCAAACTCAGATTCAGCGGGCGCCATCTTTTGTGGTGTTGCATGCCAGAGGCAGGCAATTGGAGCTTCTCCGTCTAATTGTTAACTTGGTGGAAGCTAGCTGCTATACTAAAAACCTAGAGTGGAGGTTGGTTTAACACTTCACTCTTTGTAGTATAATTTCTCTATGCTGATTATACAAAACCATTAGTCAGGTTCTCATAATCGGTAGCTATTTTCTGTTAAACATTTTACAGCATTGTAAGCAAAAAAGATTTTTGATGCAAAATGTACTTCATTGTACAGAGAGTATTAGATGATGTTTTAACCTCAGTGTTGGAGCATCTGACACATACATTACCTGACAAATTGCTCCCTCACAGTGTCGTTGATGAGCAGTTAGAAAGGATGTACAACTTGTAGATTCCATTGCCATACATTACCTGACAAATTGCTCCCTCGCAGTGTCGTTGATGAGCAGTTAGAAAGGATGTACAACTTGTAGATTCCATTGCAGAGAAACATGCATAGATTTTTTTCAGAAGAGTGCAAGTCTTTTCCTGCTACTGTCCAAATACAACCAATTTACCCCCTGTAAGTGAACCCAATTTTACGTTCTTGTCAGATGCATTATTTAGAAGGCACAAATTTCAAGAATCTGTGTTG
The DNA here is from genome assembly GCF_002162155.2 of Triticum dicoccoides. Classification (NCBI taxonomy): domain Eukaryota; kingdom Viridiplantae; phylum Streptophyta; class Magnoliopsida; order Poales; family Poaceae; genus Triticum; species Triticum dicoccoides. The sequence continues at coordinate 268,720,391 of NC_041384.1, forward strand.
CTGTTTTGTGACCCCCCATATGACAAGCAATTTCAAGAACTACCACCATTTCAGTGTGAACATAGAATAAATATAGTATGGGTGTTTAAAAATCTTCCCTTTATGACTGTTTGGAAATCTAAAGTGTCAGTATTGTTCTATTTCTAAATGACTTTTTTGTATCAGATATAAAAATAGCAGTCAAATTTCGGAGTAATTACGATGCATAGTTGGTTAATTTATTCAGAAAGGGGAGAATCATAAGTAGTTGTTTGCACTTTAAAGCTTTGCTCGGTTTCTTGTTTAGCTCATTTCTGTTAACTTTTGTACAGCCAAATCAGGAGCTTGGATGATGTCAGGTTGAATCTTGAGTTTCTCAAGTACTTGTGATGGTATTCTCTTATATATCTAACTAAGAAGATGTAGATAATAAAAATATTATTTGTTTTGTCTAACTTTACTGCGCATATGTGTATGAGTGTATGTTCAGATTGTTCAACACCCCCTTTATTTTTCTATCCCGTGCCATTTTGTATTTGTACAACTTGCATTGAGGGAGTGCAGCAAATCCAGGACTCACCATGATGATGTGCATTCTAAGAAAAATATAATGAAATTCCTATCACTTAAGATACCTTTACTAGCGGAACAATGGAATTGTGTGTACAAAATCTTTCTTTCATAGCAATTATCCATGCTGATAAAATATTCGTCCTTCATGTTTTGCAGAATAGTTCAGTGAAATGTACAAAGGGATAACCTTGGATGCAGTGGTGGAGCATAGGCGGGACACTACTGCTCCTTGCCCCCACCTCCCTTCCTAGAGGAAATTTTACCAAATATGCTTATATTTCTGCTAATCGTTCTACTAACCCTCCGGTGTCTCTGATCACCCTAGCCTTTTTATGTCATACACTCATTTTGGCCCCTCCTAATATCTGGTTCATGCTCCCCCACAGCTTGGATTGTGAAGACTTGCTTAGTCCATCCTTTTGCTTTGCTTACTAATGATGCCCCAAGATGCAAAATACTAATTAGTTTTCTTTATGTGTGTGCTACATTTTAGATGCAATTGCTGATCAACATCTTTGGCTTCACGGTTATTCATGGAAACTGGATGTGGTGAGTGTCGTCAAAATTTTATCCATTTTTCATTTTCTTCACATTTTTAGTAAAATGACTATTCAGACAAGCTTAAAAAATAGAAATTGGTTTCATAACATTTGGATTCTAGAGGCTTGTCATGCACTGCAAGTTCTACATTTGATCCATTTGAACCAATGCATGAGCTCAGTCAAATTCACAGCAATGTCCTTTAACACTGCAGGCAATGAAACAAAAGGAGTTGCACTGGTTGGGACTTGGGAGGCATGGATAGTTCAAGTACTATCTGGGATACTACTTACATTGCTAATAAGTTAACGTCTGGTCCTAATACTAGGATTCCCAGCTATCTTAGTTTCAAGCCCTGTATGCTTATTTGATTGAAGGTGGAAGTGGGACTCCTTTTGGTGCTTAAGTAATAACTCAATGATAGCGGGAACTAGTTGAATTATCAATATACATTTGGGCATAGAGCATGACGATGTATGAAACTTCTGAACACTTTCAGGTTGTCTATAAATTAACAGTCTTGGCCACTTAAGAAAAGTGAATTGCAACTAAATTGTTGAAAATGCAGTTCTACAATTAAGCACTTTGTTGAAATTTTCAGGTTGTCGGACAAACTGCAACTATGAACAGTATGCCTCATTTGACTCTTGTGGGGGTAGAGCAATAAAATAAACATGTCATCACTAGGCGAGTTCAAACACTGGATGGCAAGGCGGTCATCTATTTGAATACACTTAATCGTTTCAAGGAGGTAGAAGGCGGTGCAGAAGCTGCAGTTTTGACCCCACTTGTGCTAGACAATTTTTTTTCGGAGATTTGTGCCAGCCAATTTGGGTATGAGTGATGCTCACGGAGGCCATTCTACGTAGCTGATGGACTGTCATGTCTATATAATTTTTATATAGCTGACAATTCAATCATGAAATGCTAGGGCTCCATGGAAGGAAAAGGAAAATGCGTCTGCAAAATCAGTATATTTTGTGATGGAAGTATTGGTAGATTTGATATTATCTTACAACCTATAAGAACACCGAATGTGTGAAACAACATTTGTTATTGTCCAGCAACGCGACCACAAATCCACAATGATTGCAACACTGTATTTATTTGACCATATATTTTTGGAATATTCCATGTTTTGTTTATATATACTTATGATACTTAGTTTAAGTTTGAAACGTGTGTTGCATGTGCATGTTTACTAGTTTGTTTGGTTGGATCTTGTTGGGAAGTGATTTTGCTAATCCATTGTTCTCCTGAAAAAAGGTAAACACAGGCCGTTTGGAATATTTGGCTTCTACCTAAACGCTTCTTCAGCTGTGGACTCTGACTGTTCATGTTGCTGTAGTAGTACAGCTATCGGTGTGTTGTGGTGCACAAAGGGAACACTCGTTCGCAATACGAGATTGAGCATCACTTTGACTCCTATGCGTGTTGGATCCTCGTGTGTGTGTGTGGTATTTCTTCCACGCATATTATTGGCGACAACCCCATCATTCCAAATCTGACATTGTTCTTGTGTGTTCGGTATGTGAATCCGTCTGTGTCTTAGGCTCGCATCTCTAGTACTGTCTAGTGATGACCCACAAGTATAGGGGATCTATCGTACTCCTTTCGATAAGTAAGAGTGTCGAACCCAACGAGGAGCAGAAGGAAATGATCAGTGGTTTCCAACAAGGTATTCTCTGCAAGTACTGACATAAGTGGTAGCAGGTAGTTTTGTGATAAGATAATTTGTAATGAGCAACAAGTGACAAAAGTAAATAAGGTGCAGCAAGGTGGCCTAATCCTTTTTGTAGCAAAGGACAAGCCTGGACAAACTCTTATATGATGTAAAGCGCTCCCGAGGACACATGGGAATATCGTCAAGCTAGTTTTCATCATGTTCATATGATTCGCGTTCGGTACTTTGATAATTTGGTATGTGGGTGGACCGGTGCTTGGGTGTTGCCCTTACTTGGACAACCTCTATTGCAAGCATCCGCAAATACAACACAAGTATTAAGGTAAACCTAACCATAGCATGAAACATATGGATCCAAATCAACCCCTTACGAAGCAACGCATAAACTAGGGTTTAAGCTTCTGTCACTCTAGCAACCCATCATCTACTTATTACTTCCCAATGCCTTCCTCTAGGTCCAAATAATGGTGAAGTGTCATGTAGTCGACGTTCACATAACACCACTAGAGGAGAGACAGCATACATCTCATCAAAATATCGAACGAATACCAAATTCACATAACTACTAATAGAAAGACTTCTCCCATGTCCTCAGGAACAAAAGTAACTACTCAGAAAGCATAAATATGTTCATAATAAGAGGGGTATTAATGTGCATATAGGATCTGAACATATGATCTTCCACCAATTAAACCAACTAGCATCAACTATAAGGAGTAATTAACACTACTAGCAACCTACTAGCACCAATCCCGGACTTGGAGACAAGAATTGGATACAAAAGATAAACTAGGGTTTTGAGATGAGATGGTGCTGATGAAGATGTTGATGGAGATTGCTCTCTCCCAATGAGAGGAGCGTTGCTGATGACGATGGCGATGATTTCCCCCTCCTGGAGGGATATTTCCCCGGCAGAACAGCCCCGCCAGAACCCTAGATTGGTTCCGCCAAGGTTCCGCCTCGTGGCGGCGGAGTTTCGTCCGAGAAGATGGCTTATGATTATTTTCCCATCGAAAGAGTCCATATAGCAGAAGATGGTCATCGGAGGGCCATCAGAGGGCCCACGAGGTAGGGGGCGCGCCCAGGGGGGTAGGGTGCGCCCCCCACCCTCGTGGGCAGGGTGTGGCCCCCTGGTGAAGTTCTTGCGCTCAATGTTTTTTATATATTTGGAAAACATCATCCGTGAAGTTTCAGGACTTTTGGAGCTGTGCAGAATAGGTCTCTAATATTTGCTCCTTTTCCAGCCAGAATCCCAGCTGCCGGCATTCTCCCTCTTTATGTAAACCTTATAAAATAAGAGAGAATAGGCATAAGTATTGTGACATAATGTGTAATAACAGCCCATAATGCAATAAATATTGATATAAAAGCATGATGCAAAATGGACGTATCAACTCCCCCAAGCTTAGACCTCGCTTGTCCTCAAGCGAAAAGTCGAAATCGAAAAATATGTCCACATGTTTAGAGATGAATGTGTCGATAAAAAATAAAATACGAACATGAGGGCATCATGATCATTCTTAGAACAACAACTTATATAATTCTTGTCATATGATATCTTATACTAGAGTAATAATTCAATCACAATATCAAGTATGAATCGTAAACTTCATTGAAAACTAACAAACTATAATCTCAGTCGTTGAAGCAATTGCAATTTATCATAACATAGGAAAGAGTCAATGTATAAGAGATTTTCAGCAAGTCCACATACTCAACTATCATATAATCTTTCATAATTGCTGACACTAACGCAATAGTTATGGGTATGGAGTTTTAATCGGACACAGAGAAAGATAGGGGCTTATAGTTTTGCCTCCCAACGTTTAACCTCAAGGGTAATGTCAACGGTAATAGTTCATGAAAACTCACATCCAGTTAGCCATATATACCAAGATCTTTCCAACATATTGTGCTTGCCAAAGGATAAAATGTAAAAAGGAAGGGTGAAGATCACCATGATTCTTATGCAATGTAGGAGATAAAAGTAAAAGATAGGCCCTTCGCAGAGGGAAGCAGAGGTTGTCATGCGCTTTTAAGGTTGGATGCACAAAATCCTAATGCGAAAGAACGTCACTTTATATTGTCACTTGTGATATGGACCTTTATTATGCAGTATGTCGCTTTTATTACTTCCATATCACACGATCGTATAAAAGCTTATTTCTTCCACACCAATCAATCATACATATTTAGAGAGAAATTTTTCTTGCTTGCACGGATGACAACTTACTTGATGGATCTTACTCAATCCATAGGTAGGTATGGTGGACTCTCATGGCAAAACTGGTTTAAGGGTGTTTGGAAGAACAAGTAGTATCTCTACTTGGTGCAATGAATTTGGCTAGCATGAGGGGGAAAGGCAAGCTCAACATGTTGGAGGATCCAAGACAATATAATTTATCTCAGATGTAAGAAAACATAACCCATTACGTTGTCTTCCTTGTCCAATGTCAACTCTTTAGCATGTCATATTTTAATGAGTGCTCACAATCATAAAAGATGTCCAAGATAGTATATTTATATGTGAAGACCTCTCTTTCTTTATTACTTCATATTAATTGCAACGATGACCAAAACTATGTTTGTCAACCCTCAATAACTTTTATTCATCATACTCTTTCTATGTGAGCTCATTACTCTCCATGAGAGTCACATGATCTCTTTGTTTCTTTTTACTTCTTTCTCTTTTCTTTTATTCACTTAGGATCATGGGAAAATAATCAAGCCCTTGGCTCAAACTAATCTTTATTATATAGCTCACAGACTCGATTACATAGAGGGGTAATAAAGCAAAACTCACAACTAGATCATACTAAGTACTTTTATTCTACTAGATCAAGATATTACCAAAAGGATCAAACTAAGAAAAATGGTAAAGATAAAAGTGATGGTGATACGATTCCGGGGCACTCCCCCAAGCTTGGAAGTTGTCAAGTGGAGTACCCATACTAGATACTCAATTCTTCTTTGTTGGAGGAGACGGTGGTGATTTTGCTCGTCTCCTCATTTCCCTTGGGTTCATAGTCTTCTTCTTCTTCCATGGTCCAACCATAATGCTCCACATCCCCATAGACCTTAGGATCTGCAAGGTAATCCGCCACATAGCTTTCTCCTTCCGAATCCTGGGATGACATGTTGCTCTGTCTGTAGCAGGACAACTCAAAACAAAGACAAGAGATTTTGCGTGATACGGGAGTCAAAACCCCCGGGAGGTTATATAATGATTTTTTACCAACCAAAATATGTGTCCTGTAAGAAAACGGAGTCCGGAGAGCACATGAGATGCCCACGAGGTAGGGGGGCGCGCCCTCCACCCTCGTGGAGCCCTCGTGTCCTTTCCGGACTGCTGCTTATTTTTCTATTTTTCTAAATATTCCAAAACGGAGAAATATTGCCTTAAAAACTATTTTGGAGTCGGTTTACTTACCGTACCACATACCTATTCCTTTTCGGAGTATGAAACATTCCGGAAAGTGTCCTTTATGTATTCCTCCGGGGTTACGATTTCAATAACATTGGTTTCAACATTTATGGGATTACCTAAGATATAGTGTTTGATTCTTTGACCGTTCACCACCTTCGGATTTGTGCCTTCGAAATTGTTGATTTTTATGGCACCGGAACGGTAGACCTCCTCGATAACGTAAGGACCCTCCCATTTAGAGAGAAATTTTCCTGCAAAAAAAATCTTAAACAAGAGTTGTATAGCAATACATAATCACCTACGTTAAACTCACGCTTTTGTATCCTTTTATCACGCCACCTTTTAACCTTTTCTTTAAACAACTTGGCATTTTCGTAGGCCTGGGTTCTCCATTCATTAAGTGAGCTAATATCAAATAACCTCTTCTCACCGGCAAGTTTAAAATCATAATTAAGTTCTTTAATAGCCCAATAAGCCTTGTGTTCTAGTTCGAGAGGTAAGTGACATGCTTTTCCATAGACCATTTTGTACGGAGACATACCCATAGGATTTTTATATGTAGTTCTATAGGCCCATAATGCATCATCAAGTTTCTTGGACCAATTCTTTCTGGACCTATTAACAGTCTTTTGCAAAATTAATTTGAGTTCTCTATTACTCAATTCTACTTGACCACTAGACTGAGGGTGATAAGGAGATGCAATTCTATGATTAACATCATATTTAGCAAGCATTTTACGGAAAGCACCATGAATAAAATGTGAACCACCATCAGTCATTAAATATCTAGGGACTCCAAACCTTGGAAAAATAACTTCTTTAAGCATTTTAATAGAAGTGTTATGATCAAGACTACTAGTTGGAATAGCTTCTACCCACTTAGTAACGTAATCAACAGCAACTTAAATATGTGTATAACCATTAGAGGAAGGAAAAGGTCCCATATAGTCAAAGCCCCAAACATCAAATGGTTCAATAACAAGCGAATAATTCATAGGCATTTCTTGACGTCTACTAATATTACCAATTCTTTGACATTCATCACAAGATAAGATAAACTTACGGGCATCCTTGAAGAGAGTAGGCCAATAAAAACCAGATTGTAGTACCTTATGTGCAGTTCTATCTCCAGCATGGTGTCCTCCATAAGCTTCGGAGTGACACTTGCGTAGGATTTGTTCCTGTTCATGCTCAGGTACACAACGTCTAATAACACCATCTACTCCTTCTTTATAAAGATGTCGTTCACCCCAAAAGTAATGCCTCAAATCATAAAAGAACTTTTTCTTTTGCTGGTATGTGAAACTAGGTGGTATAAACTTAGCAACAATGTAATTAGCATAATCGGCATACCATGGAGCAGTATGAGAAGTATTTATGACATTTAATTGCTCATCAGGAAAGCTATCATCAATAGGTAGTGGGTCATCAAGCACATTTTCTAACCTAGACAAGTTGTCTGCAACGGGGTTCTCAGCTCCTTTTCTATCAACAATATGTAAATCAAATTCTTGTAGCAAGAGAACCCATCTAATAAGTCTAGGTTTAGCATCTTTCTTTTCCATAAGGCATTTAATAGAAGCATGATCAGTGTGAATAGTTACTTTTGAATCAACAATATAAGGTCTAAACTTATCACAGGCAAATACAACTGCTAAGAATTCTTTTTCAGTAGTAGCATAATTTCTTTGAGCATTGTCTAGAGTTTTACTAGCATATTGAATAACATTTAGTTTCTTATCAACTCTTTGTCCTAGAACAGCACCTACATCATAATCACTAGCATCACACATAATTTCAAAGGGTAAATTCCAATTAGGTCACTGAACAATAGGTGCAGAGATCAATGCTTTCTTAAGTATTTCAAATGCTTCTACACAATCATCATCAAAGACAAATGGTATATATTTTTGTAATAAATTAGTCAGAGGCCGAGAGATTTTTGAGAAGCCCTTGATGAACCTCCTATAAAAATCGGCATGACCAAGGAAACTTCTTATACGTTTGATGTCCTTGGGACATGGCATCTTTTCAATATCATCAACCTTGGCTTTATCAACTTCAATACCTCTTTCAGAAACTTTATGCCCCAGGACAATACCTTCATTAACCATAAAGTAGCACTTTTCCCAATTCAAGACAAGATTAGTTTCTTCACATCTCTGCAAAACTCGATCAAGGTTGCTCAAGCAATCATCAAAAGAAGATCCATAGAAGGAAAATCGTCCATGAAAACCTCACAAATCTTTTCACAAAAGTCAGAGAATATAGCCATCATGCATCTTTGAAAGGTAGCAGGTGCATTACATAAACCAAAAGGCATACGTCTATAAGAAAAAGAACCAAAAGGGCATGTAAAAGTAGTCTTTGATTGATTTTTGGCTGACACGGGTATTTGAGAGAAACCAGAATAACCATCTAGAAAGCAAAAATGTGTATGTTTGGATAATCTTTCTCGCATTTGATCGATAAAAGGTAAGGGGTAATGATCTTTTTTAGTAGCCTTATTTAATTTGCGGAAATCAATTACCATCCTATAACCAGTAATAATTCTTTGAGGAATCAATTCATTTTTATCATTAGGAACAACAGTAATACCTCCCTTCTTAAGGACACAATGGACAGGACTTACCCACTTACTATCAGCAACGGGATAAATTATACCTGCCTCAAGGAGCTTTAGTATCTCCTTTCTTACCACTTCTTTCATTTTAGGATTCAGTCGGCGTTGATGATCACGAACTGGCTTAGCATCTTCTTCCAAATTAATTTTATGTTGACATAGAGTGGGACTAATGCCCTTAAGATCATCAAGAGTATACCCAATAGCAGCACGGTGCTTCTTCAGAGTTTTTAATAATCTCTCTTCTTCGCGTTCTGAAAGGTTAGCACTAATAATAACAGGGTATATCTTTTTCTCATCAAGACAAGCATATTTAAGAGTATCAGGTAACCGTTTAAGCTCAAACACGGGATCACCTGTAACACCCACGATGCGGTATATCTCCCATGTGCCGGAGCACGACTTAGAGGCATAACCGCATAGTAGGCATGTCACAAGAGGGGTAATCTTTACACATCCCATGTACTGAATAAGAGAGGGATAAAGAGTTGGCTTACAATCACCACTTCACACAATACATAAATATAGCATTACATCATCCAGAATACAATCAAGGTCCGACTACGGAACCAAAATAAAAGAAGACCACCCCTAATGCTAGATCCCCGATCGTCCCAACTGGGCTCCACTATTGATGAAAAGGAAACAAAACAAAACAACGACCAAGATCTTCATCGAGCTCCCACTTGAGCTGGGTTGCGTCATCTGCACTGGTATCATCAGCACCTGCAACTGTTTGGAAGTATCTGTGAGTCACAAGGACTCAGCAATCTCACACCCGCGAGATCAAGACTATTTAAGCTTATGAGTAGAAAAGGGTAGTGAGGTGGAGCTGCAGCAAGCACTAAGCATATATGGTGGCTAACATACGCAAATAAGAGCGAGAAGAGAAGCAAACTGCGGTCGTGAACTAGAAGTGATCAAGAAGTGATCCTGACTCTACTTACGTTCGAGCATAACCCAAGAACCGAGTTCACTTCCCGGACTCCGCCGGAAAGAGACCATCACGGCTACACACGCGGTTGATGCGTTTTAATTAAGTTAAGTGTCAAGTTCTCTACAATCGGATATTAACAAATTCCCATCTGCCCATAACCACGGGCACGGCTTTTGAAAGTTCAAAAGCCTGCAGGGGTGTCTCAACTTAGCCCATCACAAGCTCTCACGGTCAACGAAGGATATTCCTTCTCCCGAGAAGACCCGATCAGTCTTGGAATCCTGGTTACAAGACATTTCGACAATGGTAAAACAAGACCAGCAAGACTGCCCGATGCGCCGACATCCCGATAGGAGCTGCACATATCTCATTCTCAGGGCAACACTGGATGAGCACTCCGTACAACTAAAACCAACCCTCAAGTTTCCCCGAGGTGGCGCTGTAAAGGACTCTAGGTCGGACCAACACTTAGACAAGCACTGGCCGGGGGGGCTTAAAATAAAGATGACCCTCGGGCTGGCCGACCCGAGGGAAGGGTAGGTGGTGGTGAGGAAAATGGTAAAACCAAGGTTGGGCCTTGCTGGAGGAGTTTTATTCAAAGCGAATTGTCAAGGGGTCCCCATAACACCCAACCGTGTAAGGAACGCTAAATCAAGGAACATAGCACCGGTATGACGGAAACTAGGGTAGCAAGAGTGGAACAAAACACCAGGCATAAGGTTGATCCTTCCACCCTTTACCAAGTATATAGATGCATCAATTAAATAAGAGATATTGTGATATCCCAACATATCCATGTTCCAAACATGGAGCAAACTACATCTTCACCTGCAACTAACAACGCTATAAGAGGGGCTGAGCAAAAGCGGTAACATAGCCAAACGACGGTTTGCTAGGAAGATGGGTTAGAGGCTTGACATGGCAAAATGGGAGGCATGATATAACAAGTGGTAGGTATCGCGCCATAGCAAAAAGAGCGAGCAACTAGCAAGCAAAGATAGAAGTGATTTCGAGGGTATGGTCATCTTGCTTGAGATCCCGCAAGGAAGAAGAACGAGTCCATGAAGAAGACAAATGGACGTAGACGAACGGATCCTCACAAATGCGACGTTAACGGAACCAACCCGAAGAAGCAACACCGGAAAGAAGCACACAACATAGTAAACAACCAACACATGAACATGGCATGATGCATAATCAAGTATGATGCATGTCCGGTTTAATGATACATGGCATGGAAAAGTGCACAAACAATCCTACAAATTAAGTGGAGCTCAATATGCAAGTCTATTGCATATTGACGAAACTCCACAACCAAGTTATTTAGTTCGATCTTGTTTAAGTACCCAACAATATTAAATGTTGATTAAAATGGCAAGAGGTGAAGCAAAAGAAAACTACCTATCTAGGCAAGTTTAAATGAGGCCGGAACAACAAACAACAAGTCTGGAAACTCCTCATGTTCCTATTTTAGATTTTGGTACTGTTCTGTCCTAAACCATATTATAGAGTTTTTAAACATGCCAAGTAAAGCCACCATGATAAACTAGGCATTTTTCTACCCCATTTACATATAATGTTTGTTAGGTTTGGAGCTACGGTTATTTAGTTATGAAATAAATCATTTTAGCATGGCATTAGGTAAATTATAAGAAAACATCAATTTAAACATTTTTAACATGGATGAAAGTTGGATATTATGAAATTAGACAAGATTCTAAGCATTTTCCATATATAGCTTGTTTTAATTCGATGCGCAGTTTGTGAGATATGATATGCATGAAGTTTAGGGGCTATACTGTAAAAACTGCAGTCTTAGGATTAATTGCTAAAATTGCAGCAGCAGGGAAAGAACAAAATGGACTGAAACTGTAATCGGGCCAACATGCACAGGGGGACAAAAGTGGGGCTGCTCACATCGGGCCTTGGCCCAGTCGGTGTAGGAGGCTGAGGCAGCGTTGGGCCTGGTGGCTCGGCAGGAGCTGGGCCACGACGCGTGACATGGCCAGGAGGGCGCTGGAGGTGGGCTCTCTTGTTCTGACGAAGCAGAGGAAATCACGGCGCTGACAGAAGGTCGAGGCAGGGGCCAGGCGCGGCTGCAGCTTGGTCTCTGGCGGCAGAGCGGCGACATGGAGGTGGGGACGAGGCCGGGGCGCAGGGACTCGTCGGATCTGACGGAGACAGCGACAAACGGAGCAGGCCGCGGCGGGAACTGCTAGAAGACGAGGATGTAGGAGAAAACACAGGAGGTGCGGCGGGGCACCTCACCGGCGACAACAAGGAGCTCCGGCGGTGGTTTGGAACGCCAAAACGGACTAATCCGGGGATGGGCGGCTGGCTCAGGGGACTTGCGACGGAGCTCGGTGCCTCGCCTTGCTGGAAGACGAACAGGGCGGCGGCTTACTCCAGGCGATGAGGAATAGAAGGCGGCGGGGGAAGGGACTCATCGGTGGCTGGCGCTGGGGTTCTCGAAGCGAAGCAGAGGAGGCCGGAGGTGCTGGTGGCCTACTCCGGCGAGCTGGGACTCCGGCGAGGCGGAGGGCGTTCTCCGGATCTGTGGCTGCGCTAGGCGCAGGAAGACGAAGGAATGTTGACGAGCTTTCTCTGGGACGATGGCGGCCATGGCAGGGAAGAGGCCGGGATGGAGCAGGACGTGGCCGCCGACAGCGGGACTTGTTGGCGAGGCAGGAGACGACGCGGCGGTGCTTGAAGCAGAGGCGAGGCAGGAGACAACGAGAAGCGGGGCTCTGCTTGCGAGAGACTGGGAGCGAGGCTGCGGGATTTGAACGGGGCGACTCTGGGTTGGCTCGATTGGATCTGGGAGGATCCCGATGAAGATTTGGAAGGTGGCGGCGGGAAATGGGACAAGCCCCTAGAAGTTAGGGTTTTGTCCAGATTTAGACTAGGGAGTATATATAAGGAAAGAGGGAGTGTTTAGGGGCTAATCCGTCCCTCCAATTAAAATCGAGCGGTCGAGAAAAATAGACTAGGAAATCCAAATAAGAAAACGGTGATGTTTTGTAGACGTTTGGGGATGATCCGGACCCAACGGTGACGACTCCCCGGGTCGGATTCGGGACAACTTTCAATCGCGCGCGCGAGGAGGGCTGCGGGCTGACGAAAGAGGTTAGGTTGGGCCTAGCGGTAGGTAGTGGACTATGCAGAAAACCTTGGGCTGAGAGAGGAGAAGAGAGAGAGGCCCTGCGACTGTTTCCGGAGACAGAAAATGTCCGACGATTTGACCGACTATATTGTCGCTATAGTTATCTGTTGGGGCGTCAAATGGACTCCGAACGCGATGAAACTTGGCAGGCGTCCTACTGACAACAAAAAAACACCGCATGCCAACTTTCATCCCATTCCGATCATTTTCCGGCTACTTATAAAATACTATTTTGGACGTGCCACGGGCGCGTGCGAATGTGTCTGGACTCAGAACGGACAACGGAAAGAACGGGGAGACCGAGACAGATGCAAGTTTTGAAAACATGATGATGCAATGCGGATGATGACATGGCAAGATGCAACACGCAAGCAAATGACAAGGCAACAATAATGAATAACTGGAAGACACCTCGGTGTCGGGGCGTTACAACACTCCACCACTACGAGAGGATCTCGTCCCGAGATCTAGGATGGCACCGGAGAGAAACGGAAGAGGAAGAGAAGAGGTAAAACTAAGTTACTTCTTTGACAAATGAGTGAAACCAATGAACCTTGCGAGGTTGGACAAATTGAAAGAAAGAAAACAATGAAGATGAACAAAGTTGAAAACACTCCGTTAGAAAAGAGTAATAAGGAGCATTACTAGAACCTTGTAGGTTTAAAGACATAAGAAAAAGGGTTGCAATGGACAAGAAGTACGTGCAAGCACTCCGGATGAAACGAGATGTACAAGGAACGATCAAAATCAATTACAACAACACTCCGGTTGGAAAAGGAAGGCATAGAATATGAACTTGGCAAAACGAAAGCACTTGGATGAGACCCCGGTTAGAAGAGAAATGATAGCCACAATACCCCGGTTAAAACAAGATAGAGAAGGAATAAGAATGATATAATTTGGGTAGCATTCCGGCTGTAAATGGAAGGAATTGAACATGATCTTGACGAGATGAGAGGATATTTGATGAGATCAACAACACACTGCCTCCGGCACTATTGAAAGAATGGCACAAGGGTAAGAAAGATTTTAGATGGCACTCCGGTTGAGAAGGGATGCAGAACTTGATAAGATGGGAGAACTTGAATAGAGTGCACGACACTCCGGTTGAATGGATAAGCACGAAAAGAACACAATCCTCGCGATTCGAGATGATGATTGAAAAGAGCAACATCACTTGCCTCCAGAAGAAATGAAAGAATGGAATGGAATGAACGGAGGGAAACAAGATCTTGAGAGAGCACGCTTACAACAAATGCTAGAAAGGAGTTGTTGGATTATCAACAACGAAAGGATAAGCTTGATATGGGCTTATGAAATACATCTCAAAATTATGAGGTGACAAACTGCCACTCACGGGAAAAAAGATTTGATTGAGAGCTAGAAAAGATCGAAAGATTCTTCCACCGAGGTGATAAGAAAAACATGGATCATAGGTAATCATCACAAAGAGCAACATTCCCAATGGAAGGCTTTAGGTGAAATCTATACCAAGATAACCTCCAACGAAGATATTGATGGTTTGCAAAGGATGTCATGAACAAATTGAGAATGATGGGTTTAAAATATGTCATTTCGGCCAACTTGTGAATCATGAAACATGAAGGGAGCTGTCAAAATGACATAACACCACCTCAAAAGATAAGATAGAAAGAATTGCACATTTGGAATGCACGGTGAAGAATAATTGAAGTATTTTTTGGCGGACCTTAGCTTCGAGAGAGAACTTGAAGAACAAATTGAAGAATGAAAAGAATCCTTGACGAACCACCATGTTGAGCCTCCATGAAGAACTCCAAAAATAAAAGGCTGATATAAAGAAAGAGAAGTTGAAAACACAAGGTGAATCCTAGCAATGATTTGATTGAGCTTCATGATGGTATAGCCGAGAAAACTTGGAACTCCGGAAAGAAGGATGAACAAATGAGATCAAGAATTTTGATGAACCTCCGGAATAAGGAATTGAATCATTTGGATGAAACAAGAATAAGAATTATGTTATGTGTATCCTTCACCAATTTAAATTGATGACAAGCAACGGATTTGGCATACTACTTACTCTCGTAGAAAGGATTAAGAGAGATATAGCGCAAACTTGAGAAGGTCTTCAACGAACCACCGATATGATTGAAACAACGAATAAATTGATATGATAAGAAGGAAGAAAAATCTTGAACGAACCACCGTATGAATTGAAAATGAAAGTAGCAAAGGCACAAATCACTGGGTAGAATTGGAAAACGAATGAAGATACTTGAGAGAATTTAGATACAAGTGAATGAAGAGATCATGAGCTGATTAGAGAATAAATGAATGATGCACCGGTAAGATTTGGAGAACCATAGCTGAAAGTTGAGGATGAATAAACCCGAAATGATGGCCTTCAGAGAATCAAACTGAAAAGAATCTTTAATTGCTCCGGATTGGTGAAAAGAATTTTTTTACAATCAAAACAATTATGAGAGGATGGCATAAAGCTAGAACCGTGAATGTTTCGAAGAACGGGTAGGAATTTAAGAAGAACTCCTCTTCGGTCTTCAAAATCTGAGAATAACGATGAGAAACACCACCTTGAGTTGTTGAGGCACTCCGGAATGGAAATTAGAAAGGTTGAAACAATGATGAAAAGAATGTGAAAAATCTTGGAGAAGGCATTTGACTGATGATAACTCATTCTTACGTCAAACTTGGAAAATGAATTTAAGAGTAACTCCGAGAAAATAAGACGAGTCAGGTAAGATCCTGGGAAAAAATGTAACACCCCGGATGTAATTTACCTAATATGTACTCCAACTCTTGCCATTTCCGGCGCTAAGTTATTTTATTTCCTCGGGTTCGGGTTTTCGTCTCCGTGTGTTGTTATTGTCATGCATCTCATATCATGTCATCATGTGCATTGCATTTGCATACGTGTTCGTCTCATGCATCCGAGCATTTTCCCCGTTGTCCGTTTTGCATTCCGGCACTCCTATCTCCTCCGGTGGTCCTTTCTACCTTCTTTTCGTGTGTGGGGGTTAAACATTTCCGGATTGGACCGAGACTTGTCATGCGGCCTTGGTTTACTACCGGTAGACCGCCTGTCAAGTTTCATACCATTTGGACTTCGTTTGATACTCCAACGGTTAACCGAGGGACCGAGAAGGCCTTGTGTGTGTTGCAGCCCAACACCCCTCCAATTTGGCCCAAAACCCACCTAAACCCTCTCCATCATCTAGAGCGTTCGATCACGATCGCGTGGCCGAAAACCGCACAACATTTGCACTCTCCTAGCTCCTCCTATGCCTATATATAGACCCCCTCCGAAATTCCCGGATCTCCTCTACCCCGAAAACCCTAAATATCGCCCCCCACCGCCGGACATGTCTGCCGCCTAACCGGACGCTTCCCGCCGCCGCGCCTGCGCCAATCGGCGCGCGACACATGGCCTTCGTCCCGCCACTGCCGCTCCGGCCTGGGAGGCCCAGGTCGGGCCCCCGAGGCCCATCGCCACCCGTTGCCGCCCGGGGTCGTCTTCCTCCTCCGCCCGGCGCCAGTCGCCGCCTCCGGCGCCGCTCCGCCGCCCTCCGGCGACGTGCGCCTCGCCGCCGCAAGCTCCAGCCACCGCGAGCCGCAGACGCTGCCGGTCATCCTCTACCTCGCTGGCGTCGCCCCGTCATCCTCTCCGACCTCCCTCGTCGTCCGGCAAGCCGCCGGCCTCCTCCACGCAAGTCCAGCGTCCTCCCCAACGAACTCCGGCGAAACCCCGGCGACCTCGACTTCCGCACCGATCCGAATCTGGATCTGAGGATTTTGGATCGGTTGACTTTTGTCCCAAACCCTAATTAAATTGCATTTTTCATCATGCTATATCTCCGCACTCATAGCTCCGTTTTGTGCGTGTAGCATATCAAAATGTTCGTCTCAGAGAGTACATCATTTCATCTCATTGCATAATTTTCATTTCAGCTCATCTTGATGCCCGAAATGCTATTGGAAGAGAGCTATTTGAGTTAATTGTTAGATCTGCTGGACCAAACAGTTATTTGTCATTTTTGCCATGATTAATCTATGCATGATATGCTCCTGAGTTCTACATGAGTTTTATTATATGCTTTGCCATATTTACAGAGGTGCTATACATGTATTTTTGTGATATGTGTGGTGACTAGCACAAGCTTGCAAAGTGGTGCATTCGTTAATGCTGATTTCAGGGACTTAGGATTTCTCTAAGTCCTTGATCTGTTTTTGTCAATATGCCATATGTCCATGTTGTTTCCTAGTGATCCGTGCCTCTTTTGAGGATGATCAGTAAGGATGATTTGTTAATCTTGTGGTGCTCTATCCATCCATGTCTTTGTTTGCAATTATGGAGCAACCTAGCTTGAGTCAATTGAGCTCTACTTTTGCTATTTCGTGAATCCTGGCAGATTGTCTACTTGTTAGCGATTTTGCCGAGGATGTTGTTGTTGATCCGTGCATGCTATGTTGTTGTTCTTGCCATGTCTAGCTTATAATATGTATTCTTGATGGGTGTATGCTTAGATTGTCATGCCTTGCTCCGTAGTGAGTGCATCGAACTCGTAAACATGCCTACTTGTTAATAGATTTGCATGCTCCAGTTTTTCTCTAAGTCTGAGATCTGATTATGTTTTTGCCATGTTCATATGCTTGCAATTGTATTTTTTGATCCCTTTTGGCTCAAGGTCACTAAGGGACTTTTGTTAAGCTCTTTGAGTAGCTCCATGCCATGCCTTGCTTTGCCATGTTAAGTTACTGTAGCATATAGTTTTCATGCTCCAAATTGTGCTACCTGATCTGAAATTCCAGACTAGTGTTAATTTCACTGTCTGAAACCTGTTTATCAATTGCTCTTTTGCCATGCTTGTTTGAACCTGTTAATGGATGAACTGGCCGTAGCTCAGTGTTCATCTTTAGTCAAGAATCATGAGTGGATCCCTGCCATTTATTTTGTTGTTATGTTTGAGTGATGTAGCATAATTATCTTGATGCATTTAGATGGCTACTTACTGTTTATCGCAGACCGGTGCCATATTTGTTTTGCTTGCCATTTCCAAACCGTGCGTCCGATTCCGGTGTTCTTTATATAGATTTCAACCGAAATCACCTCACCTTTCCAGTGGCACACTTGGATTTCCAAGTTGAGGCCAGGTTCAATCATTCCTTGTCAAATCTTGCATATGCATCGCATATCGCATCCCGCATAGCATACCATGTTTCCATCATGTTGTTTGAGCTTTGCACGTGGTTGATTGTGTTCCTTTTGCTTGTTTGTCTTGTTTGGGTAGAACCGGGAGACGAGTTCTCTAACAAGGAGCCCGTTGAGTTTGCTTTTGAGGATCCAGTCAACTCTGACAACTTTGCAGGCAAGATGATCATACCCTCAAAATCACTTCTATCTTTGCTTTGCTAGATGCTCGCTCTTTTGCTATGCCTATGCTATGATGCCTACCACTTTCTTCTCATGCCTTCCAAATTGCCATGTCAAACCTCTAACCCACCATGTCCTAGCAAACCATTGATTGGCTATGTTACCGCTTTGCTCAGCCCCTCTTATAGCGTTGCTAGTTGCAGGTGAAGATTGGAGACCGTTCCTTGTTGAAACATTATTTTCTTGTTGGGATATCATTATATTATCTTGTTATCTTAATGCATCTATATACTTGGTAAAGGGTGGAAGGCTCGGCCTTTTTCCTAGTGCTTTGTTCCACTCTTGCCGCCCTAGTTTCCGTCATATCGGTGTTATGTTCCCGGATTTTGCGTTCCTTACGCGGTTGGGTAATAATGGGAACCCCTTGACAGTTCGCCTTGAATAAAACTCCTCCAACAATGCCCAACCTTGGTTTTACCATTTGCCACCTAGCCTCTTTTTCCCTTGGGTTTCCGGAGCCCAAGGGTCATCTTATTTAAACCCCCCGGGCCAGTGCTCCTCTGAGTGTTGGTCCACCTCGTCAGCAGCCGGTGGCCACCAGGGGCAACTCTGGGCTGGCCTACCGGAAGTTTAGACAATCTGAGTGTGCCCTGAGAAAGAGATATGTGCAGCTCCTATCGGGATTTGTCGGCACATTCGGGCAGTGTTGCTGGTCTTGTTTTAACCTGTCGAAGTGTCTTGAAGAACCGAGATACCGAGTCTGATCGGAACGTCTTGGGAGGAGGTCTATTCCTTCGTTGACCGTGAGAGCTTGTCATGGGCTAAGTTGGGACTCCCCTGTAGGGATTTGAACTTTCGAAAGTCGTGCCCGCGGTTATGGGCAGATGGGAATTTGTTAATGTTTGGTTGTAGATAACTTGAACCTTAACTTAATTAAAATGAATCAACTGCGTGTGTTACCGTGATGGTCTCTTCTCGGCGGAGTCCGGGAAGTGAACACGGTGTTGGATTAATGTTTGCCACAGGATGTTCTATAGTTCTTCGTTTGTGCTTTGCCTTCTCTTCTCGCTCTCTTTTTCGAATAGGTTAGCCACCATATATGCTTCGCTTGCTACAACTCCACATATTACCTTACCTTTCCTATAAGCTTAAATAGTCTTGATCGCGAGGGTGCGAGATTGCTGAGTCCCCATGGCTCACAAACCAGATGCAGGGCCCGATGACTCCATTCTAGATGATGCTCTTGAGCTCAAGTGGGAGTTCGACGAAGACTCACGCCGTTACTATGTGTCTTTCCCTGATGATCAGTAGTGGTGCCCAGTTGGGGCGATCGGGACCATGTCGCTTGTTGGGGTTGATATTTTATTTTGGTACCGTAGTCGGACCATGAGTATATTGGATGTTGTAATGCTATTTATGTACTTTGTGTGACGTGGCGAGTGTAAGCCAACTATGTACCTTTCCCCTTATTATCTATTTACATGGGTTGTTGTGAAGATTACCTTACTTGCGACATTGCTTTCAATGCGGTTATGCCTCTAAGTCATGCTTCGACACGTAGGAGATATAGCCGCATCGAGGGCGTTACAAGTTGGTAATCAGAGCCTTCCACGACCTTAGGAGCCCCATTGCTTGATCGAATTAGCAGACGAGTTGAGTCTAGAAAAATGTTTTGAGTCAGTTAGGAATTATATATCGGAGAGTTTAGGAATTCTTTTTACTCCCCAGCCCCTTCATCGCTCTGGTAAGGCATCCTGACGTAGAGTTTTGACTCTTATCTTCTCAAATTTCACTAAAAAAAATTTAGGATCACGTGGGTATCTTGGAATCGTTCTGATCGATTTGTGATGCGAAAATTGTTCTTGGTGCCTCCTGTCATTTAGGGGTTGTGGCAGTGTCCCGGGGAGTTGAGCTTCGAGGTGTTGTCGTCACAATTTTATCGTTGCAGTTCTGGAATACCTGAGTTTAGTTCACCGACATCGAAAATCTCTTTTATGCAGTTGTTGGTGAGATAACCTCGACGCCACCTAGTACTGGGGTGGGAGTTCGGGAGTGTTGCCATAACTTGTATAACGGATGCTTTTCGAAGGTTGAGGTAGACGATTTCCGAAGTTTTTCTCGGTTATGTGTTGAAGGATGGATACAGCTGGATGTAGGATTTGCTAGATTTGGGTGAGATATTATGCTTCCCCTGTATCCCCAACACCTGATTGCATAACTGGAAAGGTTCGAGAGTTTCATAGGTGGGAATTCTTGTAGCTCTAGTTCTTCTTCCACGGATATTTGGTTTGAGATTGGGTGATCCTTACCGAGTATTCGTTCTTGTTCCGTACCTTGTTGATTTTTCTTCTATCTCAATTCTAAGTGGCTTCTCAATTTATGGATATGTGACCATTTCAATTGGAATGCATTCGTTCATTTTGTTCAGATGTGAAGACTATATGTTGCAATTTCATCCCGTTGGATTCAGCTTCAATATTTGTCAATCAATGTGCTAATGGATGTCAACCTCTTCAGGATGGCTCCTCCAACGCGCACGACTCCGAATCCTGATCCGCCACCACCACCTCCACCTCCGGAGGCATGGCAAGCTATGATGGCCGCTACCAATGCAAACACGCAGCTGATCATGCAAATTCTCCAAGAGCGCAACCAAGCGAACCAAGGCAACCAAGGCAACCAGGGCAACAATCAGAATCACTTTGCTACACTCAACCAGTTCCTTGCTAACCAGCCAAAGACCTTCAGCAAATGCGTTGAGGCAACTGACACTGATGATTGGCTCGTGGACTTGTGCAAGCATTTCGAGTGCAGTAACGTCAGGCCTGAGGACTTTGTCAAGTTCGCTTCCTTCGAACTCAAAGACCAAGCTGCAGAATGGTTTCAGTAGTACAAAGATTCCAGAGGAGGCCGTGTGATTAACTGGGATGAATTCCGTCAAGACTTCAAAGCTCATCATATTCCTCAGAGCGTGGTTGAAAGCAAGCGTGAGGAATTCCGCAACCTGAAGCAAGGCTCTATGTCTGTCTATGACTACAACAAGATGTTTCAGGAGCTCGCCCGCTTTGCTAAGCAGGACGTCCCTGACGAGAAGAGCATGATATATCAGTTCAGGGGTAGTCTCAGAGAAGAAATCTAGCTAGCTCTTGTTCTCTTTGAGCCCTTGAGGTATGATGAGTTTTACAACATGGCATTGAAGCAAGAGGCTGCTCAACTGAAGTGTGATGCTTCCAAGAAGCAAGTCAGAGATGCTACTCCTTCTTCCTCTACTCAAGTGGCTAAGCAGCAGAAGTATTGGCTTCCTCCTCCTCCGTTCCGTCAGCCGTATCAACAGAAGAGCAAAGGTGGCAGTGGATCTTCCCACCCACCCAACCCTGGCTTTCAGAACAAGACTTCGTCTCAAGCTCCAAGATCGAGTGCTCCGTATCACCGTCCGCTTTCAGAGGTCACGTGCAACAAGTTCCAACAGAAGGGTCACTATGCCAACAAATGCTTCAATCAGAGGCGTCTCCCTCCTCCTCCTCCTGTGAGATCGGCAAGTACAGCTGTGGTCAAGGATAACCCCAAGCACGCCAAGGTCAACTTGATGAATGCAGCTCAGGCAGAGGACGCGTCAGATGTCATCATGGGTAACCTTCCTATTAACGATGTTCCTGCAAAAGTACTTTTTGACACTGGTGCATCGCATTGTTTCATCTCGAGACCTTTTGCATCTAAGCATGAGTTGTCTTCTCAAGTTTTGCATAAACCCTTAGCAGTTCTCTCACCGGGTAGATATTTGCTCGCTAACCACGAGATTCTGGATATTTCTATCATGATGGGTGATTTTAAGTTTCTGGCTTCTCCAATGGTCCTTGGTAAGTCGGATATTGATCTTATTCTCGGGATGGATTGGCTTTCTAAGCACAAGGCTCAGCTTGATTGTGCAGCCAGGCAGATTCAATTGACTCATTCGTCTGAGGATGTAATTGTCTTTGCCGCCCGGGATAATACAATCCGTCTGTTTTCTCTCAATGAGAAGGGTGAACTGGATGCCATCTCGCAAATTCCAGTCGTTTGCAAATATCAAGACGTCTTTCCAAAAGAGCTTCCAGGAATGCCTCCGCACCGGCCAGTTGAATTCGTCATCGATCTTGAGCCTGGCACGGAATCGGTTTGCAAGCGTCCTTACAAGCTTAGACCTGAAGAGTTGAAGGAGCTGAAGAAGCAACTCGATATTCAAGAGCGAATGGGTCTCATCCAACCTAATTCTTCTCAGTGGGGTTGTGGAGTACTTTTTGTGAAGAAGAAGGATGGAACGGACCGACTTTGTGTTGACTACCGTCCATTAAACAAGAAGACTATCAAGAACAAGTACCCACTTCCCAACATCAATGAGCTGTTCGAGCAACTCAAAGGTGCCCAAGTATTCTCCAAGCTTGATCTCCGTATGGGTTATCACCAGATTCGAATCCGTGAGCAAGATATTCCCAAGACGGCTTTCAGAACAAGCTATGGTTCATATGAATACACTGTCATGTCTTTTGGCCTCGTCAACGCTCCTCCGACTTTCTCTCGCATGATGAACTTCATCTTCAACGCCTACACAAATGACTTCGTTTTGGTCTATCTCGACGACATTCTGGTCTTTTCGAAGAACAAGGAAGATCATGCCAAGCACTTGCGTTTGGTGCTCGATAAGCTCAGGGAACATCAGTTCTACGCCAAGTTCTCAAAGTGCGAGTTTTGGCTCGATGAGGTTCTCTACCTTGGGCATATCATCTCTGCCAAGGGCATTGCGGTGAATCCTGAGAAGGTGTTTGCAATTGTGAATTGGGAACCACCTCAGAACGTGAAGCAACTCCGCAGCTTCCTCGGTCTCGCGAGCTACTGTCGAAGGTTCGTTGAGAACTTTTCAAAGATCGCGAAGCCTCTTTCAAACCTTCTCCAGAAACACGTCAAGTACGTTTGGTCTCCGGAGTGTGACATCGCTTTCAACACTTTGAAGAGAAATTGGTCACTGCTCCAGTTCTGACTCCTCCTGATGAATCCAAACCGTTCGAGGTCTTCTGCGACGCCTCTCTTCAAGGTCTTGGTGCAGTGCTGATGCAAGAGAAGAAAGTTGTGGCTTATACCTCTAGCAAGTTGAAGCCCAACGAGAAGAACAACCCCACTCATGACCTCGAGTTGGCGGTAGTTGTGCATGCTCTTTTGACTTGGAGACATCTCTTATTGGGAAGGAAAGTGGACATCTTCACTGACCACAAGAGTCTCAAGTACATCTTCACTCAGCCTAATCTCAACCTCAGGCAGACTCGTTGGGTCGAAATGATTCAAGAGTATAATCCGAGTATCGAGTATACTCCAGGCAAGGCCAATGTGATTGCTGACGCTTTGAGCAGGAAGGCTTACTGCAACAGTCTGATTCTCAAGCCTTACCAACCTGAGCTTTGTGAAGCTTTCCGCAAACTCAATATGCAAGTTGTTCCTCAAGGTTTCCTTGCCAACCTTCAAGTCTCTCCTACCTTGGAAGAGCAGATTCGCGACGCTCAACTTCTTGATGCTATGGTGAAGAAGGTGAAGATTGGGATTGCCAAGAGTCAACCCAAGTACAAGTGCTACCGCGTTGATGACAAGGATACTCTCTTCTCCGAGGATCGTATTGTTGTGCCCAAAGGTGACCTTCGTAAAGTTATCATGAATGAGGCTCACAATTCACTCCTCTCCATCCACCCTGGGAGTACGAAGATGTATCAGGACCTCAAGCAGGCTTATTGGTGGACTCGAATGAAGCGCGAGATTGCTCAGTTCGTGAAGGAATGTGATGTCTGCAGAAGAGTGAAGGCAGAACACCAAAGGCCAGCTGGTCTCCTCCAACCTCTTGCCATTCTATAATGGAAGTTTGACCACATTGAGATGGACTTCGTGACTGGGTTTCCAAAGTCCAAGCGTGGCAATGATGCTATATTCGTTGTCATCGACAAACTCACTAAAGTGGCTCACTTTCTGCCTATCAAAGAGTCTATCACTGCAGCTCAATTGGCAGAGCTGTATACCTCTCAGATTGTCTTGCTGCACGGTATTCCATAGGTGATCTCTTCAGACCGTGGCAGCATCTTTACCTCCAAGTTTTGGGATTCTTTTCAGAAGGCCATGGGCACCAACATCCGCTTCAGCACAGCTTTCCATCCTCAAACTAGCGGTCAAGTCGAGCGTGTCAATCAGATTCTTGAAGATATGCTCAGGGCTTGTGTGATCTCCTTCGGCATGAAGTGGGAAGATTGTCTTCCATACGCCAAATTCTCCTACAACAACAGTTCTCAAGCCAGTTCGGGCAAGGCCCCATTCGAAATTCTGTATGGCAGGAAGTGCCGTACTCCTCTTAACTGGTCAGAAACCGGTGAACGTCAACTTCTGGGAAATGACTTAATCACAGAGGCAGAGGAAATGTGCAAAGTCATTCGAGATAACCTCAAAGCAGCGCAATCGCGTCAGAAGAGCTACTATGATAGTAAGCACCGTGATTTGGCTTTCGAGATCGGAGATCATGTTTACCTCCGCGTCTCTCCAATGAAAGGTACTCGTCGCTTCGGTATCAAAGGGAAGCTTGCCCCTAGATACGTGGGTCCTTTCAAGATCGTCAGCAAGAGAGGTGATCTTGCCTATCAACTCGATCTTCCTTCAAACTTTGCAAATGTGCACGACGTGTTCCATGTCTCCCAGCTCCGCAAGTGCTTCAAAACACATGACCGCACCGTCAACTTCGAAGACATTGATCTCCAAGAAGATCTCTCTTATCGTGAGCACCCCGTTGCTATTCTTGAAGAGACTGAACGCAAGACTCGCAATAAGTCAATCAAATTCCTCAAAGTCAAGTGGTCACACCATTCCGACCGTGAAGCCACCTGGGAACGCGAGGATCACCTCCGTTCTGAGTACCCGGCGTTCTTCTAGTCCTAGATCTCGGGACGAGATCCTTTTGTAGTGGTGGAGTGTTGTAACACCCGGATGTAATTTATCTAATATGTACTCCAACTCTTGCCGTTTCCGGCGCTAAGTTATTTTATTTCCTCGGGTTCGGGTTTTCGTCTCCGTGTGTTGTTGTTGTCATGCATCTCATATCATGTCATCATGTGCATTGCATTTGCATACGTGTTCGTCTCATGCATCCGAGCATTTTTCCCGTTGTCCGTTTTGCATTCCGGCGCTCCTATCTCCTTCGGTGGTCCTTTCTACCTTCTTTTCATGTGTGGGGGTTAAACATTTCCGGATTGGACCGAGACTTGTCATGCGGCCTTGGTTTACTACCGGTAGACCGCCTGTCAAGTTTCGTACCATTTGGACTTCGTTTGATACTCCAACGGTTAACCGAGGGACCGAGAAGGCCTCGTGTGTGTTGCAGCCCAACACCCCTCCAATTTGGCCCAAAACCCACCTAAACCCTCTCCATCATCTAGAGCGTTCGATCACGATCGCGTGGCCAAAAACCGCACCTCATTTGGACTCTCCTAACTCCTCCTATGCCTATATATAGACCCCCTCCGAAATTCCTGGATCTCCTCTACCCCCAAAACCCTAAATATTGCCCCGCCGCCGCCGGACATGTCCGCCGCCTAACCGGACGCTTCCCGCCGCCGCGCCCGCACCAATCAGCGCGCGACACGTGGCCTTCGTCCTGCCGCCGCCGCTCCGGCCCGGGAGGCCCAGTTCAGGCCCCCGAGGCCCATCGCCACCCGCCGCCGCCCGGGGTCGTCTTCCTCCTTCGCCCGGTGCCAGTCGCCGCCTCCGACGCCGCTCCACCGCCAGCTGGCGACGCGCGCCTCGCCGCCACAAGCTCCGGCCACCACGAGCCACCGCGAGCCGCCGACGCCGCCGGTCATCCCCTACATCGTCGACGTCGCCCCGTCGTCCTCTCCGACCTCCCTCGTCGTCCGACAAGCCGCCGGCCTCCTCCACGCAAGTCCGGCGTCCTCCCCAACGAACTCCGGCGAAACCCCGGTGACCTCGACTTCCGCGCCGATCCGAATCTGGATCTGAGGATTTTGGATCAGTTGACTTTTGTCCCAAACCCTAATTAAATTGCATTTTTCATCATGCTATATCTCCGCACCCGTAGCTCCATTTTGCGCGTGTAACATATCAAAATGTTCGTCCCAGACAGTACATCATTTCATCTCATTGCATAATTTTCATTTGAGCTCATCTTGATGCCCGAAATTCTGTTGGAAGAGAGCTATTTGAGTTAATTGTCAGATCTGCTGCACCAAATAGCTATTTGTCATTTTTGCCATGATTAATGTGTGCATGATATGCTCCTGAGTTCTACATGAGTTTTGTTATATGCTTTGCCATCTTTACAGAGGTGCTATCCATGTATTTGTGTGATATGTGTGGTGACTAGCACAAGCTTGCAAAGTGGTGCATTCGTTAATGCTGATTTCAGGGACTTAGGATTTCTCTAAGTCCTTGATCTGTTTTTGTCAATATGCCATATGTCCATGTTGTTTCCTGGTGATCCGTGCCTCCTTTGAGGATGATCAGTAAGGATGATTTGTTAATATTGTGGTGCTCTATCCATCCATGTCTTTGTTTGCAATTATGGAGCACCTAGCTTGGGTTAATCGAGCTCTACTTTTGCTATTTCGTGAATCCTGGCAGATTGTTTACTTGTTAGCGATTTTGCCGAGGATGTTGTTGTTGATCCGTGCATGCTATGTTGTTGTTCTTGCCATGTCTAGCTTATATAGTATGTATTCTTGATGGGTGTATGCTTAGATTGTCATGCCTTGCTCCGTAGTGAGTGCATCGAGCTCGTAGACATGCCTACTCGTTAATAGATTTGCATGCTCCAGTTTTTCTCTAAGTCTGAGATCTGATTATGTTTTTGCCATGTTCACATGCTTGCAATTGTATTTTCTGATCCCTTTTGGCTCAAGGTCACTAAGGTACTTTTGTTAAGCTCTTTTTGTAGCTCCATGCCATGCCTTGCTTTGCCATGTTAAGTTCCTGTAGCATGCAGTTTTCATGCTCCAAAGTGTGCTACCTGATCTAAAATTCCAGACTAGTGTTAATTTCACTAAGTTTGAAACCTATTTATCAATTGCTCTTTTGCCATGCTTGTCTGAACCTGTTAATGGATGAATTGGCCGTAGCTCAGTGTTCATATTTAGTCAAGCATCATGAGTGGATCCCTGCCATGTATTTTGTTGTCATGTTTGAGTGCTGTAGCATAATTATCTTGATGCATTTAGATGGCTACTTGTTGTTTATCGCAGACCGGTGCCATATTTGTTTTGCTTGCCATTTCCAAACCGTGCATCTGATTCCGGTGTTCTTTATATCAATTTCAACCGAATTCACCTCACCTTTCCAGTGGCACACTTGGATTTCCATGTTGAGGCCAGGTTCAATCATTACTTTTCAAATCTTGCATATGCATCGCATATCGCATCCCGCATAGCATACCATGTTTGCATCATGTTGTTTGAGCTTTGCACGTGGTTGATTGTGTTCCTTTTGCTTGTTTGTCTTGTTTGGGTAGAGCCGAGAGATGAGTTCGCTAATGAGGATCCCGTTGAGTTTGCTTTTGAGGATCTAGTCAACTCTGACAACTTTGCAGGCAAGATGATCATACCCTCCAAATAACTTCTATCTTTGCTTTGCTAGATGCTCGCTCTTTTGCTATGCCTATGCTACGATGCCTACCACTTGCTTATCATGCCTGCCAAATTGCCATGTCAAACATCTAACCCACCATGTCCTAGCAAACCGTTGATTGGCTATGTTAGCGCTTTGCTCAGCCCCTCTTATAGCGTTGCTTGTTGCAGGTGAAGATTGGAGACCGTTCCTTGTTGGAACATTATTTTCTTGTTGGGATATCATTATATTATCTTGTTATCTTAATGCATATATATACTTGGTAAATGGTGGAAGGCTCGGCCTTTTGCCTAGTGTTTTGTTCCACTCTTGCCGCCCTAGTTTCCGTCATATCGGTGTTATGTTCCCGGATTTTGCGTTCCTTACGCGGTTGGGTAATAATGGGAACCCCTTGACAGCTCGCCTTGAATAAAACTCCTCCAGCAATGCCCAACCTTGGTTTTACCATTTGCCACCTAGCCTCTTTTTCGCTTGGGTTTCCGGAGCCCAAGGGTCATCTTATTTGAACCCCCCTGGGCCAGTGCTCCTCTGAGTGTTGGTCCACCTCGTCAGCCGCCGGTGGTCACCAGGGGAAACTCTGTGCTGGCCTACCGGAAGTTTGGACAATCTGAGTGTGCCCTAAGAATGAGATATGTGCAGCTCCTATCGGGATTTGTCGGCACATTCGGGCGGTGTTGCTGGATTTGTTTTAACTTGTCGAAGTTGTCTTGTAGAACCGGGATGCCGAGTCTGATCGGAATGTCTCGGGAGAAGGTATATCCTTCGCTGACCATGAGAGCTTGTCATGGGCTAAGTTGGGACTCCCCTGTAGGGATTTGAACTTTCGAAAGCCGTGCCCGCGGTTATGGGCAGATGGGAATTTGTTAATGTCCAGTTGTAGATAACTTGAACCTTAACTTAATTAAAATGAATCAACTGCGTGTGTTACCGTGATGGTCTTGTCTCGGCGGAGTCCGGGAAGTGAACACGGTATTGGAGTAATGTTTGTCGCAGGATGTTCTATAGTTCTTCGTTCGTGCTTTGCCTTCTCTTCTCGCTCTCCTTTGCGAATAGGTTAGCCACCATATATGCTAGTCGCTTGCTGCAGCTCCACATATTACCTTACCTTTCCTATAAGCTTAAATAGTCTTGATCGCGAGGGTGCGAGATTGTTGAGTCCCCGTGGCTCACAGATTACTTCCAAACCAAATGCAGGGCCCGATGACTCCATTCCAGATGATGCGCTTGAGCTCAAGTGGGAGTTCGACGAAGACTCACGCCGTTACTATGTGTCTTTCCCTGATGATCAGTAGTGGTGCCCAGTTGGGGCGATCGGGACCATGTCGCTTGTTGGGGTTGATCTTTTATTTTGGTACCGTAGTCGGACCATGAGTGT
This sequence comes from Triticum dicoccoides, assembly GCF_002162155.2. Lineage (NCBI taxonomy): Eukaryota > Viridiplantae > Streptophyta > Magnoliopsida > Poales > Poaceae > Triticum > Triticum dicoccoides. The sequence goes on from NC_041384.1 coordinate 268,749,696, forward strand.
ATTGGATGTTGTAATGCTATTTATGTACTTTGTGTGACATGGCGAGTGTAAGCCAACTATGTACCTTTCCCCTTATTATCTATTTACATGGGTTGTTGTGAAGATTACCTTACTTGCGACATTGCTTTCAATGCGGTTATGCCTCTAAGTCGTGCTTCGACACATAGGAGATATAGCCGCATCGAGGGCGTTACAAAAAACCTGTGGGTTAGGGCCCACTCAAGAGAAACACCGTTGAACTATTGCTTGAAATGAGAGATTGCACCGGTCGAACTAAATGGCTTGCATGAGATAACATCCTCGAAAGAGCTCGAACGAATGCAGAGTGGAAACACGAATCTTCGAGATATCTATAACACTCTGGAACAATTGAATTGCAAGAAATGGATGATTAAGAGGTGCACCGGCATGAGAAAACATTTGAAACGAGGAAAAGATATGATCGACAAAGCTTGAATTGAATCCACCGTAGAAAAAGAATGAAGAATGATGAACTTGTAGAGCAACTTCATGAGAACCAACGGGTAAGAACATTGACGGAAAAGAATGGAGAGACTTCCCATCAATAAAATGGATACTAGATTAAGAAATCTGATTTCTTGAAGGAAAAGGGTGGGAGGGTGGGAAAAACAAAGGCAACTTGGGGACGGATGAAACGAACAACGTTGAGAAAACGGAGAGGTGATGTTGCGGCTGTTGAAATGATCGGATCCACTTGAAGAGAAAACACACCGGTTGAAAAGGATTGACATGACAATCTCAATTATCATGAAGGATTGGTATTCACATAGGAGTATGAAAACACCATTTGAGGAAGGTATGGAATCAACACTTGACATTGAAGCAACACGAATACCACAACTCAAAACAAAACAAAGGATTGGCTTGCAAAATAAGCCGGAACAAACATATGATAGATATTTCGTCCGAAGTTTTCGTGGTGGGGCCACACGGGCTCGATCATACAACACCATCATGTACAAGGCGGTGCACATGACATACGAAACGTCCCCGAGTCAGCATAGCCAAGGACTCTTTAAGACACAAGGAGACCAGTGTAAAACCAACCGTGGATAGGCGGACCACTAGACGCCGAACCCCAATTTCATATCATGCATCTGTCGGAAAGATATCCTATGAGCTACTTGAAAGCCCACTTATAAACTCCCGAACCTTTCTGGTTATGCAATCGGGTGTTGGGGATACAGGGGAAGCATAATATCTCACACAAACTAGCAAATCCTACATCCAGCTGTATCCATCCTTCAACACATAACCAAGAAACCTTCGGAAATCATTTACCTCAACCTTCGAAAAGCATCCGTTATACGAGTTATGGCAATACTCCCGACTTCCCGCCCCAGTACTGGGTGGTGCCGAGGTTATCTCACCAACAACTGCATAAAGGAGATTTTCAATGTCGGCGAGCTCAGGTATTCCAGAATTGCAACGATAAAATTGTGACGACAACACCTCGGAGCTCAACTCCCCGGTACACTACCACAACCCCTAAATGTCAGGAGGCACCAAGAACAATGTTCTCGTCACAAAACCATCAGAACGATTCCAAGATACCCGCGTGATCCTAATTTTTTTTTGTGAAATTTGAGGAGAGAAGAGTCAAAACTCTACGTCAAGAGGCCTCACCAGAGCGAAGAAGGGACTGAGGAGTAAAAAGAATCCTACTCTCTGATATATATAATCCTAAGAATCAAAACATTTTGTTCTAGACTCAACAACGCCAGCGATTCGATCAAGCAGGGGGCTCCTAAGTCGGGGAAGGCTCTGATTACCAACTTGTAACACCCATGATGCGGCTATATCTCCCACGTGTCGGAGCACGACTTAGAGGCATAACCACATAGTAGGCATGTCGCAAGAGGGGTAATCGTTACACATCCCATGTACTGAATAAGAGAGGGATAAAGAGTTGGTTTCAATCGCCACTTCACACAATACATAAATACATCATTACATCATCCAGAATACAATCTAGGTCCAACTACGGAACCAAAATAAAAGAAGACCACCCCTAATGCTAGATCCCCGATCATCCCAACTGGGCTCCACTACTGATCAAAAGGAAACAAAACAAAACAACGAACAAGAAACTCATCGAGCTCCCACTTGAGCTGGGTTGCGTCATCTGCACTGCTATCATCGGCACCTGCAACTGTTTGGAAGTATCTGTGAGTCACGGGGACTCAGCAATCTCACACCTGCGAGATCAAGTCTATTTAAGCTTATGGGCAGGAAAGGGTAGTGAGGTGGAGCTGCAGCAAGCGCTAAGCATATATGGTGGCTAACATACGCAAATAAGAGCGAGAAGAGAAGCAAAGCGCGGTCATGAACTAGAAGTGATCAAGAAGTGATCCTGACTCTACTTACGTTCGAGCATAACCCAAGAACCGTGTTCACTTCCCGGACTCCGCAGGAAAGATACCATCACGGCTACACATAGTTGATGTGTCTTAATTAAGTTAAGTGTCAAGTTCTCTACAACCGGATATTAACAAATTCCCATCTGCCCATAATCGCGGGCACGACTTTCGAAAGTTCAAAACCCTGCAGGAGTGTCACAACTTAGCCCATCACAAGCTTTCACAGTCAACGAAGGATATTCCTTCTCCCGAGAAGACCCGATCAATCTCGGAATCCTGGTTACAAGACATTTCGACAATGGTAAAACAAGACCAGCAAGACCGGCCGATGCGCCGACATCCCGATAGGAGCTGCACATATCTCGTTCTCAGGGCAACACCGGATGAGCGCTCCGTACAATTAAAACCAGCCCTCAAGTTTCCCCGAGGTGGCGTTGCAAAGGACTCTAGTTCAGACCAACACTTAGACAAACACTGGCCCAGGGAGGCTTAAAATAAAGATGACCCTCGGGCTGGCCGACTCGAGGGAAGGGTAGGTGGTGGTGAGGCAAATGGTAAAACCAAGGCTGGGGCTGGCTGGAGGATTTTATTCAAAGTGAACTGTCAAGGGCCCCCATAACACCCAACCGTGTAAGGAACGCAAAAATCAAGGAACATAGCACCGGTATGACGGAAACTAGGGCGGCAAGAGTGGAACAAAACACGAGGCATAAGGCCGAGCCTTCCACCCTTTACCAAGTATATAGATGCATTAATTAAATAAGAGATTTGTGATATCCCAACATATCCATGTTCCAAACGTGGAGCAAACTACATCTTCACCTGCAACTAACAACACTATAAGAGGGGCTGAGCAAAAGCGGTAACATAGCCAAACGACGGTTTGCTAGGAAGGTGGGTTAGAGGCTTGACATGGCAAAATGAGAGGCATGATATAGCAAGTGGTAGGTATTGCGGCATAGTAAAAAGAGCAAGCAACTAGCAAGCAAAGATAGAAGTGATTTCGAGGGTATGGTCATCTTGCCTGAGATCTCGCAAGGAAGAAGAACGAGTCCATGAAGAAGACAAGCGGGACGTAGACGAACGGATCTCACAAACGCGACGTTAACGGAACCAACCCGAAGAAGCAACACCAAAAAGAAGCACACAAGATAGTAAACAACCAACACATGAACATGGCATGATGCACAATCAAGTATGATGCATGTCCGGATTAATGATACATGGCATGGCAAAGTGCACAAACAATCCTACAAATTAAGTGGAGCTCAATATGCAACTCTGTTGCATATTGACGAAAATCCACAACCAAGTTATTTAGTTCGATCTCATTTAAGTACCCAACAATATTAAATGTTGATTAACATGGCAAGAGGTGAAGCAAAAGAAAACTACCTATCTAGGCAAGTTTAAATGAGGCCGGAACAACAAACAACAAGTCCGGAAACTCCTCATGTGCATATTTTAGGTTTTGGTACTGTTCTGTCCTAAACCATATTTTAGAGTTTTTAAACATGCAAAGTAAAGCCACCATGATAAACTAGGCATTTTTCTACCCCATTTACATATAATGTTTGTTAGGTTTGGAGCTATGGTTATTTAGTTATGAAATAAATCATTTTAGCATGGCACTAGGTACATTATAAGCAAACATCATTTTAAACATTTTTAACATGGATGAAAGTTGGATATTATGAAACTAGACACGATTCTAAGCATTTTCCATATATAACTTGTTTTAATCCGATGCACAGTTTGTGAGATATGATATGCATGAAGTTTAGGGGCTATACTGTAAAAACTACAGTCTTAGGATTAATTGCTAAAATCGCAGCAGCAGGGAAAAAACAAAACGGACTGAAACTGTAATCGGGCCAACATGCACAGGGGGACAAAAGTGGGGCTGCTCACATCGGGCCTTGGACCAGTCGGTCTAGGAGGCTGAGGCAGCGTTGGGCCTGGTGGCTCGGTAGGAGCTGGGCCACGACGCATGACGCGGCCAGGAGGGCGCTGAAGGCGGGCGCTCCTGTTCTGATGAAGCAGAGGAAATCACGGTGCCAACTGAAGGTCGAGGCAGGGGCCAGGCGTGACTACAGTTTGGTCTCTGGCAGCTGAGCGGCGACCTGGAGGCGGGGACGAGGCCGGGGCGCAGGGACTCGTCGGATCTAACAGAGACAGCGACGAACGGAGCAGGCTGCGGCGGGAACTGCTGGAAGACGAGGATGAAGGAGAAAACAGAGGAGGTGCGGCAGTGCACCTCACTGGCGACAAGGAGGAGCTCCGGCGGCGGTTTGGAATGCCAAAACGGACTAATCCGGGGATGGGCGGCCGGGTCAGGGGACTTGCGGCGGAGCTCGGTGCCTCACCTTGCTGGAAAACGAACGGGACGGCGGCTTACTCCAGGCAATGAGGAACAGAAGGCGGCGGGGGAAGGGACTCGTCGGTGGCTGGCGCTGGGGTTCTCGAAGCGAAGCAGAGGAGGCCGGAGGTGCTGGTCGCCGGTGGTGCTGGTGGCCTACTCCGGCGAGCTGGGACTCCGGCGAGGCGGAGGGCGTTCTCCGGATCCATCGCAGTGCTAGGCGCAGGATGACGAAGGAATGCCGACGAGCTTGCTCCGGGACGATGGCGGCCATGGCGGGGAAGAGGCCGGGACGGAGCAGGATGCGGCCGCCGGCAGCGGGAGACGACGCGGCGGTGCTCGAAGCAGAGGCGAGGCAGGAGACGACGAGAAGCGGGGCTCTGCTTGCGGGTGGCTGGGAGCGAGGCTGTGGGATTTGAGCGGGGCGACTCTGGGTTGGCTCAATTGGATCTCGGAGGATCCCGATGATGATTTGGAAGGTGGCGCGGGGAAATGGGACAAGCCCCTAGAAGTTAGGGTTTTGTCCAGATTTAGACTAGGGAGTATATATAAGGAAAGAGGGACAATTTAGGTGCTAATCCCTCCCTCCAATTAAAGTCGAGCGGTTGAGAAAAATAGACTAGGAAGTCCAAATAAGAAAACGGTGATGTTTTGTAGACGTTTGGGGATGATCCGGACCCAACGGTGACGACTCCCCGGGTCGGGTTCGGGACAACTTCCAAATGCGCGCACGAGGAGGGCCGTCGGCTGACGAAAGAGGTTTGGTTGGGCCTGGCGGTAGGTAGTGGACTGTGCAGAAAACCTTGGGCTGAGAGAAGAGAAGAGAGAGGCCCGGCGACTGTTTCCGGAGACCGAAAATGTCCGACGGTTTGACCGACTATATTGTCTCTATAGTTATCTGTTGGGGCGTCAAACGGACTCCGAATGGGATGAAACTTGGCAGGCGGCCTACTGACAACAAAACAACACCGCACATCAACTTTCATCCCATTCCGAGAACATTTTTCGGCCACTTATAAAATACTATTTCGGACGTGCCACGGGCGCGTGCGAGTGTGTCTGGACTCAGAATGGACAACGGAAAGAACGGGGAGACCAGGACGGATGCAAGTTTTGAAAACATGATGATGCAATGCGGATGATGACATGGCAAGATGCAACATGCAAGCAAATGACAAGGCAACAACAATGAATAACTGGAAGACACCTGGCGCATCGGTCTCGGGGCGTTACATCACCCTTGGGTGGAGGAGGATCCCCTAGGATTTCAACAGGTAAATTGTTTTTCAGAATAGGTTCCTTTTTAAAGAATACTTCATCTAATTCCCTTCTTTCATTCATAAACATATCATTTTCATGGTCTAGCAAATATTGTTCTAAAGGATCACTAGGAGGTACGGCAATAGAAGCAAGACCAATAATTTCATCCTTACTAGGTAATTCTTCTTCACGGTGTTGTCTACTAAATTTAGAAAAATTAAATTCATGAGTCATATCATCTAAACCGACAGTAACAACATCCTTTTGCAATTTATGGTAGCATTAACAGTATTTAAGAAGGGTCTACCAAATATAATGGGACAAAAACTATCTTGTGGGGAACCAAGAACAAGAAAATCAGTAGGATATTTAGTATTCCCACACAAGACTTCAACATCTCTAACAATTCCCATTGGTGAAATAGTATCTCTATGAGCAAGTTTAATTGTGACATCAATATCTTCTAACTCAGCGGGTGCAATGTCATGCATAATTTCTTTGTATAAGTCAATAGGTATTGGACTAGCACTAGCACCCATATCACACAAGCCATGATAACAATGATCTCCTATTTTAATAGAAATAACAGGCATGCCTACCACAGGTCTAGGTTTATGTGTATCACAGGGTTTAGCAATTCTAGTAGTTTCAGTACAGAAATAAATAGCATGCCCATCTATATTATCAGACAAGAGATCTTTAACAATAGCAATATTAGGTTCAACTTTAACTTGCTCAGGAGGTGTATATGTTTTAATATTGCTTTTACGAACTAAAGTTGAAGCTTTAGCATGATCCTTTATCCTAACAGGGAAAGGTGGTTTCTCAACATAAGAAGTAGGAACAATAGGATCATTATAAGTAATAGTCTTTTCTTCAACGTTAATAGGTGCAGCTACTTTTACTTCTATGGGAGGACGATATTTAAACCACTTCTCCTTGGGGAGATCAACATAAGCAGCAAAAGATTCACAGAAAGAAGCTACTATCTTAGAGTCAAGTCCATATTTAGTGCTAAATTTACGAAAAATATCGGTATCCATAAAAGAATTAACACAATCAAAACTAGGTGTCATACCTGACTCCTTACCATTGTCGAGGTCCCAATCTACGGAGTTGCGTTTAATTCTTTCCAATAAATCCCATTTGAATTCAATAGTCTTCATCATAAAAGAGCCAGCACAAGAAGTATCAAGCATGGTATGATTGTTACCAGAAAGCCGAGCATAAAAATTTTGAATAATCATTTCTCTTGAGAGCTCATGATTGGGGCATGAATATAACATTGATTTAAGCCTCTCCCAAGCTTGAGCGATGCTTTCTCCTTCGCGAGGCCAAAAATTATATATATAATTGCGATCACGATGAACTAGATGCATGGGATAAAACTTTTAATGAAATTCCAATTTCAATCATTTGTAGTTCCAAGACTCCATATCATCACATAGCCTATACCATGTCGATGCATCTCCCCTCAAAGATAAAAGGAAGACCTTCTTATTAACAACATCTCCGGGTGCACCTGCAAGCTTAAATAATCCACAAACTTCATCCACATATATTAGATGCTCATCAGGATGTTTTGTTCCATCTCCTAAAAAGGATTAGATAGCAGTTTTTCTACCATACCCAAAGGAATTTCAAAGCAAGCATTTTCATTTTCAGTAGGTTTAGTAGGTTGAGGAGCAACTCTTTGCTCTACTGGTCGGGGTGAAGATACCCCGAACAAGCCCCTCAGAGGATTACTTTCCATAGTAACAAGTGACAGTAAATTTAAGCACACTATATAAATTTTTCCTTACCAAATTCCACCTACCAAAGGCGCTTCACTCCCCGGCAATGGCACCAGAAAAGAGTCTTGATGACCCACAAGTATAGGGGATCTATCATAGTCCTTTCGATAAGTAAGAGTGCCGAACCCAACGAGGAGCAGAAGGAAATGATAAGCGGTTTCCAGCAAGGTATTCTCTGCAAGTACTGAAATAAGTGGTAACGGATAGTTTTGTGATAAGATAATTTGTAATGAGCAACAAGTGACAAAAGTAAATAAGGTGCAGCAAGGTGGCCCAATCCTTTTTGTAGCAAAGGAGAAGCCTGGACAAACTCTTATATGATGTAAAGCGCTCCCGAGGACACATGGGAATATCGTCAAGCTAGTTTTCATCATGTTCATATGATTCGCGTTCGGTACTTTGATAATTTGGTATGTGGGTGGACCGGTGCTTGGGTGTTGCCCTTACTTGGACAAGCATCCCACTTATGATTAACCTCTATTGCAAGCATCCGAAAATACAACAAAAGTATTAAGGTAAACCTAACCATAGCATGGAACATATGGATCCAAATCAGCCCCTTACGAAGCAACGCATAAACTAGGGTTTAAGCTTCTGTCACTCTAGCAACCCATCATCTACTTATTACTTCCCAATGCCTTCCTCTAGGCCCAAATAATGGTGAAGTGTCAGGTAGTCGACGTTCACATAACACCACTAGAGGAGAGACAACATACATCTCATCAAAATATCGAACGAATACCAAATTCACATGACTACTAATAGCAAGACTTCTCCCATGTCCTCAGGAACAAAAGTAACTACTCACAAAGCATAAACATGTTCATAATCAGAGGGGTATTAATGTGCATATAGGATCTGAACATACGATCTTCCACCAATTAAACCAACTAGCATCAACTACAAGGAGTAATTAACACTACTAGCAACCTACTAGCACCAATCCCAGACTTGGAGACAAGAATTGGATACAAAAGATAAACTAGGGTTTTGAGATGAGATGGTGCTGATGAAGATGTTGATGGAGATTGCCCTCTATCGATGAGAGGAGCGTTGGTGATGATGATGGCGATGATTTCCCCCTCCGGGTGGGAAGTTTCCCCGGCAGAACAGCCCCGCCAGAACCCTGGATTGGTTCCGCCAAGGTTCTGCCTCATGACGGTGGAGTTTCGTCCGAGAAGATGTCTTATGGTTATTTTCCCAACGAAAGAGTCCATATAGCAGAAGATGGTCACCGGAGGGCCACCAGGGGGCCCACAAGGTAGGGGGCGCGCCCAGGGGGGTAGGGTGCGCCCCCACCCTCGTGGACAGGGTGTGGCCCCCTGGTGAAGTTCTTGCGCTCAATGGTTTTTATATATTTGGAAAACATCATCCGTGAAGTTTCAGGACTTTTGGAGCTGTGCATAATAGGTCTCTAATATTTGCTCCTTTTCCAGCCCGAATCCCAGCTGCGGCATTCTCCCTCTTTATGTAAACCTTGTAAAATAAGAGAGAATAGGCATAAGTATTGTGACATAATGTGTAATAACAGCCCATAATGCAATAAATATTGATATAAAATTATGATGCAAAATGGACGTATCATCTAGCCTAGGGCCAGCACTCGACTACTTTGAGCTATTATTAAACTTGCATTAATTAACATGGTTGTAGCATTTTTCACATATATAAAGCCAACCCAGCTCCACGTATTTCTACTCTGTGTATACATACATTCACCTGGCAATCGCTTTACCTAATTTTGGAGTTATTTGACATTGCCGGTTGCCGATCGCCACCTATTGCATGCTAAGAACTTGTAAGACATTGATATTTGCTTTACTATGAGCGCTTTACCACAACATCCTAGTAGTTCGTAAGAACATTATTTTCGGATTTTTTTCTTGTTTTCTACTAAATATGGCAGGTTCAAAAGTCAGTTGGGCTTCAAAGATTATGGGGGACGTGCCACTACCTCCGACAATACAAGCACCGTCACAAGAGATGCAAAGACATCAGAATGCGCAGAATCAGGTTTTTGTCTCCATGCCACCTTTTAATGGTCGCTTTAAGCCTGGTTTATATATTGGATTGGAGCTCGAAATAAATGCTATATTTGTTTCCCATAATTTTTCTGAACGTAAAAAGTTATGGTCGCGGTTGGTACATTCACTGGTTTTGCTACTGTTTGGTGGAGTGAACATTGTCGTTTATATCCTGATTATGTACCTACTACCTAGGATGATTTAAAATTTGTCATGAGAGATAGATTTGTCGATCCTTATTATACGTATGACATGATTAAAAAGTTGCAACATTTAAAATAAGGTAGTGACATCATAATGAAATATTATGATGATTTACAAACTACCTTGTTGCATTCCTCTTTAGAAGAAAGTGAAGAAGATTTTATGGATAGATTTTGGGGAGGATTAAATCGTGACATTCAGGGGATAATAATTCATGGAAAGTGTTATCCTATGGATCGTTTGTTTCTTCTTGCTTGCAAAGCTGAACAGGAGATAACAAGACGTGTTGCCCACGAGACAAACAAGCGGAAGGTGCAAATCCCAGGAGTTGCGACAGTTGTTCCTTCCACCATTGCGCCTACTATGACAACAACATCCATTGTTGAGAGCACTACATCACCTCCGTCATGTGACGTGTCGCCACCTAGAGTGCCTACATCATCTGAGTTGACCATAAGAGGTAATGACAAAGGTATTAATCTTCCACCTCAACATGAGTATGATGATTGTCTTGTCAATTTAAATTCACCAAGTGATGAGCTACCCACTACTTTGATCACACCACCTATTTTAGAGGACTATGTTCATGATTTGACATTGACATGTGATCAAACGAATGCAATAACAAAAATGTTGTGTGCACCCATTGAACTAACCGTTGATGCGAAAGAACCATGTGAATCAGGGAACAACTCCTATTTGGATCAAATACATTTGAAAATAATTGTGCCAATGTTTAATCATATTGATATGACCTCCAATCTTGGTGATGATTCTGTGTCGAATAACATGTTGCATGTTTTCTTATCTAAGCATGTTGTAGCATGTAATTTTGAAACAATTAAAGTTTATTCACCAATGTTGGGATGGTTTAATGATAAGCATTGTCAATCTTTTGATATGAATAACAGCTTCACTTATATGTGCAAACTGAGTTGCAATATTTGCATGCCTTTGACTTCTTGTGATAATATGTCGGCTTTATGTTTCACGACTTTTGAAGGGTGCTATTGTATAACTATGTTAGATGTGCCAAAAGTGAGATCAGTAAAAATGGATGACATATACATATTCAATGTGTACACCTTGTCACTTTTGTTAGCCACATTTTAGATTAAGCAACGTCGAGGACGACTTTGTTTTCAAGAGGGGAGGATGATGAGGACATGGAGGCCATAGTTACACCCACAGCCCCTACTACTATACCTATTGGATCGATTAGTATAGATCGGGCACGCCAGTTATATTATCAGGTACTTTCATTTCTTGGTAAAAGTTTTGAAGTTCAAGAGAGTGTGATGATGCCTAACTTCTATACATTTTTGTTGCTTACAGTTGAAGGGCCTAGCATGGACAAGAAGGATGAACATTGGAGCATTATCAAGCATGAAGAGGAAGGCGCGTGCGAAGAGAACAAGATTGGAGTTTGTAGTGGAGATGTGACGACTCCGTTTCGACCGTACACTAATTATACACGCAAATGTGTACGATCAAGATCAGGGACTCACGGGAAGATATCACAACACAACTCTAGACACAAATTAAAATAATACAAGCTTCATATTACAAGCTAGGGGACTCGAGGGCTCGAATACAAAGCTCGATACACAAACATTGGCGGAAGCAATAATATCTGAGTACAGACATAAGTTAAACAAGTTTTACCTTAAGAAGGCAAGCATAAACATTAACACGATCGAAGAGGCAAGGCCTCCTAGATGGGACCTCCTAACTACTCCTGTTCTTCGGCGGCCTCCATGTAGTAGTATCCGTCGGCGGTGACATCTGGCTCCAGGGATCCACCATCTGGTTGCAACAACCGAAAAGAAGAAAGAAGGGGGAAAAGGGGGTAGCAAAGCAACCGTGAGTACTCATCCAAAGTACTCGCAAGCATCAGATCTATACTAAGTATGCATTGGTATCAAATGGAAGGGTTGTACCTGTGGACTGAACTGCAGAATGCCAAAATAGATGGGAAGACCTAGCCTATCGAAGACTGGCATCTTCAAGCAGCTCCAAGCATCTTGCAGCAAGTAGAAGAGTAAAGAATAGTAGTTTAAAATTAACAAACATGTTGTAACATTAACGCCCGAGGATCCTTCCTCGACTCCCTGCAAGAAACCAATCCCGAGGCCACATATCTCAAGTATCCATTTCTAGTTGTAATAGATCGGGATACAAGTCTGAACGTCCGTTACTGTGGACACGGCTATTCGAATAGATAAGTTTCCCTGCAGGGGTGCACCATGTTTCCAACACGCTTGATTACTCTGGCCGGACACACTTTTCTGGGTCAATGCCTGGCCTCGGAAGATCAACACGTCATAGCCCTACCTAGACTCAGCAGAGAGGTCCCCGTCGGTCTACATCCTAAGCACTCTTGGGTCTGGGCCCATCGCCCGTTGCACTCCGGGTCGTTGCGCGCAGGGCTGGTCTAAGGGAGCGGGAATGGGAGCTTTGGCCCCGGCGGTGGAGCTGCAGTAATCAACAAGTTCAAGGGGGGACAGGGGAATCGAGGGTGCTCACTGGGGGAGGGTCGATGGGCGAGCTTGTATGGGGTCGGGGTGGACGAGCAGGCGCGGATCGACGATGAGGCTGTGGTGGACAAAGTTGAGGAAGATGGAGGAAGGTGATGACGTGCGGCCGATCTCGCTCGATCCAGTGATGTAGTCGAAGAAGACAGACATGATGGAGCCTCGAGACATCCTAGCGGGGCTCGGGGAGCATTGTGGCCGCGGGATCGATGATGGCGCGATGCTGATGGCGCTCGAGTGTGTGCGGCGAAGCAAGCAACAACGCAAGGGAGGAAGAAGTGGCGGCTTGGGTTCGACCAGGGAAGAGAGGGGGGCTTGGGGGTTGCCCTTGTAGCCATCTAGGAGGTAGGGGGTGGCCGCCATGCACGACATGTCCGACGGATGGGCGCCACGATCCCCTGTCTCCCTGTAGCAGGAGGTGGGGAATAAGGTGGTGGTGGGCTGGGCCTTCCCTTTTGCAAGATGGGCCATAGTGCGAGTAGATTAGGTCCTCTACATCCTCTTTCTCTTTTCTCCTTTTTTTACATTTCTACCACTGTTTTCTATTTAGTTGCTATTGCAAATGAATTTAGTTGAGCTTGAAATTTGGCACAAAATTCAAGCGCAATATCTTGGAGCGGCACATAAATTTTTGAGTCATTTGGAAACTCATAATTATTTGTTTATTTTGAAATGGTTACGTTTATTGGAGTTGTACCACTTTATATTTGACTAGAGATTAATCGGAGAGCAAAATGATGTTGGATTCAACATGACAAAAGATCAGGGGAAATTATACTAAAATTTGAACATTTTAGTTTTATAATTTGAAGAAATAATAATCCGACTTGTTATTTCAATTTTGAATTTGACTCCGATTTTCATCAAGTGGCAAATTGGCTTAATAAAATACGATGACATGGCACAATAGTGTGAGGTTACTATCGCTTAATTATCCAGGCGTCAGAGGAGATTTCCGCACTTTGAAGCCACCATGATGACATACAAGAAGATGGACGAAATATAAAAGATGGCCTTTGATAAATTTCGTCCATAGCTTATTATTGGTGCCGCACCACCTTATTTTTGGGCTAGGCCCATGTATTTTCGAAATACTACTTCATAGGCTATTTTTAGAGTCCATATTGTAGGGGAAACGACTCAGAGGTGTTTTAGTCCCGCCCTGCCAAGGGTGGACGAAATCCCCTCTCTTTTCCCCTATAAATATAGCCCTTGGGGCATCGTTTAGACATGGGTGTTATTTAATTAAAAGTTAGCCATTGTTGCAACTTCGTGTACTTCATTTGTCTCCAACGACCATTCCTAGACCGCTTATGAAACCCCACTTTTATCAATACTTCATCCATATTCACAATATTCAGATTGCTTAATCATATTATTGCTTGTTCCTCTTTTGCTTGCAGGAATAGACCTTTGTGGTCAGGTTGATTGTGCTCCGGCGTGGTCAATAACCTCTCGGAGTTGGTTTAGCGATTGCTAAGGCGCAACGTTGTGCATGTTTGCAATCGTATCGTTAAAGTCGTCTCCACCAAATCGATAGTCATCATCTCGTCGAAAGATCGGGACTCCCTTGCCTCTATTACCTTGAGGTTGCGTATTGTTAGTGAAACCAACAACGATAAACACCCGACCGCGCTTGTGCGATCAGGGTGGTCCTCGACATAAAAAATGATAGGCGTGTGGGACCACTTGACGGGATTCTGAGGGTCTGCTGCCGGCTCCATCGCATTGACTTCGTGCGCCCACTGCTTAAGTTGGCGGAGAGAGGAATGCAAGGATGTACCCATCAATGCACAGGGCCTCTGTTGCCTTCACGAACTCATGTTCACTGGACTCGTCAGCATCTTCCTCTTCAGTCTCTCCATCTCCTTCTTTATTTTCCCTGTCCCTGGCAGGCTTCTCTTTTTGCCGAGTGGCTTTACCGTTGCGCCCTCCTCGATCGCTGTGACCATTCTTGCCTGTGACGCCCCAAAACCGATGCTCGAGAAGACTTCCATAGGTTCCGGGTTTCTCCGTGTGTTTCATTTTTGCTTGCTCCTTTTATTTTTGCATTGCATCATATCATCATGTCGTCATGTCATAAATCTTTTGCATCTCAACTAAATAATTTGTGTGGATCTTTGATCCATTTAAATCGAGGGAAGAGTGACTTCTCTTTATAACATTATCCTTCTAATATTTAGGGAGCTATTATAAATATTCCATTAATTTGGAATCATCATAACACACGTGCAAAAATAATTCCCATGTCTATTCCTCTTCGAGTTTGACCTTCAAACCTTGCCAATATCTCTCATCTCTTTTATCGAGGCTCCTCCTAAATTCTCAACATTTTTGGCCACTCCTAAACCTTATCTTAGTTCAAACCATTTGAATTAAATTCAAATGAGTTTGAATTTAAATCTTGCATTCGTGCTAACTTCTATTTTCTTGGATTAAGCTCATTTTTCTGAGTCTGAGAAAATTAACCCCATGCTCCAATTCTTTCCCTAACCCTCTCTCCTTTTTTATTCACTAATGATTTCTGCTAAAAAGGGAAAGAGAGCATAGCCCAGCGGGCCAATCAGGTCCAGCGGCCAGCCCATCCTACCCCTGCAGCCTTTTGGCCAAGGCCCAGCCGGCCCACCTAACCCTCCAACCTAGGCCCGACCGGTCCTCATCTCTCCCTCTCTCGATCTCTCCCTCGTCTCCTCCCACGCGCCGTCACCACATGCTCAGGAGATGACCGCTCGTTCCCCGCGCCCTCGATCCCCCACTCTCCCTCGTCTCCCCTCTCCTCCACGATGCCGGCACGCCCGCAACTGCCATGGGTTCTGATCCACCACCAGCCTCGTCCCTCTCCCCTTCGTCCTCCTGTGCCGCCACACGCAGAGGAGCAGGGCCCTCGCGCCACGCGCCTCGTCCGCCCCTGCTCCCGGACATCCTCGACACCGGCCTCTCCTTCCTCCCGCGCCACCACCGAATGGCCATCTCCACCTGCGCCCTTCGCCCGCAAGGCCATGGCCAGGCCACCCCGGCAGTCTCCTGCCGCGAGCTCCGCCAGGACCACGTTGCCACTCCGGCCAGTCTCCTACCGCCGCCCTACGCTGTTCATTGCCGTCTTCCCCAGTTCCGGCGAGTCCCTGCATCGCCAGACTCGTCCCTACCTCCAGGTCACCGGGATGCCCCGCCACATAACGCCAACACCATCGCAGTCCTGCGCCACCTCGCGAGGGACGGCCTCTTGGCTACCCGCGGGAACCTTGCTCTGCTCCGCCCCGACCTCCGCCCGTGACAGTTGCTGCTACCGTGACTCGAGCTGCTTCTCCAACTACCGTCGCCTCTTTGCCATGACCGTCGTCGAAGACCCGAGTAGCAAAAAAACGTCTAAGTACCTCTGACCGAAGCCCAAGTACCCTTTGAAACACCAAGTACCACGACGTACGGTGCCCGAACGTCCACCACAACAGCGCCAAGTTCCACCACCGACGACCATTTTGAATACGTCAAGACCCGGACTGACCGAGGCACCAAAGACCTTTGATGCATCAAGTCCCTTTTAGAAAGTGTACCACTACCGTCATCTTTGGAATCGCCAACAACGACAAGTACCTTGATGCCCGATGCATAGAACAACTACCATCGCCGACGACCCGAGTACCACTACCGACGACCCTCGAAGACCCCGTGGACGTCAAGTTCCATGTTGCGACTCCGAACATCTATGGACGCGTACGACTACCGTTGCCCGAAGAACCGTGAGTCACAAGCGCCATGAAAAACTATCGTCGCCATGGATCCGACAAGTTCGCGAGTACGACTACTTCCCATGACTACCCTAGAGGACATTGGTTCCATCAAGTTCGACGACAACATGGGTACAACTACCACCGCTGTGATTTTCGACAAGACGTCGTGTACCTCTACCTCCACAACCGTCCCGTTGATCACCGATGACCGATAGTACCACTACTTCCCTCGACGACCCGTGAACGACTACTTCCTCTATGAATTCGTTCCGCCCGAAACACATGCTTCGAAGGTATAACCTCGAGACGACCGTCCGAGAACTTTTGCATGTGTTGTATGAGATGCACCCGTTGTCTGCACCGTGTCCAAGTTGTCACTTGCTCGGTCCTCCTCTTTTGCCGCTAACCCGTGGGGACCCGGTATCCGGGAGCACCCCACCATCCTTGCATGACACGCCCCCGTCACTTTTCCTTTTGCACCGGCATCTCAATCGAGTTACCGGAACCAGAATGTTGCCGTGGCACCATTTCCGTTATCATTGCCGTGGCACCCTTTCGTTTCCGCCACGATGACAAATGCCTCATATGCGGATAAAACTTGCACATGTCATTCGCATCATGATTATAATATTTAAATTTTTAAAATTGTTGTTGCACCAAATTGATAATTACATATGGGGATTTATGGGATTTGTTGTTTGTTATATCCGGCCCCATTTAAATTGTTTAGATAGTATAGTTTTGTTATGCTCCACCTCTTGCCATGTTAACCAACATTTAATATTGTTAAGTACATAAACAAGAGAGAACTAAATAATTGATGTGGTGTTCTGTCAATATGCAACTCGTTGTATATTGAGCTCCACTTAACTTATAGTTTTGTTTGTGCCCTTTGCCATGCCATGCATATTTAAATCGGACATGCATCATACTTGTTTGCGCATCATGCCATGTTTATGTGATGGTTGTTTACCATGTTGTTTGCTTCTTTGGAGCACGAAAACTACATGCTAAAGGAACTTAACATGGCAAAGTAAAGCATGGCATGAAGCTACCCAAAGAGCTTAACAAAAGTCTCTTAGTGACCTTGAGCCAAAAGGGATCAGAAAATACAATTGCAAGCATGTGAACATGGCAAAAACATAATCAGATCTCAGACTTAGAGAAAAACTGGAGCATGCAAATATCTTAGCGAGTAGGCATCTTCACGAGCTCGATGCGCTCACTATAGAGCAAGGCATGACAAACTAAGCATACACCCATCAAGAATACACATTATATAAGCTAGACATGGCAAGAACAACAACATAGCATGCATGGATCAACAACAACATCCTCGGCAAAATCACTAACAAGTAGACAACCTGCCAGGATTCACGAAATAGCAAAAGTAGAGCTCGATTGGCTCAAGCTAGGGTGCTCCATAATTTCAAACAAAGACATGGATATATAGAGCACCACAATATTAACAAATCATCCTTACTAATCATCCTCAAAAGAGGCACGGATCACTAGGAAACAACATGAACATATGGCATATTGATAAAAACAGATCAAGGACTTAGTGATATTTCTAAGTCTCTGAAATTAGCATTAACGAATGCACCACTTTGCAAGCTTTTGCTAGTCACGACACACATCAAAAAAATACATGGATAACACCTCTGTAAAGATGGCAAATCATATAACAAAACTCATGTAGAGCTCAGGAGCATATCATGCACATATTAATCATGGCAAAAATGACAAATAGCTATTTGGTGCAGCAGATCTGACAATTGACTCAAATAGCTCTCTTCCAACAGCATTTCGGGCATCAAGGTGAGCTCAAATGAAAATTATGCAATGAGATTAAATGATGTACTCTCTGAGACGAACATTTTGATATGCTACACGCCTAAAACGGATCTACGGATACGGAGATATGGGATGATGAAAAATGCAATTTGTCTAGGGTTTCGGGAGAAAGTCAACCGAGGAGGGGATCTCAGATCTGGATCCAGATCGTGCACAGAAGTCGAGGTTGGCCGGAAAACACTGTAGCTCGCCGGAGATCGTCGGGGAAGAGGTGGAGGTCGCCGGAGAGGGGCCGGGTCGCCGGATCCGGGGCCGGCGGAGGAGGCGCGGACGGGTGGCGGGGTCGGCGGAGGAGTGCGGCGGGGCGGCGACTTGGCGAGGGCGGGCGGCTCGGTCGCGGTGCGGCGGCGCGGGCCACCGGAGTTGGAGGCGAGGAGGCGCTGGGCGGCGGGGTCGGCGCGCGGGGTAACCGGGCCTGGAGGGCCCCGCCTGGGCCCGAGCGGGCCAGCGGCGCGGAGGTGGCGAAGTGGGCACCGCGGGCTGACGTGGCGTGCCCTTATTGGGCGAGAGCGGCGGCGGCGAGATGTCCGGACGAAACGGACATTGTCCGGTTGCGGAGAGAGTGGATTTTTAGGGTTTCGGGGGAGAGGAACCGTGGATTTCAGACGGGGTATTTATAGGCATAGAGGGAGCTAGGAGTGTCCAAATGAGGTGTGGTTTTTGGCCACGCGATCATGATCGAACGCTCTAGATGATGGAGAGGGTTTTGGTGGGTTTTGGGCCAAATTGGAAGGGTGTTGGGCTGCAACACACACGAGGCCTTCTCGGTCCCTCGGTTAACCGTTGGAATATCAAACGAAGTCCAAATGGTACGAAACTTGACAGGCGGTCTACCGGTAGTAAACCAAGGCCGCTTGGCAAGTCTCGGTCCAATCCGGAAATGTTTAACCCCCACACATGAAAGGAAGGTAGAAAGGACCACCGGAGGAGATAGGAGCGCCGGGATGCAAAACGGACAACGGGGAAAATGCTCGGATGCATGAGACGAATATGTATGCAAATGCGATGCACATGATGACATGATATGAGATGCATGAAAACGACACAACACACAGAGACAAAAACCCAAACCCGAGGAAATAAAATAACTTAGCGCCGGAAACGGCAAGAGTTGGAGTACAAATTAGGTAAATTACATCCGGGGTGTTACAACACTCCACCACTACGAAAGGATCTCGTCCTGAGATCTAGGACTGGAAGAACGCCGGGTACTTAGAACGGAGGTGATCCTCGTGTTCCTAGGTGGCTTCACGGTCGGAATGGTGTGACCACTTGACTTTGAGGAATTTGATTGACTTATTGCGAGTCTTGCGTTCAGTCTCTTCAAGGATAGCAACGGGGTGCTCACGATAAGAGAGATCTTCTTGGAGATCAATGTCTTCGAAGTTGACAATGCGGTCAGGAGTCTTGAAGCACTTGCGGAGCTGAGAGACATGGAACACGTCATGCACATTTGCAAAGTTTGAAGGAAGCTCGAGTTGATAGGCGAGATCGCCTCTCTGGCTGATGATTTTGAAAGGACCCACATATCTAGGGGCCAGCCTCCCTTTGATACCGAAGCGACGAGTACCTTTCATTGGAGAGACGCGGAGGTAAACATGATCTACGATCTCGAAAGCCAAATCACGGTGCTTACTATCATAGTAGCTCTTCTGGCGCGATTGCGCTGCTTTGAGGTTATCTCGAATGACTTTGCACATCTCCTTTGCCTCTGTGATCAAGTCATTTCCAAGAAGTTGACGTTCACCGGTTTCAGACCAGTTGAGTGGAGTACGTCACTTCCTGCCATACAGAATTTCGAATGGGGCCTTGCCCGAACTTGCTTGAAAACTGTTGTTGTAGGAGAATTTGGCGTATGGAAGACAATCTTCCCACTTCATGTCGAAGGAGATCACACAGGCCCTGAGCATATGAATCTGATTGACACGCTCGACTTGACCGCTAGTTTGAGGATGGAAAGTTGTGCTGAAGCGGATGTTGGTGCCCATGGCCTTCTGAAAAGAATCCCAAAACTTGGAGGTAAAGATGCTGCCACGGTCTGAAGAGATCACCTGTGGAATGCCGTGCAGAGAGACAATTCTAGAGGTATAGAGCTCCGCCAATTGAGCTGCAGTGATAGACTCTTTGATAGGCAGAAAATGAGCCACTTTAGTGAGTTTGTCGATGACAACGAATATAGCATCATTGCCACGCTTGGACTTTGGAAACCCAGTCACGAAGTCCATCTCAATGTGGTCAAACTTCCATTCTGGAATGGCAAGAGGTTGGAGGAGACCAGCTGGCCTTTGGTGTTCTGCCTTCACTCTTCTGCAGACATCACACTCATTCACGAACTTAGCAATCTCGCGCTTCATTCGAGTCCACCAATAAGCCTGCTTGAGGTCCTGATACATCTACTTCCCTTGACGACCCGTGAACGACTACTTCCTCTATGAATTTGTTCCGCCCGAAACACACACTTCGAAGGTATAACCCCGAGACGACCGTCCGAGAACGTTTGCATGTGTTGTATGAGATGCACCCGTTGTCTGCATTGTGTCCGAGTTGTCACTTGCTCGGTCCTCCTCTTTTGCCGCTAACCCGTGGGGACCCGGTATATGGGAGCACCCCACCATCCTTGCATGACACGCCCCCATCACTTTTCCTTTTGCACCGGCATCTCAATCGAGTTACCGGAACCGAAATGTTGCCGTGGCACCATTTTTGTTGTCGTTTCCATGGCACCCCTTTCGTTTCCGCCACGATGACAAATGCCTCATATCTTATCATGTCAACGTTTTCATAAATACTGCATAAAACTTGCACATGTCATTCGCATCATGATAATAACATTTAAATGTTTAAAATTGTTATTGCACCAAATTGATAATTGCATATGGGGATTTACCGAATTTGTTGTTTGTTATATTTGGCCCCATTTAAATTGTATAGATAGTATAGTTTTGTTATGCTCCTCCTCTTGCCATGTTAACCAACATTTAATATTGTTGAGTACATAAACGAGAGAGAACTAAATAATTGATGTGGTGTTCCGTCAATATGCAACTCGTTTTATACTGAGCTCCACTTAACTTGTAGTTTTGTTTGTGCCCTTTGCCATGCCATGCATATTTAAAGTGGACATGCATCATACTTGTTTGCGCATCATGCCATGTTTATGTGACGGTTGTTTACTATGTTGTTTGCTTCTTTCCGGGTTGCTTCTCGCGTTAGCTTCGGTTTCATTCCGGAGTTGTGAGGATCCGTTTCGACAAAGTCAGTTTGTCTTCTTCATGGACTCGTTCTTCTTCCTTCCGTGATCTCAGGGAAGATGACCATACCCTCGAAATCACTTCTATCTTTGCTTGCTAGTTGCTCGCTCTATTACTATGCTGCGATACCTACCACTTGCTATATCATGCCTCCCATATTGCCATGTCAAACCTCTAACCCACCTTGTCCTAGCAAACCGTTGTTTGGCTATGTTACCGCTTTGCTCAGCCCCTTTTATAGCGTTGCTAGCTGCAGGTGAAGATTGGAGTTTGTTCCTTGTTGGAACATGATTATTGTTGGGATATCACAATATCTCTTATTTAATTAATGCATCTATATACTTGGTAAAGGGTGGAAGGCTCGGCCTTATGCCTGGTGTTTTGTTCCACTCATGCCGCCCTAGTTTCCGTCATACCGGTGTTATTTTCCTTGATTTTGCGTTCCCTACGCGGTTGGGTTATAATGGGAACCCCTTGACAATTCGCTTTGAATAAAACTCCTCCAGCAAGGCCCAACCTTAGTTTTACCATTTGCCTCACCACCACCTACCCTTCCCTCGGGTCGGCCAACCCGAGGGTCATCTTTA